>NC_092018.1:1137018-1454518 GCF_042242105.1 Pempheris klunzingeri | reverse complement strand
TTCTTCTTCGCTCCGTGTGTTTGAGCGGCAGCAGTCACATCCAGAGGAAATTCAAAATGGCCGCTGGCCGGCGTTCTGCTCTGCTAATCAAAGCATGACGGCTCATAAAACGTGGATCCTTTATGGTCGTATCCGGTGCGGCAGCGGTTTGAGCCGCTTGTATAATCCTTTCTGATTGCGTTTTACCAAAGACGGGATAAATGAGGGAGGGGGGGTCCTCCTCTGTAAACTGCCCCCCTGAGGAAAGTGATCACACAGATATTGTTGTCGGTGCCGATGAGGCCGTGTGGTCGTGGTGTCTGCTTTGATGACGAGCCAGAACATCACACACACACACAGGCGGGGTATCCAAACATTTACCTGCTAGGTGTTGAATTTGATCGAACCCTCAGATGCAGATCCAAACATGCAGATGTCTGGCTGTTCCCTCCCTCCTCCACCCTCCCTCCCTCCTCCACCTCCCCACCCTCTGAATGTCTGTGAACATCAGTGACACGGCTGAAATGGGAGCCTCCACACCTGCAGTTACAGTGATATTAGGCCACAGAGCCTTTCATCTTGTCCCAACAGGATCCGGGGAACGTCGGGATGTTACACACACACACACACACACACACACACACACACACACACACACACACACACACAGAAGTCTGTTCCGTCTCCAACATCTACATCCATGTGGAGGCTGTTTGAAAGGCTCTGATCCTCCAGTGTGTTTGCAGTGCAGGATCAGAAAGTCCACGTCCAGTCACACTGATTTTTAAAGGGTAACTTCAGTATCTTTAAACCAGGGCTCAGATTATTATATTATTATTCTTTTTGTTTAACCAGAGACAGCCGTCACATCTCTTTCCTCAAAGCTGCAGAAACAAGCACTTTTACCGGACCTACTTTGACCAGTTTGGTGGCTGCTGGCTGACGTGGTCTTGGCCAGGAAATAGTCTGAAACCTGCCTCGTAAAACAGCAGCAGAATTAAACACACGAGATAAAACAAACTACCTGATGGAGGCAGCTCCTGTGTCCTGTGAGGTTAAATCCCTGTTTTAGTGAATGTAGTCTGGTGTGTGTGCTGTTTGTGGTTAAACCAAAAGGATCTTCCAGGTCTCTCTCTGTAGGGATCCTTTCCATGATGCTGTCAGACTCTCTTCAAACACACCAGACTCCATTGACAAAAACAGTGATTTTGCCTCACAGAACACAGGAGCTGCTGGTCTGCTGCTGCCTTGATCCATTAGTTTGTTTGCATTATTGTGTGTTGGGCAAATATTGTGTTGGATCTGAATGAACCATTTAAAACATAGAAGTCACACAATGACATGAACACACTGACAGATGGAGGCAGCAGCAGAGCAGCAGCTCCTGTGTCCTGTTCTCTAAAATCCCTGTTTTAGTGAATGTAGTCTGGTGTGTGTGCTGTTTGTGGTTAAACCAAAAGGATCTTCCAGGTCTCTCTCTGTAGGGATCCTTTCCATGATGCTGTCACACTCTTAGAATAACACTCTGAGCCTGTCAGTGGATCAAACAAGCTCTTTTAGTGGACCTACTGTGATCAGGTGCAGTTGTCCCAAAGGATCACGTTGCAGCCATTGCAGCCCGTTTGGTGTCTGCTGGCTGAGGTGATCTACTGGACCAGTTCCAACACTTTTACTACCTACCAGTCACTCAGACACCAGGATGTGGACACAGAGGACCCAGGGTTAGAAACACCAGAGCTCTCCTTTAATGTTGTTTAACCAGGCACATGTGTTTAACAAGTGTCAACACCACAAGTGTAACAAGGGAGCAGGATTGTTTCCCTTTGGATGTTTTATATTGAATTTGACAAGAACCATGTACAAAAAAAACATAACTCAGAAACAACGAGAGGAGCTGTTTAGTGCCAGGTCAGAAACATCCCTCTGCCCAGGACGTTTTAACGTTAGAAATAGAAATACTGTGTGTGAGAAACAGAATATTTGGTTCAAACACAAATTAGTCTCATAAAATCCCTTCCTGGCTCACTTGTATGCCGTTATCGATTACAGCGCTCCCTGTTTCTCATGGGCGCCCTGCTCTCCACGGAGGAGAGTGCTCCATTAATGATGGGACATTGCTGGGAAAGACATCATTCATAACAGTTTTACAGTCTGTTGTTCGGAGCTGGCCGGACTGCAGCGAGTGGATTTTGAATCCGCTCCAAGGTAATTAACCAGCAGGGTTTACGTTATTTCAAAAGAAAAACACTTGATCCTCTTCTAAGGCAAACGATAGCTCATAGCAAATGAAAATGTAAGTGTGTCGTGTTAAGTTTAACCCTTAAATAACCGCCGTGCATCCACTGTCTCTGAGGTTTTCTCACACTCCTCTCTGTTGTTATGTGACCTGAGAGTCAAGTGTGGGTAAAGAATTTTAGTACATTTCACCTGCTGTTTGGATTATTGCTTCAACGCCAACAAGCTGGAGGCGACGACAGTATAAGCCGACGTGTTTTTTTTTTTTTCACCTGTGAGTTTTGAGCTAATTAACAGCTTTCATTGCTTTCCCACACTTGGACGTTTGACAGACAAGAAACTTTTGCAGACATTTGCAGACTTTTTCCGTCAAAAGGGGCAACTTTGAGCCGTGTCCCCCTCTCTGGATGTCTGAATGCCGACTTCTCTCTCTTTCCTCTGTGGGTTTCTGATTGGACTTCCACCAAAGCGACCCCCCCCGACCTCCTGTTACGGTCACATTGTGAAAACACGAGCCTCAGGATGCAATGTACCACCTGCAAAGTGGCAGAGCACAATCAATACAGTGTTACACCGGCAGCAGGGCGGTAAACAAACTAAACCCAACATTCAAGAGGTTTTTGTTACCGTGTGCTGAGTGAAGATCTTTGGCTGGGGGGGGGGGATACGTTTGAGATAAAGGATAAAATAAAGGTGTATGAAAGGCATCTATCAAGTATGAGAACAATACTTAATTATCAGGATAAAAGATATAGAACAAGGCTTATGTAAAGATATATTTCAGTATAAAAGCACAAATGTAGGGTTTTATTTTGTTAGAGTGACCAAAGAGCTTCTGTGTTGTTTTGGATAAATAGAAAAGACACCAGGATCTTTTTATGGACTCTGTTCATTCTGCCAAACAAACAGGAAAACACAACCTAAATGTTATTTCGGCCGCCTGCTGCAGATCCTGACTAAATAAAATCAATTTACAAAACTTTAAGTTGCTGCTACTTAAAGCTTGCAGACGCCAGGTCATAGAAATCAACATGTAAGAAATAAATGGATGGATTATGATAGTAAACGGGCAAAAAAAAAAAAAAAAAGAATGAAATGCAGGGAAACTGAGAGGGAGCAAAAGGAATTAACAGCAGGAACCACAGAAGAAGAAATGAAGATGGACGAGCTCAACATGCATATAAACACTGTGGACAGCGGCGGTCAAAGATAAACTGTTAACAGATAGATCTGTGTGATAGTTGTGACCCTGTTGCACAAGAAAAAGGAAAGAATCCACACGTGTTAGTCTGCATTTATTTGTGCCTCTTTTAAGCGAACGCTAGCGTCTGTTTCCTCCCTGAAGACTTCAGCACCTGCACACTCCTCTGCGCTCATGGCGCCGGGCAGCCGTGCTGTTTTGGGAATGCCGCTTGCCTTCCCTGTAGGCCTTAACCTACGTCTCCCACGGCATGTCTTTTTTCACCGCTCTGTCACTGCTCTGTGTTTCTTCCCCCCTTCCTTTCTCTTCTTTTCAACCTCCCCGTGCTCTCTTGGAGACCTTTAGTGCCTGCAGGTGTATAAATAGAGCTGGTTTCAATTAAGGGCGAAGCTCGCCTGTAGCGTGCATCTGATCAATGAATGCCCCCGCACCTGTGGTAATAAAATACCAGGGGAGTGGAGATAGCGCTGTGAATGCTAATCAGATGTTGCCCCGTTGTTGCCCCGTCTCATTTTTAAGGACAACACGCTCCTCCTGACAGCTCGGCTGTGAAAGGGAGGGGGCTTTGCCAGCACATCACAAAAACACCAAACAAAAGGCCGGCTGCTCTCATCAGACGTAAGTGAAATTCAATACGTGATTGAAAAAGGAAACTTGCATGAATGGGATGCTTAGTCAGTGGCGCGGTTGTTTGGTTAGGGGGAAGCCGAGTGGGAAGTCAGAATTAACAAATGGGTGCAAAAGAACAGGGCTGGGCTGTGATAGCAGGTTTAAATGTTGGATCCCATTTCACATTGGTGAAATACCTGGATGTGTTAAGCAGAGTCTTCAGTGTTTTTAGGAAGGAGTGATGTACAAAACACCCAGCTTGTTCTTATCTAACCAGCAAAACATGTCGTTTATCTGGCAGAACTCCACTTTTACTTCTTTCATTATCAGTCTTTGGGTTTTGGTGACTCTTGTTGAACCTAAGCGGACCTGATGAGGGTTTAAACCAGATTCAGGTTTGATCAAATGTTAACAAACAACAACCCTGTGAAAGAAAATGAACATTTTCAGTTTGTTCTCGTGTCCCAGAAGTGAGGTAATGATTTAAGGTTGTAGGCTTCAGGACTTCAGAGCACAAATGTCTGGTTGTCTTTGTTTTATTCAACATTTCTAACCAGAGGTCGACTGATAGCAGATTTTTAAAGGCCGATATAAGAACAATAGTTTGGAGCAGGAAAATACTGATAGAATTCACAGACTGGTTTATTTACACAGCAGCATTCAGACAAAAGATAATTCTACATTAAAAACACTAACACATTAAACATTAAACATTAAAATTGCATGTAAAAGTTAATAAAAGCACAAGCACATAGATAATTAAGAGATTCAACAAGCTTTGACTGCATTAGAAACCAAATAACTGTTGAACTAAACATCAAACTCAAAGCAGTCAGTACCTAAATAAGAATATATGAATTAGCCAAACTGATAAATCCTCTGCCCCTCAAACGTCTCGACCTGCCAGATGTTGGACACTGTTCCCTGCTTTAATGCAAACATGTCCACATTAGAAGTGTTGCTCTTTGTCCTGGACAAGAATAACATTTGATATAAAGTCGGAGACAAACAAGAGGAGCACTGCTGAGCAGACGTGAGGCCTCTGTTTCCTCTCTGCTCCGGCTCTGGCTCGGGCCCAGAAGTCCATGTCAGCATATGTCCTGACCTTGCGTGCTCACGGCAGCCCTGCGAGGTTTCCATCAGGCTCCCCGCGATCTCCCCACAGTCCAAACCACAGCCACGCTCATTGTCCATTGTGCTGCTGCGTTTTTACAGTCCGCCTCAAGAATTCTCGGCTCCCTCGCTCTCTACTCTATATTAAAAGTGAGCTATCACCGGCCGTGCCAAGTAAAACCAGTGCCACGAACACGCACAGTGAGTACATTTCACTGCGGATCCAACCTCCAGATGCTTAGCGAAAATAAGATTGTGAGGCTTCTCATGTCAGTCACATCCACAGAGCTGATCCCAGGCTCATTTTTAGCCAGCCAAACCCCCGCCACTCTCCACCACTGCTACTCTGGCGAGGGCCCTCGGGCGGCGAGGTTTTGCAGTCTCTATTACATGTGCTGTCAAGCCAATTGCCTTCCTTGCACTTTGTGAGTTTGGACGGGTGTGTAACTTTGGAGCTCTCCCCTGCAAGCCCCGTCCAGAGACGCACATCCTGCCAGGCTTAAGCTCGCCACCACATCCCACCGCGCAGCACATAGATCAACATGTACACCAGTTTAGGAGCAGCTGCTGCAGCACGTAATAAATAACAAGCTGTTGTTTGACCTGGATGTTCCACATTTTAGAAGTCCTGCCATATTTCACACTAATGACGTGATTAATGGGACATCTGCACTCACTCACTGGCTGAAAATATTATGACTTATTTTGACACAATAATCCTAATTCAACATCTACTCACTTGCTGTTTCTGGAGCTTTCAGCCACGTCTCACTCACTCACAGTAAGGCCCTCGTTATATTTTAGCATTTTAGTTTAGAGTTTCGGTTATCTGAACACGAGTGGACGGTCACGCTCGGTCCATGGCGCGTCTCCAGCTCACTACTGGTGTTGTTCGGGGTTTTTCGGGTGTTTCACACTAATATAGACGTGCAGGCTGTTTGACAGGAACAAGAACATTTGTAAACGTGCAACAGAGCACCAGACAAGATGAAAAAGACGCAGTGGCTCATCACAGCAGCAGAAAAAGCACAGCTCGATTGATGATTGATGATTTTCCTGTTACGTCCCTGTCAGACACACATCAGGACACATTAGTGTTTCCACAATAAAAGATGTGTGGTGGAAAGCGTCCCAGTCCACCTCAGAAAGTGGTTTGGATCCCAATGGCGGTCGTTGACACTTTTATTCTGATCTGTCCACTAAATACACACTCGGTACGTATTTTAGAACCAGGTGTAAACAGGGTCTCAGGTTTAGTTGAGGTCTGTTCTCTTTATCCATCGACGTTCATGGTGTTAAAATACGCAAATGAAAATCATTCCTGTCATGCTGCATTCTTGTTTAAACCTGCAGTGCAGAGCTCTGGTCTCCTGATTCTACCAATCAGAGTAATTCACCCACACAAACACTGTGTGCCCGCGACCGCTTTCTGTTTAGTCACTCTAATCCTTCCTCTGAACGCAGAGTGTCTTTTTTTTTTTTTTTATCTTGACCATCGTAAACTTTTCCTACATTACTCTTTTTCCCTCCATACTCCGTCGTCAGCTGTGGTAAACCAGACGATGCTGGTTGACTTTTGCATTTATTTGTAAAAGTCTTGCTCTCCATATTTAGAATAAAAACCTAAACTATAACAAAGACCCAGAGGACAGAAGATGGTGCTGAACCGTGTTTCTTCTAATGTTTCTCCCATCAGAGCAGAGGGAGGCCCAGACAGAACATCCACTGAGGAATGTCTTATATATATAATGTTGATTCTGGCCCTCGTGCCTTATTGAGATCCAACTGGTCCTGGAGTAATTTCCTCTTCCTCACATCCTCCAGACCTTGTGTGTGTCTTTTTATGACGATGCTCTGCAACGGTGACTTTACTGAGGATGTTTTCACTCGTACCTCTCACATCCTGCACCCTCGGCCGGCCTCTGATGTTTGATCGCACGTGATGGCAGCCACCTTGCTGTTTACCCACCCCCAGCGCGCTGCAGCTCAGTGCCCCTGATGAAGGGGAGGAAGTGGTTTCCACATCATATAGCTCTTCCCATCAGGCTACCAGGCCGAACTGTCATCTTCTCCTTTGTACCTCTGAGTGTTGTAGATGGAGGATGTGTATGATTAAGTGGTCTGTGAAGCTCTCCCTGAGGCGAGGCCTGCAAGACAAGCGCTCTAATATGTCCTCTAAGTATTGCCACCTTGTTTTAATTGATTTCAGACAGTTTTGGACAAAGAAGTTTCCTCCTTCTGAATAGATCCTGCAGCAAATACCCAGAAACAAGAAATAGACCTGTAAGAATTTTGTTGCAAAGGAAATTCTTCACTAATCAGTTGAAAAATACTTTTAAATGATTTCATATGTGTTGCTTTGTGTTACAATGTAAGCTAATAAACTGATGAGGAAGAAACCACACCAGTAACATGTGCAGGACAGACAGCCACTCAGAGATGAGAGCTCCTTCTAGGACCAACATCGGAGCACATTTTCTTTTCCAAAACTCTGAAGTTTCCTGTAGCTCTGTCCAAATTTACTCATCGGATTTCACCTCATAACAAAATGAATCTTTCTCTCTTTCGCTCTCTGTTTGGACGACGGTATCCATCACTGGATGTGCAGGAGTTGTGCTGCGTGTTTCCCCCGAGTGGACTTTAGCCTCAGTGTGTAAAAGATGACCGAGATTTCTTTGATCCACATTCAGAAACACGCATTTCTCAGGCGGACGACGCACAATGTGCAACAACCCCCCCTCCCCACAAGCCAAGGTGGCCACAATACAAAAAGAAAGCTCAGGTAAAATATCATGAGTAGCACATGTGTAACTGATACATTCAGCTCATTGTAATCAGAGGTGACAGAGGATTTTAGAAAAAGCCCAAAATAAAGTAAATTGTCATGCTGTGTGGAATTTCCCTTGACGTCCATCAGCCCAAAATAATATTTTCCATAAGATTCATTTTCCCAAGCACTCCGAGGAAAAATATTCTGGTACAGTATGTGTTGTTTCTTAAGAAATCGCTGTATTATTGAGAGTTCCCATCTGCCATACTGTCGAAATCTGCCGGCTAATGAAAGCTTCAATCTGTTAATCTGTCCTGAGAGTGAGAGACGAAATAATGTCAAGGCACAACATCTGTTACCCGTCATGAAATGAAAATCTCTTCGTCCAGTTGCTGAATATTTATTTGCAAAAAAGACGACCACAAATTAAGGAGGAATGCCGTCCCACCCCCCCACTCCCCTCTTCTTCTTCCTCAAAGAACTTTTTAATGACGTTCAGTTAATTAGGCCGCCAATTATTTGCACGCGTGAAAGAGGAAACAACCTAATCGAATGTGTTTGGCAGGGGTGATGAAACGGCACATGAGGTGGGCAAAGTGCGGCAGTATATTGAATTTCGTAACCAATCCACACAGCGGGTACGGTTCCACCTTTCAGCTGCTTTCAGCTGTGCAAACAGATGAGGAGAACGTGTCCGAGTTCAGCAGAGATGAACCACGAAGGCTAACACTCATCTCAAGGTGACAGGAGGCGCTTAAATAATTTCCTTCGGGATGAAAAAATCTTATCTTATCTTATCTTTGTGTCCAACTTTGTCAAATTAACATTCAGATTCAGATTGTAGATTGAGGAACCAAACGTTTGGACTGTAAATGTTTAGTATCCTTCACTAGAAAAGCATCAGCGGACCGTGTTGGAGCTCAGCATGAGCCACAACCAATAATCAATCAGTAATAACACACCTTGAGTCTGATGTGACTGTCTAAAGCAGCTGTTCTCAACCTGGGGGGCCTCCAGAAAAATTGGGAATATTGTAATTTAACTGTTGTTTCAGTGAATAGAAGTTCGGGGCAGATTATAGAGAGACACTCATTAATCAGCTGATCTGCAGTTTGGACAGTTAGAACGACATTTCATCAGACGGGATCCCTGAGATTACGTTTCAGATTAGGTCCAGGGCCTGAGGTGTTGGGATTTGGGGGTCCTTGACACCAAAAACATGGAGGCCCACGGCTCTAAAGAAGCTAATTTGGTTCATTTATTTGTTTTTTTGGTTAACAAACAATAAGCGCTGCACACAGATTATATGAAATATTACAGTCAGTGTAGAAGTCACATACAGAGACATAAAAACAATAGGAAATGTACTGTACAGTGAGTACAACAGAAGTCTGATTGGATGGAAGTCAATGAGGAAAATGAGGCGACTTCTCTCCTGATTTATCAGCTCAGTGAACAGTTTCTGCTCTCAGTCTCTAGTTTACTGTCTTCTTCAGCACAGCAGGACGTTCATGTAGTAAATTATGGTCCATTTAGAGGAAGATACACCAGGAAGAAGGGTGGGGGGCTTTAGGGCGGGGCTACCTGCTCACTGACCAATCAGAGGAGGGTCACTTCTGGCTCCAAAAATAACAAGATGGCGATGCCCATGAAGCCAAAGTCAAGGCTTCAAAACGGCGGTCCACAAACCAATCGGTGACGTCCACGTCTTGTGTTAGGTAAAGTCTACTTATTGCAGTAAAGAGTGTGGAGGATATATAATCTACATAATCAATGAGGGGTTGACAAGTCTTATGTAGTTTCTCAGTGGAACCTCAGAAGGTGAATCAGAGTTTTTCCAGTTCAAGGTGTTGCATAACATCTGTGATCAGCACAGCGTAAGTGGGGGGGGGGGGTTGTACCTTCTTTTTTTTTTTTTCTAGTTTAGTCAAATTAATCTTTGTGGACTTTCCTCTCCAGTTACCCCAAATACAGCCAACATAAGGTTCCACGTGTCCCAGGATTCCTCACAAAAATGTTAATATAGAGCTCAAAATATTGGATCATTTGGGGCGACGTGAGCCCAGCGAGGCAGGAGAAACCCCACAGCTGAAGGAACTGTATTAGAATAGAGTCTAGAAACCTTGACCTCTTACAGAGAGCTGGAGACGAACAGACGACCTGAAGAAGATCACGTCTGTCTCAACGAGCCTCTGAACTCCACATCATCATGGAGTAAACAGAAAATGTCCAAATGAAGCCAAGCAGGTGGTTTGCCGGCTCGATGGGTCATAATTTACGGCCTCATTTTACAATTTCAACACATAATGTTGTTCATTAGACCCCAAAAACTGTTAGATCTTCGTCTGTCTTATACACCGACATCGACACAACAGAGTCACTGAGACCAAAAGATATTAGAAATAAGAAAACATGACACCAAGAGCACGTCTGATGGGGACAGATAGTGTCGATACCACTGAGATAAATAGTTTAAAACACCAGTTTGGGAGGCTTACGGTCCAGGAAGAAGGCCCCTGGGTTTTGGTATGGCTGAGCACATTTCACTGTCACGCTGTGTTTATACATGTGTAAACACTCGGGGAGGATCGTTGCTGTGCAGTAACAGCTGTTCACCCCCAACAGAGGCGGACAAAGCGTCGCATGAACTTGAGTTTGGAGCACAAAGTGAATGGGAAGCACATTGATTGATTTTTAATTCATTTCATGCCTCGGTTATGTAATTTGTGAGATTGACTGGAAACGCCGCTAAGCTGTTGGCAGGTGTTGTCACAACTCTTTCTGACCTTGACTGACTGCAGCACAACATCTGGAGGGTTCATTAGTTCTGAGGTACTATTAGTAGCAGATATAACAGCACACGGCTACAGCTGGTTCTTCATTTTAAGATACGTGTAAAAGGTTTTCATCAGAGCTGCCAGACTCCATTGACAAGAACAGTAATTTTACGAATGAGAGAGTTTCTTGTCCATTGGGGGGTTGTTTTTTGTGTTATTGTGTGACTTTGGTGTTTTAAATGGTTAGTTCTGATCCTTTCAAACACCAAAATCCCTGTTTTCGTGAATGTAGTCTGGTGTGTGTGCAGAGAGCGATATAACAGCTGTTTGTGGTTAAACCAAAAGGATCTTCCAGGTCTCTCTCTGTAGGGATCCTTTCCATGATGCTGTCAGACTCTCTTCAAACACACCAGACTCCATTGACAAAAACAGTGATTTTACCTCACAGAACACAGGAGCTGCTGGTCTGCTGCTGCCTTGATCCATTAGTTTGTTTGTATTATTGTGTGTTGGGCAAATATTGTGTTGGATCTGAGTGAACCATTTAAAACATAGAAGTCACACAATGACATGAACAAACTAACTGATGGAGGCAGCAGCAGAGCAGCAGCTCCTGTGTCCTGTTCTCTAAAATCCCTGTTTTAGTGAATGTAGTCTGGTGTGTGTGCAGAGAGCGACATAACGGCTGTTTGTGGTTAAACCAAAAGGATCTTCCTGAAAGCTGAAAGACGTTCTGTAAAAACGTCACTCCGGCTTCACCATCTAATGTTTACTAGCCCGATGTCGCCTCGTTTCACGTTAATTTCCAAAGGCCGTTATCAACAGGCTCATACCAAACTGCTCCTGGATGCAATTTGATTGATCTAGAACAAATCAAACTTTAACCAAATCCTGTCAGAAGTACGGCTAGCTCATCTGTCTCATCAACAAAAGCCTTCAGTGCAGTTTCTTCTAAAATAAACAGTCTATTTCATTCTACAGAACGTTCCTCATCAGCGGCAGCCATCTTGGTTGTTTACAAAACCGTCTCATTGGCGTACCGTGTGGTATCAAGTCCGCCCTGAATTAGATAAGCGGCTATGACTGGTGAGATGTGTCTGAACAGGAGGCGGAGCGGACTCCTCTGCCAGGGAAAATAAAACCTGAGCAGCAGACTGGGCTGGTTCCAGGTTTGGTAAAAATCTGACCTGGACTGTTGTTCTGGTCATGTGATGTCAAGGTGGCTTGGAAATGACAGTTTTATTCATCAAATATCATTTAATTTGAGGTAAACTCAAAGTGCTTCACATTAAAAGGCAAAAAATAGAACATTTTAACATTTCCCTGTCTTGCTGGGGAGGATGTTCTCACCCACAGAGCTTCTTATTGTCTCCTTTTAACTTCTAACAGCATCACACGTATTTTCTCAGAGTTAATGTCATGTCTGCTGGACAGATGACGACTGTTCACATCCCTTCCTCGCTCCTCTAACTCCAGGGCCCACCTGCGTTGACCACAGTCCAAAAACAAGACACCTGAAACACACGGCTAGGTCGCAGTTAGCTTAATACCTCGTCATTAGCCGCTAATAACCATCATTTAATAGTGAAACCCTTGTTATCCCTCCTAAATGAGGCTTGATAAGAAATTTGTTAATTGACGGGAAACTCAGACTTGCAGCGGTCCGTGTGTTTGGCTGAAGTATTATTCACTCTCCGTGACTGTGTGTGTTGCTTTAGCTACTGGATGGGGTAACCCCAGTCACTTGCCTCCTCAACACCTGTGTTTACTTTGGGGCCTCGGCCCCCATGACCCAGCAGCAATCCTTCACTCACTCAGAAGATGGAGTGAGGTTCCAGCCTCCAAATATGTGCTGTCCGTGCACTTTTACCACTGTGTGATTCCTCTAAGACTTTCATTATGGGGTACGAGCCAAACGACTAGTATAAATTACAATCCTTTTCCAAATTCTAGTAAATTTAAACATTCAGATCCTGTTCTCTGTTACTGTAATGTTAAGCTAGGCTAAGAGCAGAAATTGGCTTTGGCGTTTGTCCGTGCTTGTTGTGGCTGCTGAGGCTTTTTAAAGTGCGTCGGGGATGGAAAGTGGATTTGAGGAGGCAGTTATGTAGAATATAACCGAACTTGTCCTCTCTTTGGACGGTGGAGCCGACAGAACTGGATTTAGTTCTTTTGGATATTCAGCAGTAACATAAAGATGAAAGAACCAGATTTATAACCAGCTGCTCCCAGCTCACAGGTGCTCGCAGGAAAGTTTGGGATAATTACTTCCTCTGTCAAGGCCTTAATATCGGACCACGAGACTTTAGTGGTACAGAACAAATGTGTCTGTAGCAACGAGAGGCGAAAGCTGATACTGAATATCTGGTCAGATTCATGGTCTTTGATCAGATATTTGCTGATTTAAATCACAAGTTTGCAAAATTCAGACTGAATTTTTCTGCAGATTTCTCTGACAGAGGTGCAGCTTTCTTTGTATTATGTTAAAATTCTCCGCTGTCAGCCCGACAACTGCTGATTGACGATATACACATATATAGAAATATATAAATATATAAATATATATCCACTCGTGATATTTTGGTCGAGCTCGTTGTGAAAAAAGAACACAAACCCCCCCTTTGGGATTATTCTGCTGTGTGTCCTGTAGCCAACATGTGTGCTGTAAGTTTGTGTGAACAAGCAGGTGTTAAAACCTTTTTCAATCAATCAATCAATCAATCAATCAATCTTTATTTACATAACAAGCGTTCTCTCAAGACTCTTTCCATAAAGAGCAGCTCAGACCAAACTCTTTAATTCAGAGACCCAACGATTCAGGAATTAAAAATGATATTATATTATTTTCCTGTGCGTCATCATGATGTCACTTCCTGAGAGCCTCCTCGCCGGTTGGAGACGCGTAACCGTGGAAACCCAAATGATGAACTAGTTTAAAACACATATTACTCCTGGCAAAGTGAAACCGGATACTCTCACTTGAATTTAAATGTTGTTGTCGTTACTCCAGAGCTGCATCTAACCGCCATCGTCTGCAAAGAATGTTACTGTTGATGCTGTCAGTACTGCATTGCATTATGGGATATATATAATATGATATGAGCAACCCGAAGGACCTACAGGAAGCAATTAGCCGTCTTTGTAAATGAAGTGTGCCGGCAAATATCTCACATTACAGGTTAATTATCTAAAGAGTTAAATTCTCAAGGAGGCCGATGATCAAATTATCAAAATAAAATGAAAAATAACCCCAAAAAAAAAAAGAGAAAACCAGCAGTGACGGACTTGTCCATCGTCAGTAGCTGATAAATTTATCTAAACACTAATAACCAGGACTGTTTCTGTGCAAATCCATCAGTGCTTCATCAGATGAGTGAAGGTGAAACTAACTGAATATGAAGTCGAATCTCTGGGATTGTTTGTTCAGCTTCAGTTTTCTGGTTAAAATCAAAACTCTAAATCAGATTCATGCTCCAGATGAAGTCAGTAGAAGTCAGCGGTGTTCTGTGTTTGCTCCACTGTTCTGTGACTGCGGCTTAATGAATGGTTTTCCTACATTTCTTTTTACCGTCTCCCTTCTTCTGCCACTTTAACCGCAGCTGAGAGGTCACCAATGACCTGTTTACGGCCTCTCACGTGTTAACTCGCTGCCGATCCGACGGGTGTTTTGCACAGACGCCTCTGGACGCACGCCAGAGCGCTGTTGCTCGTACTGCAGTGTTAACTGTTCAAATATTAGTGCCAATGTTATTTCAGGTGTGGATGCGTTAGTGCGCGCCAAAAACCACGTTTCCATGGAAACAGGCCAGCCGGTGCAGAAAGCGCCCACAGTGTCATATAAAGTCATCGGACTCTGATGTGATTAATATTTCCCTGCTTACTGACATTAGCAGAGTCAGCTGTGACATTCTGACACTTCTGTGGTTTTCAGAGTAAAAACATCAACAACTTATCAATAATATGTCTGATGGTTCCTCTTAAACTGTGGTATTTGGAGTATTTAGGAGTTTGGTGGCTGATTGATTGTATGTCATTGTCCTTTTCTGTTACATCTTAATACTTAATACATGTTTAAACATTTCATTAATCAAACGTTGTAACTGAAATATCTCTTTTCTACATCGTCAGAGCAGATAAAAAGCAGAATAACAGCACGTTTTCCTCACTTCATTTCAACAAAGACTGTTGTCAGAGACAGGCCCCCGGAGCTACAGTATGTTCGGGGGTGAAACGCTTCCATAAAGAACCGTTAAGGCTTCGTGTGACTTCTTTTTCAGGTTAAGAGAAACATTTCAAACCGTTTGAGTGTTGTCTTTTCCAGGACACTGGCAAGTGCAGGAAAAGAGCTCAAAGATAACTTCCTGAAAGCCCTGGCAGAGCGCGAGGAGGCCAACCGCAGTGGGAAAATGACTGTGAGTACATTATTACAGCACTCCAATTGCTACGTAATGGGATTCCCCTCAAATATTTCTGCAATTCCATTAGGATGGGAACAAAATCCATACTGTGTCAAGTTGACTGGAAATGCCCCCCCCCACCTCTTCGTCCTTACCCAAATACCATGAGAGCCAGCTGCCTGCCCCTCTCCCATCCATGACACCCTGTTTACCAAACTCCAGCTACCCTGTCCTGCTCTGCCTTCACATCGAACCACATCGAGGGGGGGGGGGGGGCAGTCTGACGAGCATTTACTGCCACTGTATGTGTTTATTTAACCTTGTACAACATCTGTGTTTTCACTGCACAAACTGTAAGATTAGTCCTGCTATCAGTATTTTCACAACGGCTTCAAAGTTGAGCTGTTATATTGAATTAATCAGTTTTTTAGTCTTAGTGACCTCTGTGACATAAGTAGTATTAATTACTCATTAAGTGCTTGATTCATTGGGATGAGAACATATTTCCTTTTTCGCTCTAGAATATGTTAATATCTCATCCACTGCTGAGAGGGTCTGCGTGGACGTTATGCACAAACTGAACACGTCCACAGACACGTGAACACAGTGTGGTGTGAAATATATCTGCACCTTTACACTGAGACCGTATTTACTAAGATCCAGGTGTTCAGGCAGTCTAACGGCAGGTGAAGGTGGGCGCCTCGGTAAAATCATCCTCTGCTTTTTGGGATGTGAAGCCTCGCCGTTCGGGAGGGACCGGAGCCTTGAAGTGTTGTGGGTGGTAGAGCAAACTAGATAATAGTTGGCCGAGTGTTGCCGAGTGCGAGAGGTGCCAAGTGGACGCCGGCTGAGTGCTGAGAGATAAGGACTCCCTTCCACCCTTCCATCTCTCTGGCAGATTGTCTGAAGGCTTTGCAGTGGAAAAGTTGCAGGGATGTATGAGATCCTCCCTGAAACGCTGAAGGCTCCTCTGGTTACTGTCAGGTTGTCGAAGGCAACATGTTTTTATTTTGATGCACATAAAGCCCAACCTGTGCGGCTCAGAGCTTCAAGTAAAACTCCTCCTGTGGTGCAAAATAAATAAAACTGTGTGAAATCAAAACTAGAATTGGTGCTAAATGTGCACAACACAAGTTAGAACAATGAATTATACATACAGAGGCAACAAAAATCAAGTGAGTGGACGATCTGCTGTGTAACATTTGTTAGTGCATGTGTGTGTGTTAATATCATCCTCCTCTCAGAGAGCATCATCGGGGGCAGAAACTCTGAACAGACCCTCCTGTGGACTCCAGGTTAAGAAGTAATGGCGATCTCGCCTGTGTGACACTGTAAACCTTTAGGCTGAGGACACCTCGCTAACCCATGAATCTCTCTGTGTAGAGCATCCCGAACACCATTCGGAGAATAACTTTATCGGATAAAACCTCTGCCAGACAAATCAAATCAACTTTATTGACCAAGTTTGAGCAGGCAAACAAGGAATTTGACTTGGTGAAACTTGACTCTCTCTGTACAGTAACCTCCACCTCTCTGGTTTTAGCTTCTGGTAAAGTCCTCTGCTTTTACCGGACTGGACTTTAGATGCTGTGCACAGACGACAGATGCTAAGCTAGCCCTGTAGCGTTAGCCTCCAGGGCTACAAACAAACCTCAGCTCACTCTGCCTCAGCCGTCTCCTTCACACCGTCGGTCACCTGTCAGTCAGGCCGGAGCTGTTTTGCTTCGTCTGATTGGCTCCTCTGATCGGCCACCAATCAGATTATTGTATATTGTTGTCATGTGATCGTAGCGCCTCAGTCTGAGGTCGACCTCAGCTGTGGAGCCCTGCGCTGAGGAGGTCTTGATTCATGGACAAAGCCTGCATGCTTAATTAAACTGAGATGCACCAGGGAGAGATTTTAACCTCTGACCATGAAGGAGAGTATTTTCACTACAAACAGCACTTTTAACACACTCCTCCGTCTCCACTTACTGCACATGATGAATGGAACGTGTACCATTTGTATTTAGCACATGCGGCATTGTTCTGCGGGGAGCGCTCGTGGTGATGGACTTTAAATGAATCACATCCAAGATGCTGGAGAGTTTTCTTTGACCTCCGTCTACCTGCCCCTGTGGGCTTTGCAATTATGAGATCACATGAAGTGCACGGAGGGGAGTGGAGGTAGTAACACCAGAAGTTTTCCCACTGGATGCTCGCTGTGTAAACACCACCACACCCCCACCACCACCACCACCTCCTCCTCCCCTTCGTAACTTCAGCCATTTGAGAGATATAACTACAGCCTCTCCCTTTCAAAGAAGCCTCCAGTGAAACATGAAGTGGTTTAAAATACATCTTCCTGTGTGCTCAACAGAGAGTCTGAATGAAAACAAGCAACATATCATGTTGTGTATTACCAACATTGTTTTGCTGACATGATATTTTCCCACCTCCGTTTTATTTTCGTCTCTTAAGAGCTTCCCTTGCTTAAAAACTGGATCGGGGAAGATGTTTATTTTCCTTTGAGCCCCACTCTGGTTAAAATTGAACCCACATTTGTGCGCTTAATACCTCTGCCCTTTGAAACTGTTTAAGTAACAGGTAATCTTTATACAGTTTGACAAGGCTTGACCTCATTGGTGTATTTACATTACACAGATGTAGTCCAGGCAACATTTGCACATGTGTGGACGCACGGCACCCCGTTGTACCTTGTTTCATACCTTCATATTCCACTGTGTACGTACTTTTTGAATATTTTAATCCTAATTTTCTGGTATGCTTTGATCCTATTTATCCATATGCTACACATGTTGTATTTTCATGCTAACATCTGCTACAAATTGCAAACAATTATGCAGTATGAAGAAGTTGGATGCGGTTTTGGATTTCCTCCCTCTGGTCTCCGTTGCACCTAAAATCCTCTTTATGAAAGTATCAAATTACCCACGTTAATCTTCGATCGGGTTCAATAATAAGACCACCCAGCGTCTTAAGGTATCTTTCACACTGTTTAGCGTGGGCTTTCTGAGGGCCCTTTGACTAAAGCTCCTATCTGCCGCGCTCCTCAGACCTGAGGATCAGCCCCGCTAACACATTCCAGCTCCTCATATCTGCACGCCTTCGCTGCTCTCTAATGCAGAGCAGTCCTCGTCCTGCACGTGCTCCTCACGTTTTCCCATTCATTTCTTTAATTATTATTATTATTTTAGGTAGTGAAGTCATTCAGTGAGTCTAAGGCTGCAGCCAACGATTATTTGCATTATCGATTATCTGTTTGCTCTATAAAATGTCCCTCAGATGTTCAAGTTCCAGTGAAATAAAACAGCAGATCCTCACATTAAAGGAGCCGGAAATATTAATGCATTTCTGCTTAAAAAGCTAATCAAACAATTATTTGATTTTCAAAACAGTTGCAGATTAATTAACTAATCGAACAGCTGAGTGCTTGTTTCAGCTCCAGGCCGGTCAGGATTAGTAGGTTTGACCTCATTTAAAATATAGATCCACCACAAATTACCTCATTTGTTTTATTTGGCTTTAAAGTTTTACTGTCTTCATTGTAAACCGGTTCCCGCTTCAGTCCTCGTAAAGGGCTCCATCTTAGTTGTGAGGGAGTGTTGGGACACAGAAAATCATCTGTTTTAAGGCGAACAATGGCCGAGGAACAGAGGCTACTTAAAGCCCAGTTACTGGCTCTCCTTTAAATGGATGACATATTCATTGTCATCTTCATCGGCGGGGTCGCTGCTTTGTCCTCCTCCGTCCTCCTTTCATGTCACGCTCTGCCTTTCAAGTCAGGCTGAAATTACACCTGTCAGTTAATACACTTGTCAGGGTACTCTGTCCCGTCTGTCCTGCCCCGAACGGCATTACAAAAGATTGATAGCAGACAGGACTCTTGATGAACAGAGCTCGTCTTCCCTGTGGGAGCAGCCCCTTGCCTCCCTTTAGGTTTGTTGCAGAGAAATACCCATTTAGTATTAAAAACAGTGACTTTGATATGTTTCCTCTGAGTGTTTGGTCTGTTTTAGGAGCCCTTTGCTGTCTCTCTGATCAGCTGAACTCTTACAGCTTTCAGTGTCTTGCCTCCACTCTGCTTTTGCTTCCCCGGCCCTGTTGCGAAAGCTGCTCCGCTGCCAAAAGTCACACACAAACAAAAGCTGCACCTGGGCAGCTTTGGCTTTATTTGCACTGGGTAAGAAGTTAAGTTTTTTATCAAATCCAGGTCACACCTGCACGGGATGCCTGAGGGTGTCCATTGTTGGGAGGTTCACGTCTGAAACTGAAGGTGTGCTGCCACCACCCACCCTGCTGCCTGTTTGTTTTCGGGTGTTTGTTGAGAGGCTCTGATGGTATCAGTGACAAATTGCAACACATCAAACCAACGTTAAACAAATGAACAGGCCCGGTTAAAAGCAGCTTAAATGGAGCAGTGAGCCAAAACTGGTGAGCACACACAGGTTTAGTTCATAATTAATGACTAAAGAGGTTTAAAACACATTAGATAAATAAAAAAAAAACAGAGTAGAATAAAAAAATTAATTGAGACTTGGCTTCAGATCTGCGGCACAATACAGATAGTGACAGAAAATACAAAGTAGACAGTACGAGGTTCATGTATTTGTTGTCATGTATTTCCCACATTAAAAAACTATTTTTCATGGTAGCACGTGTCACAAGATGCATACGGCAAAGTTCTCTTCATGAGACAGCAGCATAAATGTTCAGAGATACAAGTAAAGTTAATATATTCAAGAAATTCTATATATAAAATATAAATACTTCATAATTCTCATTTAAACATCACTGATAAGTCTCACAGTTTCATTTAGGTTGATTAGTTGTAAAGTTAGTTTAAAGATTCATCTGTGGATTATTATAGTGAATGATTCAGGATGATAACTCTCATTTTCACTCATTTCACTCCCCATTAGAAGTCAGTGGATTGGATTTAAACTCCAGTAGGCGTCATGTTAAAGTTTTATCCAGCATCTCTGAAGAGAAGAGGAGGAATAAAACTTTTTTTCCCCCTTTGCATTATTTTAATTGCTGGTCCAGTTAACCGATCTACATTTATTCAACAAATGTAATGAATTATATTAGACTTCTAGTGTGAGATGCCATCATTTCAGTGAATAACACCTGAAACTACAACAGACTGATGATAACTGATGATTTCACCGTATCACCAATGTGATTCACCTCCATCAAATGTCGCTGAATCACCTCTATTTAGTTACAAATGATTTTTCAAACAACTGAAGAAATGTACCCTGAAAGTAAACATTTGCTGCCCTTAAGAAGCTAATAAATATGTTTCTCATGTTATCAGTAAAGCCATCGCTCACTCGCTAACAGGAGGGACCTGCAGACAATGCTGCTGGCAGAGTGCCTGAGTGAGCGTGTTTGCTCTCGGCTCATTCCCCAGCAGCTCGACTATCACAGAAGTCACTTTGTGTGTCAGTCGCAGAGAACGAACCGCCCGTCAAGAGCTGGTGAACACGACTGATTTAATTTGAAAATCCCTCCTCGTGGTGCTCAGGTCATAAGTTGTGAAAAGTCGGACAACTGAGCTTTAAACATTTCAGGAATATGTCGGGAAGGACTGGTTCACGTCCCATTCATTGTGTCAGGAATAATGAGAACACAAAAAATAAGCTGGAGGGTAAAGTCAGTTACATAATGCCAGCTTGTGCACCCTGCAGGGAGGCTCTCTAATGTGTTCTTCTTCTGTTTCAAGATATAACATCAGATTTGCTGTAGAAAATGTAAACGCTTGAAGCTAAATCACATGACAACATTTACTGAGAGGCTGGAAATGTACAACTGCGGCATCGCATTAAGTTTTTTGTTTAATCAAAAAGACGGATTGACTATTGACTTCTATTTTTCAGTTATTAAGACAAGTAAATATCATCTGAAGTGACAACTGAACACACCTCATGGATCTGACAGGAGAAGAGTTTGGCTTTCTATCTTGTTTCCAGAGCTCCTGAACTCATTGTTGAAAGTTGCAGACGCACTAAGAAAATCTCACACACTGTTTTAACGCACTAAATAACATGTTGGTAGGCAGATTCAGTATGCAGCCAGCGGCGGAGTGTTGGCTAACGCTAGTACAAATGCTAAGCTAACGTCAACCAAGACTGAAAAACGCTGAGTTATCTCAAACCACAACTTATCCATTCAGCTAATTAACTGCCTGAAGATACGGATGAAGTTGTCGAAGTTTTTGTTGGAGGGTTCAGCTTCTTCAGCGGTGGCTGCAGGTGTGCTAACTCTAGCTGCAGGTGTGCTAACTCTAGCTGCAGGCGTGCTACCTCTAGCTGCAGGTGTGCTAACTCTAGCTGCAGGCGTGCTAACTCTAGCTGCAGGCGTGCTACCTCTAGCTGCAGATGTGCTACCTCTAGCTGCAGGCTTGCTAACTCTAGCTGCAGGTTTGCTACCTCTAGCTGCAGATGTGCTAACTCTAGCTGCAGGTTTGCTACCTCTAGCTGCAGGCGTGCTAACATTGGCTATTATATAGGTTTAGTGTTTCGTCCTGTCCTGCTTCACATTTCTCATGACATATATTGCAGCGAGCATCGTCTGCATAGTTCTGAAAAGTGTAACCACACTTCCACTGCTTTCATGTGGCCATCGGCCTGCTGAACATGCTGCAGGGTGACACAGTCTCACTCTCTCTAACACACACCAACTCTCTCTTGGCACTGATTGATTTAACTGTAAAATATTGACAGTAGATTCTATAATCACATGTAGAGACCTGCTTAGTATTTTTGATTGGTGACAGCTGGGAATTTGAATGAATTCATATTTGTTACTTGTGTAGAGGCAAAGGTAGACTAGTGTAGACCAAGCAATGGGTTTTCATCATCACAGATTAACTCACTTATGCTCAACTTACTGTCATTTTGTTCAACACTAACGCAGGTTTTTGTAAAATAAAGTTTTCCACTATGAGTGAAAAATCTCCTTTAATTTTCCTATTTTGTTGGATCAATTTGACTGTTTAGAAATGATTTTCAGTCTCCCACCCTTTCAGTTGTGGAATTTAGCTGGTTGGCCTGCGCTGCGTGTCTCATGCCCAGAGGGGACATCCTGCATAAAGGAAGTGTTTGTCTTTGGTCTGTGGACCCAGCGAGTTCTGTATTGATAAGCTCCTGTCGCTATAGATAATAAGGTGGTCAGTCATGCAGCCCAGAGATCAAGTATAGCATTGAAATTAAAGAGGAATTCCCAGCCCTATTGCATTACAAGCTGTGTGTGTGTCCCCGCTGCCCAGTCCCTTTGTCCTTGTCATGGGCAGTAAAAATAACAATGGCAAGTTTGATTTCAAAGCAGCAGGACCAAGGTGGACAGCCTTTAGAAAGGACAGAGTCCTGCAGGGCTATCATATGACCTTGACTTGAATGGTGTCACAGAGTTGTGGAGAGGTGGGGATAAGGCCCCAACAGTTTGCAACCATCTATCAAGAGAACAGAAAGGACTTTTTGTCTGGAGAAGCAACCATTGTGATATTTGAGAATCACCTGATCAGCATCCGTTTTCTTTTTTAGTTTGAAGCCCTGATTTCACCTGATACAGAAAAACCTGCATGACATAAAACCAACACTGTTGTCGTTCTAAAAGTTAATCGGCCTCTTGATTCATGTGACCCTTTTTTTTTTTTCTCTCTTCTGAGCTTTGAGCTGAAGGACCGGGGCTGCACTTTCTCACAGTTGCAGGTCTTTTAGGAGAACCATAACATTTGATAGTGAAATATTACTTTTGGCTGATTACAAGATGTGGATTTCACGGCTAGTGTCTCAGTCTATAAAAAGAAAATGGATAGCCAAAGCATTATGTGTTATGTTAGCCCTCGCTGCCAACATGGCAGCTGTTCCCCGTCTCTCAATGCACCATATCTGCCACTGAGGGATTTGGAAAGGAATGAGGAAAAGAAAGATTCAACCGGCCCCATGTTATGTACAATTGTCCTCTAGAGCTCTAGTAAATGGCAACAGACAGATGATAATAGACTGTGATTAATCCGAATTATACGTATTTGAATTATTTAGCCAGGGTTTCCTCTGAGAGATGCAGCTGCTATCAATAGCAGAGCTCTGACATGCAATATTTTCTTGAATGAAAGCATAATTAGTCGGTGAAGTTACAAAAGCCAAATCCAGTGAGAACACGCCGTGGGCCTTTTGGAGGCCGATTCAGGGCGGATAAAAGGTTTGTTTACCCATGAAATCAAACATCACACACTGTACCAGACCGATCCCAGAAGTGGCACTGCTCGCCTCGCTGTTTTGCCACTGAAAGCCTGGATGAGCCCCACTGTAATGATTTCTCCTGCGCACCCCCACCCCCCTCCTGTGAACAGCTGCTATTGTCCAGAGACATCGCCCCAAAAATGTGGCCCCTGGACCATTTTCAGAGCAAACGAAAACGGATACACTTAATCTAATCTCTCCACTTTTTCTTTTTTCTAAGTTGATGCCTTTTAGTGGATTTTTCAAATACGTTGGGAACGCTGCGGAGCGTCACCATCGTAGCATCTATCAGCTTGATTTGCCACTGGGAAGATGGGGAATCACATTAAGCTGTCTACTTGGTATCAAAGGAAGTCTTGCATTAAGTAGAGGCCGTCTGGGAGTCTGGATAAACTACGATTGCTCTTTGTCACCAGTCTTTCAGAGCATTCATGTTTGGACTCACTTGGGGATTTATTGGGAAGCTGATTTTTGAGGGGATTACTTTATTTTCTTTAGGCATTAAGGCAGTCTCTGGTGCTTTTTATTGGATTCATTCCTCCTCCGTCAGGCAACGAAGACTGTAGACACACAGGAACTCACATCCTCGTAGTCTTTTCCCACTGCAACAACTTAACAAACAGTAACCTGGTTCTTCCCATAACATATGAGCTAAAGAGCCCCGGTGTATTGGTACAAGTGGTGAGCTTTTGGATGGACCCCATTACAAAGGCACTGTCGAGACGTTGAAGTAGGTGGTTTAGGGTCAGACAACACGGTAAAAAGTGATGCTGACATTGTCTCCTTGCTTTCACTTTGACATGAACATGAAGTTTGCATCCTGAAGGGGAGTCCAGGACACGTATCCATTACTTCGCTGTCAAGTTTAGTCTCCAAGCAGCCAGACCACCGAAGTAGTAATGGCAGTCTTGGCCAACAAGCATGCTGCATGGTTTTACTTGGGTTCAGTGTTTTACATGGTGCTAGTGTTGGTCATCCTTGTTGATACCGCCACCATTATTGTAGCTGTCTCTGTAAAGTGACGACTGAATTGTTTTACCAGTTTGGATTGGCAGCATCGCAGATAGGGTTGGATACTGAACTCTGTACCTTTAAGGGTACCGACTGAATTACGTCAGTACTACAGATTCACATTAAATCAATCTGTGCCAAATTTAGGTTCCTGAGAGCATCACGGTGGCCGAGAGCTTGGTCATGGTTTTCAAATCTTGATGCAGACAATGTTTGTTGCAATACCTAACATCTCACCTGAGGAAACACCTGGTCACACATTGAGAGCCTGAAAGTCCCCCACAGCAGCTGAAAACCACATTTTCGCTGGTTCCTGGTACCCAAAGATATCAGTTCCAATGTGAATGGTATCCAACCCTAAATGCAGGTAACTCCCCAAAGCACCTGGAACATACTTGCTGTAATATCACCTCCTAAGAAGTGTTGAAATTGTTCCCGGGAGAACAAACGGAAACGAAAGCTACACATGATGTTGTGTTTCATTAAATTCCTTCAGTGGAAAACTGTCACCATTGGTTACCATTGGTTTGGTTGTAGCTCAGGTCGCCCTGCTGTTGTTAGTTAGGTAAAGAAAGTCTTTAGAAAGTTTTTAGATTTGTCACTTATTGGTGGAGCTATTTTCTATTCATGCACATAGTCCTGACACCAGAATGTCACTTTATTAGACAGAGAAGTTTGATACTAAGTTAGAGTACAGCTGTCTTTAAATGGGACTGATAATAACGGTTTAGTCCATTAAAAAAAGCCCTGAATGTCACAGAAGACCTGTAATATACAGTTTCTTGTCAAAACCACTTTGCAGAGTTCAGTTGGGCCTGGATATTTTCCTCTGACATATCGAGGCCACAGTCTTCTCCCTGTTGGAGATAATCTGTGTGTGTGTGTGAGGCTGAAATCATCCATTGCTGTGATCAATCATTATTTACAGCGATATTATCTTTTGCATTCCTTTCATTTGCACTTTTCATGGACTCATGAACCTTTGAATGTTTTTACACCAACTCCCATCCACGCAATAGGAAGACACGGGGTGCATGTGCTTGTTATATGTTAGGGAGGATGGAACATCTGTGTTAAATACTACCTGAAGGTTTCTGGCTTGTCCCTGGAGGAATGTGCACCTGCTTTGTGCAGTTGGTGTTTTTTAGACTCCTTCGGCTCAAAATCAACACTCAGTGCAGCAGGTCCTCTAATAAACCTGCTCCACTCTGAAATGTAGTCACTGAAATCCCCTTAAATTAACAGTAATGGATGAAAAGACATCTTACGTAAAGATAAATGCCCTCAACCTGTGAATGTATTCCTCTGACTGACAGCATCACATCCTAAAATAAAAAGAATAAATGTTTATTGATGCTGTCAGTGCCGTCATACGTTGCTGCCTTTGTTTACATTTCTTCTGCGTCCCGTCTTTCTTACATCATCCCGTTGGATTTTCCTCCAAACAAAACAGTGATTAGACCGTTCCAGTTTGTGTCCGGACCCATCTTCCTCCTGGCCTCCGGTCGAGGAGGGGTGCCAAGGGTTAGTCTGAGTCTGAACCCGGCTCATCTGGTCTGAGGCTGCAGGTGCAGTGTGTGTGTGTGTGTGTGTGTGTGTGTGTGTGAGAGATTTATCATCAAAGTAATCTGTGACTACTGTCTCCACTTTAAAGAAGAGAATACTTCAAATCAGCAGCTGATCCAGAGGCCTTAACGGGGTCAGTTTAACTCTGTTTTAACAGCAAATGCTGCCAATAAGTTGGGATCTAAATGAAATAGAAGTGAACTCAAACATTTTGATAGATGTGGGGACTATTGGTGCAGATACAGCTGCATTAAGAGCTCTTCTCCCAGCCCCGTCAAGTCCAGCCGTCTTGTCCCGCTTCAGATTCAACAAATCTGTGTACTGGAGAGAGCAAATCCAGGTATTGTTTGTTTCAGCACTTCTTGGCATTGGGTTATTTTTATCCCCCCCAGAGAGCCCAGTCTGCTCTGAGTGGTCAGCTCATGTTGTTGGTCATGTTGCACAAAGTAGAGCCAATTCTAAACAGAGTGTTTACTAAAACATGGAGCAGAAGAAGAGCGAGGAGTTGGAGGGTTTGCAGACACACTGGGGACACATTTACGTCAAAAAGACATTAAAAAAAGTGCATTTTGTATGATATGTCTCCTTTAAAGGGTATTGAGTGACAGTTCCCAGCTCAAGTCTCCAAGCGTCTCTTGGCTGCTGTTCAGCATCAGCTGGGACAAAGAAACCGGAGTAATGAGCTAATGAGAATGTAGAAAACCGGCCTTCCAGCCTCCTAAAGTAGATCTTGAACCTGTGAAACGCTCCCACTGGGTTCCTTTCTCCAAAAAGGTTCAACATTCAGCCCTGGTGTGCGAACTCTCTTACACGCAGCTATGCAGAAGTGATATTCTTTAAGCACTCACTCCTTCGCGAGGTCATCACTTTGGCTAACAAGGTAGCCCCACGAGTGATGAAGGAATCCATTTATGGTCAAAACATTGATACCCAATCTGGGAATTCAGCTAATGCTTATCCGCTCGTAGCAACATATGGAGCACATTCTTCAGAATCTTCTTTGTTTTATCACCACACACTGGACTACTCTGGCTGTGTATTATTCCACCTGAGTAAATACTGGACGGCATCTCTCCGACTCAGAGCAGCGCACACGTCTTTCACAGCCGTCCTGCACCTTCTCTCCTCATCTTCAGCCCACTAACGGGCTCGTCCCCTCCTGCCATCCAGGAGGAAGTGCAGGAGTTTGTGTTTTTGTGTTGGTATCCTGAGAGACCAGCTGCTGCTGATGGACGGTTTCTCATCAGGTCAATGTCAGAGTGTCTCTCTGTTTCCTACACACAGGCCCGCTGAAATGCCAAAGATTTGAGGTCATGGTTTAACTTTCAAGCTTCTAAAATCTAGACAGGCCAAATTCCCTGCATAGTTTCATGTCATTGTAATGCATATTAACACATGTATGAGGTTCGAGCCAGGGAGAAATGCAGATGGTTTGAATCTATTAACAAATACAAAGGATTTAAAATCAGCTGCATTGGAGCTACCTGCTGTTAAAGGACAGATATTCTGATTTTATTAACTCAGTACTAGCACTGGACCCAGTGGTGTAGAACACATCACATCAGACGAGATAAAAAAACAATGCAGCTGACACAGTTTAGTCTCATTAACGTCACAAGGAAATGAGCTGAAAGCCACACACAGTAACTACACAGGACCTTATCCAAAGACGGGGCGAAGAAAAAAAAAAAAAAAGAAGAATAAACACTAATTGTGTGCGGCTCATGTAAAATGAATCAAAACCAATGTATGACACATAAGGCTGCTATATTTCACCTATAGGTGTTGAAACTGATTGAGGGCTTTGCTTTAATGAGCTCTGCTGGAAGGCAAATGATTGAAAATGTGCACACCCATATTTGTCAAGCAATATGTAACCTATTTATCTTATGTCAGATAGTGAGCTCTGTTTGTGATGTCTAACAGCCTGGTAGTCTGATACTGAGGCGCAGGTTTCTCTAAATACATTATTAGAATAAAATGTTTGCATTTTAGGTTCAGGTTTGGTTATTTTTCTTGTTTTTCAGTGATCATATTGTTTTCCTTTTCATTTCAACAGTGAAATAGCTGTCTGCCATGCAAGCTGTTTGCTGCCTTGTGCCAAGTGTTGAAAGCAGATATGCAATGTCAAGTAGGATGAGAGAGCCAGACGCTGTGTTGCCAATGTATTACATTAGCCTGGCATGCTAATGGTCAGTAATGGGTAAACTAAAGATAAATAGTCTTTGGTTTTGATTGTACCAGTCAGACTCAGCCTAATCACTCTTACAGAGTGACTTTGGTGTTTTTAAACATGGGCCCTATTTGTACATACTTTGGCAGATCGCCTCAGCTGGAAACAAGCTGCAACGTAACCCTTTGGGACAACTGCACCTGATCACAGTAGGACTAAAAGAGCTTGTTTGATCCACTGACAGGCTCAGAGTGTTATTCTAAGTGTGTGACAGCATCATGGAAAGGATCCCTACAGAGAGAGACCTGGAAGATCCTTTTGGTTTAACCACAAACAGCCGTTATATCGCTCTCTGCACACACACCAGACTACATTCACTAAAACAGGGATTTTAGAGAACAGGACACAGGAGCTGCTGCTCTGCTGCTGCCTTAATTGTTTAGTTTGTTTGTGTTCGTCTGTGTTACACCAAAGTTGTGTTGAAGCTGAGCTAACCCTTTAAAACACCAAAGTCAAAATAACACAAACAAATGACAATAGTAACTCCTGTGTTCTGCAAGGTAAAATCACTGTTTTTCTGAATGTAGTCTGGTGTGTGTGCAGAGAGCGATATAACAGCTGTTTGTGGTTAAACCAAAAGGATCTTCCAGGTCTCTCTCTGTAGGGATCCTTTCCATGATGCTGTCACACACTTAGAATAACACTCTGAGCCTGTCAGTGGATCAAACAAGCTCTTTTAGTGGACCTACTGTGATCAGGTGCAGTTGTCCCTATAGCTAGATAGATAGATAGATAGATAGATAGATGCAGGTACAGGCCTCACCTTTAGCCCTGTGGAGAAGTCGTTGTTCCCATTATTCCCAAACTGTTATCTAATTTCTCTCCACTTTGCAATGGTTATTTAGGAAAGCTGTGTCACCAACACGTGGCCAGATGCTTCTACATTTAGTTTACATGTTGTCCTAAACACTCTGAGAGGAAGATCCTTCCTGGGAAGAATAATCCTCAAACAGGAAGTGCTACAGTTCCCGGCTGCAGTAACATCGGCCGTGATGGAATAAATAGAAGAGCTCCTCGCACCGACAGCACTGCTCTCACACATGACTAAGTAATACTGTTTATTACAGGAGCTTACTACAGCACATTTTTTGTCCCCGCTCCAAATCACACACACACAAATCCAAACTAACATTTGGCCACAGTTACCACAGCGGCTGGCCTGAACTCACCTGCTGCTTTAACTATTTTCTTTAGTTACCTACCAAAGTGGCTGGTACACTAGATAAACCTCCAGACCACAGCCAGAATTCCCCAGCATTTAGCTGAGGGCTGGTATTTACTTTCCATCCTGCCCTCTTGGTCTTTTTCACTCGTGTGCCCTCGCAGTGCTTCCAGCTCCACTCTTATTTATCAGCTACGTATTTCCAGCCACCATCTGGCTCAGCCGATATCACAGCGGTGGCCTGGCTCTAATAAGGATGCACCCCCCCCCACACACCCTCATTTATCTCATCCCTGTGACAGAAAAACACCACAAATTTTGTCTTAGCAGAAAATAGTCCGATATCAGACCAGGAAAAGGGTGAAGAAGACAAACATGTTTGCAGCAGCAGATGTGTCAGGTTGCTCTTATTGCTTTGGACACAACCCCCAGACACACACTTTTTTTTTTTTTTTTAGTTATTTCACAGCCGCAGAAAGCCGACATCAAACGAAATCACGGCCTCTATTATTCTTCTGCTCTTGCAGGGCCGAGCTGCAGTGCGTTTCATGGTTTGAGAAACACAGTAAAAACACTGTGAATTCCTTGTGCTGCAGTGTGACAGCCGGCGATCGCAGGAGTCTCATGGCAAACCCAAAGGGGGAGCTTCTCAGCAGAGCTGCAGGCCAACTAAAACAGAATCATGTTTGAACACCTATTTCCACTGGGAAGGGGGGGGGGGGGGGGAGGAGGGAGCCCTGCAAGCTTTAATCAGGATCTTAAAACAGGCGAGCCTTTGATAAAGACTCAGCTCTGTACATTTATCTTATTCCTCCGAGGGCTCTGCTGGCTTATGTCATCCACTTTGATCCTGCGTTTCTTGGAGCGCGGTGTCGGACATATCTCTGCTGCAGATAACACACTGGTCAAGTTGTGATGTAGAAAAGAAACAAGAGCTCTAACACCACCTATTACCACCACATCCAAGTGTGTGTGTGTGTGTGTGTGGCATGTTGTACCTCCCACGCTTTTTTTTTTTTCTTTCCTCCTGTATGGAAACGGTGCCATTAATTTTCCGAGCGCTGTCATAAACATCACCTCCTGGTTAAAGAGGAGCCGTGACAGGGTGCTGCCCCACAATGTGCGAGGGCAACAATATTTGCCTTGGACGTGTTCCTGGTGATGAGGCCAAACCCTGCAGCAGGCCTCTTGGCAGATGTCATGCCTGAGCGCTTTGGGATAATGCTGATAGGAGCTGAGCTGGACTGGACTGTACCCACGGCAGGCTCGGCTTTAATCTGTGCATCGGCAGTCGGAGCACACCAGCCGGCGGCGCGGCGCTTCTTCTGCATGGACTTAAGTTATCATACCGTTACATGTCCATTATTAATCAGACGACACCTGCTGTACCTGCTCACCGTCGCTGCTCTGAACGTTCAGCGTCGGGTAAAACAAAAAAAAAAACTCTCCTGTGCTGGAAGTGATGTTTTAGTGACAGCACATGCGGTTTGTTTGGAATAAACAGAAGAACTGGTGACTTAGCATGACCAGCTAAAGCCACAATGGCTGAACAGCTGAAAAAAGAGCCCTGTGTACACAGAAAATGAAACTTTATTAGTGGAAAATCCAAGGAAAATGCAGCATAGTGCAATATTTCCCCTCGGTTTCATCTCAGCAGCGAGGAGGGGGAGTGATTTATGGTACCTGGGCAGAGCACACGTTTTCAGGATGGATATAGAATATTGATCGATATAGATAAGTAGTACGAAAAAAGATGTCACTGCTAAACAAACTTAAAAACATTTATTGACAGATTTCTGTCCCTTCTAAACTTTGGGGCATAACTAAGAACCTTGAGCCCCTTATTAAAGAAACGTTAGCTAAAGTAACATTACCAGAAATAATGTTAGCTACAATAACGTTAGCTAAAGTAATGTTAGCAGAAGTAACATTACCTGAAATAACGTTAGCTACAATAACGTTAGCTAAAATAATATTAGTTAAAGTAACGTTAGCTAAAGTAATGTTAGCAGAAGTAACATTACCTGAAATAACGTTAGCTACAATAACGTTAGCTAAAATAATATTAGTTAAAGTAACGTTAGCTAAAGTAATGTTAGCAGAAGTAACATTACCTGAAATAACGTTAGCTACAATAACGTTAGCTAAAATAATATTAGTTAAAGTAATGTTAGCTAAAGTAATGTTAGCAGAGGTAACATTACCTGAAATAACGTTAGCTACAATAACATCAGCTAAAGTAATGTTAGCAGAGGTAACATTACCTGAAATAACGTTAGCTACAATAACATTAGCTAAAGTAATGTTAGCAGAAGTAACATTACCTAAAATAACGTTAGCTAAAATAATATTAGTTAAAGCAACGTTAGCTATATTAACCTTAGCCGATTTAACATTTACTAAAATAACGTTACATACAATAATAGGGCAATCACTTCTAAGAACTTTGAGCCCCTTCCTAAAGTAACATTAGCTTAAGTAATATTAGCTAAAATAATGTTAGCCAAAGTGACATTGGCCGAAATAATGTTAAAAAGTGTAATTACAATTACTTCGGGTCACAGCCAAGAACTTTGAGCCCCTTCCTAAAGTAAAGTTAGCTTAAGTAACGTGAGCTGAAATAACGTTAGCTAAAGTAACGCTAGCACATCTCCTCTCAGGCGTTTCTGTCTTACAAGCGTTTGTTGAAGTAACGTAACAGGTGTTATGATTCACTCAGGTCATTAACGCACCCCAACATTAGCTGGAACGTTATTTCATGACATATCATTAATAATTATTGTTAACAATCAATAGTAGTTGGCTTTTATTGCATCTCCATGTCTGATGTGTAGCATCACCAGATAGCCGACAGGCTTCAAAGACACTCAGACGAAACAAAACTTTTAGCATGAACACATTTTTAATTACAGATTTATTTTACTTGCAATGACTGCAGTGTCAATAATTTTACTTTTCAAACCTGTTTTGTTTGATTTCACAGTAAAGACACAAAAGTATCCTCGTCCTCAAAGTGGAGAGAGAGAATATGAACGATGCTTCATTTGAGTTCAGAGCGGCAGCAGACACACAACTTTGATCTCAGCACATTTCATCAAATTGTGTGAAAATGTTCCTGAACTGCCCACATTTAGATCTTTATATATCTTCAGTACGTGGCTTTGTCAAGTACTCCTTTCTGATCTTTCAATTACGGCATTTTACACAGTTCTAATAATGGAAGCAAGAAAATTATTTTAAATCAATACAGTTGTGTCAAATTTCTGATTTCTTTAGTATGAAGCCGCATAATAAGCCGTATAATGTACAGTGAGCCCATTGTTAATGCAAAATGAACCCCTTCAGCATGATTCAGTCCTGCATTATCACTTATTTTACTTTCGTCTTTATATACATCTTTTCATAAGATGGTACAAACATCTCGACATAATTTGATGACCAGCTGATCTCCAGATCACCACATCAAAGTGGGAACAAAGTGAAAACACTGGATGAATTCATTATTGTTATTATATCTGAGTCGTCACCACGGAGGATTTAAAAACTCCTGATTGATCCAGTTTATCGTTCTTGAAAAAGACAATGCAGTAGGAGACTTGGACTTGGAGGAAGTGCAGCCAGGAAGACAATGGGGAATACTGAGAATTCCTCTGCGTCATTAGGGAAGACCAGGATTAGCAGAGACTTCCTGTTTGCGACTAGCCGGGGGCCCGGCCGGCCTGTGATGTTGGCATTAAAGAGAGACGATAACCTTTTGAAAGGATACCTTAAGCAGGCCAGCCGCGGGGGGCATGTTTTCTTTCCCGGGACACGTTGAGCTGCCACTTAGCCCACATGGAGCAGCTTCAGCCAGCCTCCCTTTTCCTCCCCCCCCCCCACTCAGGGCCGACTGACGGATCATAAACTGATGCTAGACAAAGAGCTCGCAAAGGGAAATTTACGATAATGGTTTGTAAATTAACTTTCAGATTAGAGGCAGCGGAGGGGCTCTGGTTTGTGTCACGGCGTCGTGGTCGCCGCACAGCAGCCATCTTTTCCTGGCCCCCAGGTGTGAGCTGTTTGCCGAAGAGCTCCGCGGCTCTTGACCCCGTCATCACTGAACGTTAGCGGCGGTGGCGGCTCAACACGCTCGGACGCGCCTCGTTTATTTATGACTGCCGTTCGCTGCAATTTGTCACTCAGATGTGAAGAGTTTCACCTGTGGCTGCTTCTTGGCGGCTGTGACGTCCCCTCCGTCTAAAACATGGTGGTTAATGCTGCAGCTAAGTTAAATCTTCAGATAATGTGGGAGCTGAGCTGAATTGTGCTAAAACAAATGGGGTGAAACTGCTTTTGTGCCTCTTCTGAAACCTGATAATCAAAAGAAATGTGTAGATTAAGCCTCCTGTTTGAACTGAAACATGTCTGTGAGCGTGTCCGAGCCGCTTTCAGAGCTTCAGCTGTGAGGTATCATGTTCATTGGATGTTTGGATGTACAGCTTTCACCTCGGTGTTTACCGCTCGTAAGATATACAAGTCATCCGGACTTCCAAACACCGATTGGTTGAAGTTCTGAGAGTCTGACAATGTTACGGAAATGTTTTCGCTGGGACGTAAGCCTGTGTTAAGAGTGAGTTCATCCAGGCATGTACCGTTTTAACCTTGGCCCAGAGTAAACACAGCTAATAACCGCTTCTCTAAATAAACACTGAGCCGTGCATAAAAAGGTGCTCAGGAATAACTGCAGCAGTAGTTTTAAACCCCCCAATGCTAATAAGTCAACCTTTAATTAGCAGTTAGCAACCTTTACTAGTACCAGTGCTCATTATTGTTCTGAAATTTGCTGCTTTACCTTCCACCTTCGACATCTTCGTTACACCAGAAGCCGACTTCGGTGAGGAAAAAACAACGTCCGACAGCAAGGTGGATTCAGGGGGGGTTTTCAGAGGACGGCCGAACCCGCTGAAGGGCTGGAGGAGGTCACATGATCAGCATGATCCCCTTATGACATCACAAAGGGAGCAAAATCTAAACGGCGTGTTTTCACACATTAGATGGAGCAGGGGAAAGAGACAGCAGGTCTTTTCTCACAGTTGGATGATATCTAGGTACAGCAGCGACACATGTCTACTTTGAAAAAACATTACAAAGAGCATTTAGCACAATATGGGACCTTTAAGCCCTGCTGCTGCTGACTGGGCAGCTACGACTGACCTGAAGGACTCTGGATGTAGTTTTGTCAGGATTCACTTCATGATACAGCACATTTTCTGTAATACTTTATCATGTAAATACTTCATATTAGACGACACTTGGAAAAGGCTTATTACATTTTAGTTATGTACTTGACAAATAAAGGACCTACTCAGATTCTATCAGGTATTTCTGCTGCTTTGTTTGATGGTGAGAGCAGAGAGGGGGGATGACGTGCAGCCACAGGCCGGATTCAAACCACAGCCACTGCAGGAAGGACTCAGCCTTAATGGTCCGTCCTCCACCAGGTGAACCGCTGGGACGCCCACATGAGTTTCCTTCTACTCAGAACATGTGCGTAAACAAAATCTAAAATATTAAGGTATAAAACAAAGGACAAAGTTTTCAGCTCCATCGCAGACGTTTGAGATCCAAACCGCGTCCACGTGACAGAAGCAGCTCCTGTTTTAGGTCAAAATGAGGATGCAGGCAGAAAAATATATTAACAATAATAATTCTGACAATCATAATAAACTTGGTGATAAACTATGAAGCACAAACGATTACATCCATAAAGTGCTTTACGTGAAGCAGACGTAAAATTAGCATTAAAACCAATTAAAAAACATTAAACAAATAAAAAGTCAGAATAAACAGAAGCAGCGTCAAATCAAGTAAACAACATTTACAGAGGGGCAGTAGTGCAAAATGGAAAATTATATTATAAAACTTTTTCTTTCACAATGTCTATCATCATATTACACAGACCTCCTTTGGTTTGCATTAAATGTTGTTGGTCTCAGATTCTTCGCGAGTGTCAGAGATCCTCCAAAAGCACCTTTAGCTGTTATACATGTTATAATAATACACTGTTGTTGTTCCATAAAGTGTGATAATTGTTCAATACCCCCAGTGTTGTTAAAGCCTGAATCCACAGTCTGCAGGTTAACTGTGGTTTAAGTTTCACTGTGATCTGTTTGGAAGAGTTTGATCAATAAAGTTGAGAAGATATAAACTTTATTTATCAAGAATAAATCACAATATGTCACAGTCATTTCATGAGAAGAGGTGGAAAACATTTTATTCCAACTTTATGGGCAACAGTGTGTAATAGTATTTTCCCACAAGTGGAGAATTTATTTCTGTCTTAACTTCATGAAGGTTTGGAGGGTTTGATCCAAAGCCTGTAAACTGCTCCGGTTGGGCCAAACACTGCGTTTTAATTCTATTATTAGAGCCAGAAATTTGCCCCAAGGGGCTTTACAATCTGTGCAGCACAGAATAGAACAGAATAAAATAGAATAGAATAGAATCAGCCTTATTTACCAAATATGTGGAAACATAAAAGTCTTGGATGTCCGTCCAAACTACTTCTATGCAGTAGAAACACAGGATCTACTTCACATGCACCAAGTGATTGGTCTAAATATCTTAATTTCTGAAGCGGTAATACATCAATGCACATTTTTGGAGCATCGACTGTGAAACACTGATGGAAAAGTAGCAGAAAGAAATGTGAGTACAGATGTTTAGTGACTGAAACTCTATACAGCAGCAGCTAAAAGAAACGGACTTATTGCCTCTGAGTGTGACTCCCAGCGAGGCGGGAGGCGGCTGCTGCCTCGTTGAGATGGTTGGCATTCTTGCTACTTTCTCTGACATGTTTGGTCTGTAACGAACAGGCTTTGAAAGCTTCTGTCAACGGCAGAAATGCCTAATAACGTGGAAAGAGTTTGTCTCAGGTCAAAAGAATTAACCTCCAGTTGTGTGCGTGGCTAAACTTGGATAAGAGTCAGACAAGGAGCATGATAGTCAGGTCTTTCAAGATTTATTTTGGGTCCCTCCCTCTCTTAAAAACACACTTCAGTTAATTTTGCGTGGCCTGCTTGGTATGTGTAAGATTTCCTCCTCTTCCCACCACACACCCTCATTGTTCCCCGCAGAAGGACACTCAGCATACTTTCAGATTAGCCCAAACTGAGGCTTTGGGGTATTGTGGCTTCACTACCAGGACACGTCTGCCTTCTTAGCTTAGCGGCTTAGCGTTGCTGTTTTAAAGGGATCATTTATAGGCATTAACTCGGCGCGCTCTGTGTTGTGTGCGCTTTATTAAATCTGCTGAGTTTTTCCCAGTCCATCTTAATTTTGATTTTGGGGAAACGTGGCAACGAAAAAAGAAAATGGAAAAAAAGTGAGAAGAAGGTTAGAAATAAAAAATCCTTCCATCCATTGTTTGTCGATACAGCTTATCCTTAAGGGTTGCAGGTGGGGGCTGGAGTCGGTCAATCAAAGGTCCCAGAGTGACCCGTAGACTTCCATCACTCACCTCTGTGACTATAACTCAAAGGTGGAGGTGGTGTAACATCCCTGTCCTGGGGAGGAGCTCGGGTGGATCGATGGATCAACTTATGGTGCTTTTCCATCACACAGTTTTACCTCCACTCGACTCGACTCGGTTTGGTTGGTTTTCCATTACAGTAGCGTTCCTCCTCAAAGTGGGGGGGTCGTCATAACAAGGCGGCCCAAAAGCGTTTGGTTTGTGTGGATCCGTTCACCTCGTTCACAGAAATAATCAAAACTGTTTCCAGGTTTTAAAAACGGAGGGTTTGATTCTTGTGAACGAGTCGCTCTCATGACTCATCCAGTGATGTCACTCCCTGATTGGCCAATCGGAGGCCTGCAGTCTGGTGACGTCACATTTTCGTCTCAATTCAGCTCGCTTGGAACCCCGACAGAGGAGGTACTAAAATAGTACCTGGTACCAAAAAGACCGAGCCGAGTCGAGTCGAGTAGGTACTAGTGGAAAAGCGCCATTAGTGATGTGGAAAACTGCTGTTCGCCTTCTGTCTCCCTAAACATGCCGTCATCTAACCATAACCTCTCCAGAAACCTTTAACCTAAACACAGAGATGGCAGATCTGGAATCATTTTGGCAGAGATGCATCGGTTTTGATCAGAAAAACTCATCCTGGAGGGCAGTGAAGGAAGAGCTCGAGGGGGGGGGGGGGGGGGGGGGGGACTGTCTGACTGCAGCCGAAGCCTTTGGTCTTTGTTTCGAGTCCTCTGTGCATCCGCCATGTCATTCTGAAGTATAATGTGAACATCCTTAAACAATTACAGCACTGGAGAGGACGCTCAGTCACTGAAATGGTGCAGAGGTCTGAACTTTGAAGTGCAGTCCTGCAGCTCTCTGTAGGCATATCTCTTATATGACCACATGCAGTTTGCTAAACAGCCTATCTGCATCTTCAAAGGCCTAATCATAACCCTCCTCCGCTGTGTTTATTTCTGTCCGCTCAACCTTTAATTACCAAACGGAATATCAATCTCCTGCAGGTCTTTCATTTGTTAGTGTTTGACCACCTAAATTATTATCTGCATTTAGCCACCAATAAAATCTCACCACATTTTTCTTTCTTCGAGGGGAACGTGGATGCAGATAGAACCGGGAGCTCTCTGCACCGTCCCTCTGACAGAAAAGCGGTAACGTAGGAGCACATTAATGTCTGCAGCGACTTTCGCTCATTCCTCTCACTTCATTTACTTCTTCAAATAGTTCATCTCTGAAACGAAATAGGACTTAATTACAAGGCACGTTCGCAAATCTGCCTATTTAAAGCCTGCAAATGTGGCTGCACTGTAAGAAAAACTGACCCAGGGAGCCTCAAGAGTTGCCACACAGTGAATCACCTTAATAACGCTCTGCAGGAATCAGCCTTTAACAAACACCCTCAATCGTAACTCCACCAACAAAAGTAATTGAATTTAGTGCAAACATTTCCCTGCAGCTCTGCCCAGCCCGTGCCCCAGCAGGCATTTGTGTGTGTGTGTGTGTGTGTTAAGAGCTGATTGTGCTGTGTACACTTTCCCTTTCAAAGCCTTACACCTGTGGCTTTGTCTGCCCGGGAATGTGTCCACAAATATGAGGCTCCGATAACGCTGCACCTGTTTAATAAGTTATTTTAAGCAGGGTAAACAGTAATCACGGAACAACTCATCATTATGCCATGAGCGGGGCTATTAGGGCAGTTAGTGTGTGTGTGTGTGTTAGTTTCAGTATCATTCTTTATACAGCTGCAAGAGCTCCAGAGCAGCGTCTCTATTTGAAGTTTTCTTTTTTTTTTGTAATGTTGAGTGTGGCGGTGAAAAGCCTTCTTACGGTTCTCAAAACAGACAAAAAAAACCGATAGCGATCTTTCATAAAGAGGGGCAGAGTGCAAAGTTCAGACACTTTGGTCTCAATCAAACCTCCTCCGAGCATTTTAATGTGAAAATACACCTGTGTAATCATCCTAAATCAGAGCTCCGAGCTCCAGCAGTCATATTCCCACTAACTGGGGTGCAATAGATTCTGCCTGTTTCCTAAATTTACGTCCGCAGTGTCAGATATCTACACTTCTCCACCCACAAAAGTGATGCATTTAAATTTATGAGGAAAATGACGAACATCTTTAACACTAGAGAGTGAAAGAATTAACAATGTAAGACCTTTGTTTTTTTGTTCCTCTAGTATCTATTTAGCTTTATTTTTAAACCTGGAGCCAATTTGTACATATTTTGGGATCAGAAAGTGTTGGATTTAGTCCAGTGGATCATCTCTACTGGAACATTTCTGGTATGTAATGTCACTGACAGGCTCAGAGTGTTATTCTAAGTGTGTGACAGCATCATGGAAAGGATCCCTACAGAGAGAGACCTGGAAGATCCTTTTGGTTTAACCACAAACAGCACACACACCAGACTACATTCACTAAAACAGGGATTTTAGAGAACAGGACACAGGAGCTGCTGCTCTGCTGTTACCTTAGTTGGTTACTTTGTCTGTGTTACTGCATGTTACACAAACATTGTGGAGCCGAACTAACCCTTTAAAACACAATAACACAAACAAAATAAGTGACTGAGGCAGCGGTAGATCCGAGTCCTGTTCTCTAAAATCCCTGTTTTAGTGAATGTAGTCTGGTGTGTGTGCTGTTTGTGGTTAAACCAAAAGGATCTTCCAGGTCTCTCTCTGTAGGGATCCTTTCCATGATGCTGTCACACACTTAGAATAACACTCTGAGCCTGTCAGTGGATCAAACAAGCTCTTTTAGTGGACCTACTGTGATCAGGTGCAGTTGTCCCAAAGGATCACGTTGCAGCCATTGCAGCCCGTTTGGTGTCTGCTGGCTGAGGTGATCTACTGGACCAGTTCCAACACTTTTACTACCCACCAGTCACTCAGACACCAGGATGTGTAAATATAGGGTCCGTGTTTGAAAGACCGGAGTTCTTTTGTTGTCTTGGAATTATTTTGCGTCCGTTTCAAACTGTGCCTCTGCCAAAGGATTGGAGTCGTGCATATGCTTATATTTTCTTAGCTCAAACCCAACTCGGCCCAATTACTCCTACTAAAGTAAACAGTACTGGAAGTGTTGCTGAGCACCCAGACGGGGAGAACAGAGTAGACTAATGTACATAGTGTGTCTTTACTTTGTGGTCTGTTGTATTTTTGTTTGATTTATTCACTTAAATCCTTCCGTTACATTTATTCTGATGTTTTTGCTTCTTTCTTTTTGTTTTTCTTCTTTCTCCCTCCGTCTTATGTTGAATTTGTAAGTTGCGATGACACCCCCACCTGCACATCCACTTTCTATTGGTATTCTATTGGTATTCACTGTGTCTGAGATGTGCTTTATGTGCACAGATTACATCAAATCAAACCAAAGCTGCATCCCGAAGAGACGCTGTCGGTTAAGTCCAGTAGAGTTGAGGGGAAACTGCTGAGTCAGGTGATGTTTTCTGACTACGAGCTGTCATGTGATCCATTATAAATATAAAAGCATTGAACATAGTGGCTTTAACGTCCAGCCGTTAAAAGTATAGTCCTGGCCCCGGGCAGTGATGTGTGTCAGAGGAGCAGAAGTGCTGACCGGTGGATTTTAAAGCTTCATCTGTATGAGAAAGACATTTGGCTCTCAGCTGACATTTAGAGCCCGTTAGAGTGAATGAGAGGCTTCGGCTTCGGTTTTAATTTGACGGACGTGTGGGCCGTTGCAGGGATCACGCCTGCGCCCCTCTCTTAGTTACAAGGTGGTTGGTGTAGCCGTGAGGCCACCCTGCTGCCTTCAGCGCGCCGGCGGTTCCTGGTTATATTCCTAAATGTTAACAGACTTAATACAGTGGAACTCCATCATGTCACATGCAGCAAGTGGTTAGAAAAGCTGGTCCTCGTTAGCTCGGGGGCTGGAATCAATATCGTGTGTGTGTGTGTGTGTGTTTACGTGAATTTGTGTGTTTGTACCTGCAGATCTTGAATGCTTGAGTGTGTGTGTGTGTGTGTGTGTGTGTGTGTGTGTGTGTGTGGTTCGTGTGAGATTAACGGGCAGGGACTTCCCCTCTGTTTGGAGCTAATCCCTGGCTGCGCTGCCCAGATTAATGTGCAGTGGGAGCAAGAGCTGACAATTAGAAAAGAGCTTGTTCACTTCAAACCCTCAAAGGGAAGCCTGCTGTGACACACACACACACACACACACACACACACACACACACACACACACACACACACAGACACACACACCACAAATGGTAGCATTTCAAACTGGGAATGTAAAAATGTCGAAACGTCTCGGAAGACGATTTGTAATAATGCGTGGCATGCCGGCTTTGAACAGGAAGGTAATTGTTTTATGTCTGCAAATTACGTTTTGGTAGACTTGCGAAGATCAGACTAATCTCCAAACATTCGGGGAGGAAACCGAGCCCCACCCTGAGAGACTTTGAAGTCTGTTTTTCGTCAAAGGATTGACAGTCAGGGCTAAAACATGAACGGTGGGAGCAGGAGTTCGTGTGTGCGGCGGAGAAAAGTCGTTTACTTTGTCCAGAGTGGATTCATAACGCTGTTAGATCATCAGTGTGACAGCTCGTCGTTTTGGAGATCTAAGAGTTACGACTACAGTTACACTTTGTTTTACTTCTGTAGAGTTGTTTGACTTCAGTGGAGGATCATGGGACTTTTTACGTGTATATCAGATGTGTGATGACACATTTAAGGAACTTATGGAAGCTTATTTCTGCCAAAGTGTGAAAAAAAAGATCCTGACAGTCAGTTAATGACCAAATAATCTGTTAGTGTCTCTAAATATTGAACTATATATGTACATGTGTCATTATACAAACAAAATATGAACTGGATCACCTTGATCCAGGACGTGAGGGATCGTGGGTCACATTTTTAAACTAATGATCCTTTAGTTTTCTTCTCATATGTCTCGGTTTGCTTTCGTGCTCATATCTTGTTCTGTGTTCGTTTGTGTGTAATAAGTCATCATTTAGAAATATTCTTCTCACTTTATTGACTCACAGGCTTTTATATGAACTCAAATCCACATTTAAATCTAAATTCTCTATTTCAAGATAAAATCTTTATTCATGAACAAACTTTGTTTTCTTCCACTTTTACCTTGTTTAGTGGGAACGATCAGGCTGTTAGTTGGCACTTGTTACTGAGTAAACTTAAATAGACTTTTGTGATTAATTCAATAGTTTGTAGGACTAAAGAGTCTTTGGTCCGACGCACCTGTCAGGTAGAGACGTCAGAGCTGCTGTGCACTAAGAATACTCATCTTTTTTAGCGCTGTAAGACTTTTAACTCGCTCACAGTGTTTTTCTGCTTCAGAATCGAAGCCCCACACGTGGTTCTGAATGAAAGCACGGTGTTTGGATCGTGGTAAACGGCATCAGGATGAGCCTGAACCTGAAGCATTCACCATGTGGCTTCAGAGGACGTTGAGGATGTTGAGGAAATGACTCTGAGGTTCAGTCATCTTCACAGCTTTATGTGGTTGGTCATGGACCTTTTCGACATCCTGCACCGGCAGCATTCAGAGACAAACACACGGTTTACCTGTAATAACCACTCTTTACGGCGGCTACAAGGAGCTTTTAACCGATGAAGAAACAGGCTTAGCTGAACTCTGGCGCCTCTGTTTTGATCTACATGACCAGACATTTGTACGTTAGCCAGTAAAAATGAAGCAGGAGGAGAGTTTTCTGTAGATAAGGTTGTTTCTGATGTGATATTCTGTTGTTAAGGCTCAACCGGACAGCGATGGAGCTACAGAAAAGTCGACCTCGCTCGGACATTCGACAGAAAACAGATCCTGAAATGACCGCGTGTTGAGGTCAAAACATTTCTAGTCTAATTTATGAGAAATAAACTCACATGGCTTCACTTTGCAAAGTCGGGTCGACTTCATCACACCACTTATTACCGGTATACTATATTTAGTATAACTAACCAGTCTAACCTGACAATCTAAGACCAAGACTAGTCCTAAACTAAGCAACTGGCCCCACATCAGATGTTTCAGATGTCAGTGGGATCCCAACACAGACATGTAGTCAGTAAAAAACAAAGGAAATACAGAGCCCAAACCCCTGAGTCTCACTTCATCGGACAAAACTCAACCATATTTAGTCCAAGACAAAGAAGGAAGGAAAATAATAATAATAATGCCTCAGGGGCTTTCTGCTGAGGGTGTTTTTCCCAGAGGTAACTCAGAGGACAACTCCCTTCAACATCCTGGTTCTTTTACCCTCCACCGCCGTCTGACTTCCACCTGAGCTGGAGTGAAAGTTCAGATGTTTAATATTTGTCATATAGCCGGACGGCACCTCCTTCATTAAATGTGTGATCAGAGCACCTGTGTGGTTTCAGCACCACGGGTCAAAGAAACACACACATCAGTGAGTCTTTGCTTTACCTGGTGGAGCTGGAGTGGATGCACACCTGAACAGTTTGAAAGTGTCAATGAGTGGATCACTGATGAAATCAAACACTGCTGCTCTCAAAGTGTTTTCCACTAAACAAGTGGATCTTTCCTCCTTATCGTTCTGCACACAGACTCATATTATAGTCAAATTAACCTTAACATTTGACTTCATCACACATTTACATGAAGTTCGTACTTGTATTGAGACCACAGCTACTTTAAACACTTTATTATCTGTTTCCAGCCTCAGTCTGAACGCTGCAGAAACAATCTGCTGCTTCGCTTTCACCTTCGACACGTCCATGTGTCGGGGCGCTGCTGCTGAATGGTGGTTCAGGAGGGTTTTATTGGTGGGGACCATGGATGTGTAAAGAGATCTGGACTGTTGAAAGTTGCTCAGCGGTGCATGAAGTCAAAAAAGTCAGACTTCCCATAAAGTAAAAGTACCCAGATCTTCTGTATGTGGAGCGTGACGAGCTGACTCAAGTCTTTTTGGGTCCGTTGTTGTAATTATACAGTTTGGCCACTTTGTCAAATTGGCTTCAAAGAGTGGTGACCCTCCTGCGGGGGGGGTCGGTGGGGCCAGTCGGCCAGGTGAAGGTCACATGATCAACAGATCCCCTCATGACGTCATAAAGGGAGCAAAATCCAAACAGTATGTTTTCACACACATACAGACAGATGGAGCAGAGAGAGGACGGTCTGTAGGTACACATCTGTGTCCAAAACACAGTCAAAAGTGCATTTAGCAAATTATGGGACCTTTAAAATGCCAAAACCAGTCAGAGGAGAAAGTCAGGATGCGGGGAGTATCGGCCCCCCAGCACTGACCGAGTTAGTTCCCCGGATGGATCAGCAGTCAAGCAAAAGAAACTAGGTCTGTACCAAGACTTCCAGTCCGGTGAGCTCATGGAGGCACCTTGTATGAACCTCAGATTCCAGTCATCCCTCCGGAGGGTTAAACTGTAGTAAGTGAAAGATCGGTATGTGTTGACTGCAGCCGGATCGCCGTCATGTGGTCACTGCAGCCAACATCTGTGCCTGAAGGAGTAACGGTGTGAGCTCTGCTGGATCTGATGCACTTTAACACGCCTTCGCCTCCACGCAGAAATGTGTTAAAACATCCGCCTCAAATAACAGGAAGGGAGTGCACTCAAAAATAAAGCTGTTTGTGGCGGCCTGGTTGGTGCCCACTTTAGAACCGAGGGCACTGTGTAATTTCTGCATAGCTGCACTGTGGGTAACTCTGTCCGATAATTTGAACCACGTTATAACGATTTGTCTCCAAGGTGACAATGACAAGTATTCGGACCCACCGGGATGAGTTTGTTTCTGTTTCCGGCTGAACGGCTCGCAGGATGTTTGTAACGTGCAGCTCTGCGTTACATCAGTCGTACAGATGCAGACCTGCTGAAGCTCCACATCAAATGTTACTGTATTTATATAGGTTTTCAAAATAAAAGGAGGTGAGCGCTGCTATGTTGGCTCCTACTGTAAACACAGAGGAAAACACAGAGACGTTAAAAACACAACTGCATGTGAAGTCAGAAATATAAAGCAGAAATATTTACAGTACAGATAAAATAAGAAAATAAAACCAGTTTGTGCAGGAAAGTACAGAGAACCTGTCACTGTGCAGAGGAACTCATTCTCTCCATGTAAACTGATTTTAAGATCTACATGCACATTAAATCACTGTTAATCAACAGCTGTAAAGATTTCTGTTGAGATTGTGGATGATTTTATATGTTATTTGATCTTTATGTAAACTGTTGAGACTCTGGTCTCAATGGTGCCATAAAATAATCCTAAAAACATAATTATCAACAATATACAATATAATAACCAGTTTAAAACATCTTACATTAATACATTTAACACATAAACTACATTATGGCAACATTATTTATACATACACACAAACTCCACTTCAAATTCCTTCATCACATTCTTTTGATTTGATGGTGAAACAGCTGCAGGAGCATTAATGATACAAATAATCTTTAAAGAGTAAAGATAAAGGCTTTTATTTTGAAAACTGAGTTGATTCTCTTTGCCGTTTGTCTGTCTGACTTCCTGCCGCCTCCTCTGCTCTGAGCTGGTGGTTGTCAGAAATAAACCAGGAGGGTGTCTTTAGTGGATCCTGGTGGGATTTGGGCCTCCGTAGGCCGCAGATCAGTCTGATCAGGTGAAATCAGGTGTGATCAAATGTCCAGTTCTTTATAATCATCCCGTCATCTGGAGAAAACTAGATTTAGAAGTCAGCCTTTCCTTTTCTCAGGATGACAAGACAAATTAATTTATTTTCTCAATTTAACAGAATAATTAAGTTGTGATCCTGAGATAAAAAACATGGCTGCTTCTGGTCTCTGTAGAACTCTTTATGTTTAAATGACATTTCTGTTTTAGTACTAAATATAATAAGTATATTTGAGTTCCCTTCTTGTAAACTCACTACAAACCCAGTAACGTATGTGAATTAGAGGTTTGTGATATTGAACTGAACAGATTTTCTCTTTCCAGCCTCGTCTGTATTCCACCAGTCTACGTCTCCACGTGTGTTTTGGAGGAAACACTTTATTCCTTTTTTTTTCCATCTAGGAAGTGTGACGTCCTTAAACAGCACAGAAGTGACAGGAAGGAGGAAGAACTGGACTTTGACACTGAAACCTGGGGTTCGCCCCCCCCCCCCTGACCCACATGTTGTCAGGTTTAGGTCAGAGAAACATGAGACCAGGTTTTGGAAACATCACAGACTCATTCAGTGTGAAGTGTGATCCTCCGGTCGGCCTCTGCTCTTTAACCCGCTGAAGTGATGACTGACAGTCTTAACTCTGTCTGTTTGTCTCGTAGCCTATCGGTTTCAGTGAAAACACCCCGGTTCCTCCGCGGTGTGGAATCAGTCGTCACAGATGATACGGCGCCCACCGCAGATGGTAGCCGTGTTTGCGTGCCCCCTTTTCACACAGATGTCTGAGAAATAAAATCCCTCACACGGCCACGGCTACCTCGCAGGTCCCGCCTTTGTTCCCCCAAGAAAACACAGCAGCTCCCCGGTGAAAAACAAAGACAAGAAAACCTCAGGACTTTTATGTCGGCTCGTTCTCAGCGGCCCCGTCCTGATAAATGCTTGCTTTACAAATTGCACACAATCGTACCGATTTCACACACCTGCACAAGCACATCTGTGTGTGAGCCAGGAAAATATATTCTGCATACGCTCCGAGCTCCTCTTGTCCCAACGTACTCTTAAAGGGATAGTTCAGATTATTATTATTATTGTTATATACAGACGCTAAGCAACGTGCTGCTGTGGTGCAACTGAAGAAATCAAGATCAGTTTAAGCTGTATTTAGAAAAGTGTCAGTGCTCCTCACCATCGTTGTGTAACTCTATGGTGTCTTCAAAGACGCCAGACTCCATTGACAAAAACAGCAACTCAACAGTGACTTTTGTCAATGGAGTCTGGAGGGTTTGAACATTTTTGTAGTAGATGTTTGGCTTCAGCTTCCCGATGAAAAAGGCTGTCTGACGGTAATCTGAAGACTACACAGACGCTAAGCAACGTGCTGCTGCTGTGAGACTAAGCCTAAATAAAGGTTTAGTTTCAGTTTAAGTGGACTCTATTTAGAATATTTTATTTATTTTGCTGTCAGACCTTTCTGAGACCTTTCTCTTCAAAGCCACCAGACTCCATTGACAAAATCAGTGATTTTACCTGGCAGAACACCTGAGCTGTTTTCTAGTTCCTGTGACTTTGGTGTTTTAACATGTTAGTCCAGATCCAAAGTAACAGCTTAACACACCAAAGAGACCCCCCCGCCAGTAGCTCACCTGGTCCTTATTGCAGGTTTGAATCTGGCTTCATGCTGCATGTCGTCGTCCCCCCCCCCAAAAGCATAAAATATTCATCTTAGATAAACAAATTAAAACATCAACGTCACTCAATAACACCGACAGACTAACAGATAAAGGCAGAAGTAGACTCCAGTGTTCTGCAAGGTAAAATCACTGATTTTGTCAATGGAGTCTGGTGGCTTTGAAGAGAGCAAAGAGATCTGGACTGTAAAGGCCTCCTATGCAGTGGGTTTCATCTTTAGACTAACTAAATAAGTACATATATATGTTTTGTGCCGCATGTAGACATTGAGATTTCTCTCAGGGAGGAAACGGTTGAACTGAACCATGAATATATAACATGACATAGAAGCAGACACATCTGTCTCACACGTGTTATTTCCAGCTACGAAACCTCAGAATAGGTTCCTTCAGAATAGGATCTCCATCTCGCAGAGTCAGATTTTTTAACACACAAGTAAATCTTGGTGATATTTCCAAAGAGCCTCGTGTGAGGACAGCTGCTGCCGTGTGCCAGCCGTCACACTCGGCCGTTTCAGGAGAAAGACTCGGTCCCCAAACAGGACAGGAAATGCAACAAAGTGCCCGCAGAGTTAATGACACCATAATCCGGTTTTTCTTTCTTTCTTTCTTTCTTTTTTTTTTTTTTTAGAAAAGCTTTCGCAGACTCACCAGTGGACGAGTCGCTCTGCTGCTCTGCTTTCACATGTATTTTAGGCTAAACTTGTATTCTTCTTCCCACTGGTAATTTAAAAGCCAGTGGAATGTGGAAAATGATTGTAGGAGTGAAGGGGAGGGAAAAGATATGCCTCGCTTGGTCACTTTGGTGTCTGAAATCCGTAGCTGAGATGGCGTTTGACTGATTTGTGTTTCGACCACATGTGCCAGACCAGCCTGCTATTCTCAACCCGTAATTCCTCCCTGAATTCAGGCATGCGACTAATTTACTGTAGGGGCAGGACTCTTTTCTCTTCCAGGGAGCAGAAACTTTACCCCTTTTCTGCTACAGAGCTCTGCACCGAGCGCCGTAAGTGATGCCACCTGTCAGGCTGACAGCTCATTCCCCACATGGGGAAGGCCTTTATCAGCTGCAGCCGTGGGGACCAGGAAAATGTCTGCCACCTGCCAACGACTTCAGATCTTCAGCTCATATTTAACAGTCTGCATGCTTCAGAGTCGCTCCACGAGGCCACTCTGTGTTTTTATCTGGTAATGGAGCAGCAGGTTTTGGATGCGAGCGGTTCATTGTTGTGGTCCAACGCCCCCGTTGGGTCTGCAGTTATTGCACTTAGACTTTTCTGTCTGCTTCTCCGTCTTTGTGGTCGACTTTTTAGTAACGCTTTACTTTATTTGGCTGAAAAAAGAAGAAGTAGAAATGATGCGAAGGGTTATTTAACTTTTGTTCAGACTCCTTGTGACAAAAATCAACATTAATATTGGTTGTGCAAAGGCTGAGTTGCTGTTAAGTTACTTGAAATGTTGGTTTTAGGAAAGCGGTCCAGGTCATGTTTTCTTGTTCCCATCGCTGCTTTATGCTGCAGCAGGAACTTTCTTTGGCACCACAACAGACGGAGCATAGTGTGGCTGTGTTACTCTTTCCCACTGAGCTCCAGAGTTTAATATGCACGTCCAACGTGTCCTCCAAAGACAACCATAACCTCCAGATCAGGAACCGTGCTGCTGCTTTTTCTGTCTAACTACAATGTTTTCGTGCAGCCATGTGAACTCCACAGCGTGTCGGCCTTTGGCGTCCTTTGCGAGGACGAGGAAAATTCACCGAACACAACAAAATTCACACTCGGGTCGACGGGAACCGATGCAGCCGGAGAAAAACAGCAAAGCTGCAGCGAGGGCCAAACTAAGGAGGTTTTAATAGAATTTCTAAAACACCAATTGCGAAAAGCAGGATAGCATTTTCTGATTCGGAGTGCCCTGTAATTTGAAGCGTGTGGGTTCAAGCCACTTATTTTGTGGTGACGGCTTAACTGGCGAGTTCTCCAAAAAGACGGAGGCCAACGCAGCCGAGCTAGCTGCCTTGCCTTCCTCACTGATTGACCGAGCCGCTTCCCCTTTGGTATCTGGCCGCAGTTGTTCTGCCCTCATGTCTAACCTCACTGGGCGTAGCTGTCCACCATTGGGTGTTTAGAGAGCCCAATAGGAGGACACCTGCTTCTGGATTTATTTACTCCGTCTCTTGCACAAACACCCATGCAGTCTGTTTATGGAAGCCGATGGAGAGCACTTGGAGTAAACAAATGCACAAATCTGCCTTTCTGCTAACCTGACGTCTAAACAACAACCAAACATCCCCGTATTCTTCTCTCCTTATTCCCCCATGCATCACCCAGCGTGCAGCGCTTCGGCCAAACACACCCTGACTGTGTGCTGCGTTAATATCTAATCTGGGCTTCAGGTCACATTTCCTCCGAGTACTATTTGGCCTTCTGTCCTTTCTGCCTACTTCAACTCCCCAGATTTTTCCCAAATTGGGGAAATTCTTGTGGTTTTCCAGGATGTAAAATGACAAACAAATGAACAAGAAAAAAGCTTGTACAGTACACAGCACACGCTCGAACACACCCTTCGTTTTATTTGTTCAGAACCACACGCATTCATACTCGCTGCTACAACCCTCAGTACTCAAGGACGGACGGACATTCGGCAGTCGGCTGCAGTAGACAATGAACACATGAAAACATAATAAACTCAAATGTTTAAGAAGGAATAAACAGGTGAGCTGCAAAAGGAAGAATAATCGACCAGAGAGAGAAGCTCCTGTGATGCAGTACGGCGCTGCATCAAACAGAGGAGAAGGTTCCTCTGCAGCGTTTTGTGTGGCCTGGCCGGCCTTTGTGCCGCGCTTTAAGAGAACACAGATATAACATTAAACCACAGCGTAGGCCAGCAAGTCCTTTTGAACAGTTAACTTGTGCATTTTTGTATCCGGTGCCAAGACATCTGTCTAGTGACACACCCTGTAATTATAAACGAAAGGAAAAGAAATGTCTTTTGATTATTTCCATCCTTATTGCATGCACACACAATGAGGCCTGTTGTGGAAACGCTCGCTCCAGCGCGATGGCGAGGAACCTGTGTGGAGTCCTGGACGGTGACAGAAACGACGAGGTCTAAACCTCCGTGTTTGCACTGTAAACACCCAAATATTCAAAGTCATAGTGGCCACTGGCTCCGTGGGGCAGAGCTGCAATGTGTTCATCTCCTTCCAGGATGGAAACAATCAAAGCCCTGCTCTTTTATTTATTTTCGTAGATATAGACTTGTTTTAAAATTAAACCTTTTTTTTTCGGCGGATGGAAAAGCGGCGGTTTGCCAGGAGAGAGCGCGCGGGGAAGTCTGGGAAGGGTGGCTGCAGTCTATCAGCGGCCCATGTGGAGGGCTGTGATGAGAGGGTATGTTAGAGGGTGCTCAAACAGATTATGGTGACTCACAGCGCTGTGCAAACAACTCACTGCCCTGCTCTTGTGTCCGAAAGGCACACTCCAACACACTCCAACACACTCCAACACACTCCAACACACTCCAACACACTCCAACACACTCCACAGAGGGCGAGTGTGCACAATAGGTGTGTTTGTGTGTGGCATCGCTGCAGCTCGTCACCGAGCGTTTCTCCGAAAAGCTCTGATGTGAAGCTGCTGTTTCCCAGAATCACTCCACCGTCGGGCCTCTTTAAAATCTGTGCACTGATCGGTGGTTTTAACCAAAGCTGCAACGATGAGTCAATCAATCGATTGTTGGATCGACAGAACATTTTTTCAGTCACTTTTTTAAGCAGAAATTCCAAAAATGTGACATTTCCAGGTTCTATTAGATTAAATTCAACATTTAATTTAAAAAAAAAAGGATATTTTATCAGGCCCTTCTTCCTCTAATGTTTTCTAGACCAAATGATTCATCAGTTAATCAAGAAAATAATCCACAGATTAATCACCAACCAGTACATTTATTAGCTGCAGCCCTCATGTTGCAGGTTGTCCATCACAGACAAGTTTAACTTCCAGTTTTATTCAAAATACCATCACTGACTTTTTCTAACTCTTAAATATCAACATCACCCTCTAAAATCCAGCATCAGTCGGGCTGTAGTCACTACAGTAAGATGTTTGTGGCTGATATGAACAAGTTAAATGCAGGTCAAGGTGCTTTATCATCATTCAAAGAGACAAACAGGTGAAATTTAAAAGGTGTAGTTTTAGAGGTGAGGTGAAGTGAAGCTGCTCCTTGGCGTCCTTCCCAGTTTGTGGAACTGTTCCTTTAACCTCCCACTGAAGATGAAACGCTGCAGATCTGTGGCGTCGCTCTTTTTCCCCAACATTAACTTTCTGTTCATCACCTGTTTTCTGTTTGTGGGTTCGACTTTTACAGACAGATATAATAGTGAGACCTCTCAAGTGATGTGCAGTCTCCTCCTTCCTTCACTGAGCGTCTGTGTTTTTAACCTCGGCTCTGCGCTCTGTGTTGACAACCTGTGGACGGCCCTCGTGCATTACATCATGCATTACTCACCGTTTTATAGGTGTGTTATCGTGGACTAAATGGTGTCGGCAGCCATCAGTGATTTGTTGTGATTAAAGTAAAGATCTGCTTTAATCTCTCCTGCTGACGGAGGTGAGCGACAAAGTCTTCAGGCTTCCTCTGGCTCTGGATCACATGACGTGTAATTCGGGTAGATCCCCGCAGATGCAGCACACCTCAGCACATCTGGTTTCTACCGTAGCGTCCATTACTCAGGCCGGCTGTGTGAAGTCACATCCAAGGCAAATAAGTAATCATCCTCGTCCTGCTCCTGAACCCCCCCCACCCCCAAAACTCTCCTCAAAACACACACACACACATTCATGTCTTTCTATACTTGTTGCTGAGTCCCTCACCATAACATTAACTGTTAATGCCTAAACCTTCACTTTAACCTATTTCTGACCTTCTGCTTTAATGTTCTAAAAACATATTATTGTTCTCATGCTGCTCCTGTCTCTTTAAGACCCCCCCCTCTCTTTAAGCTCCCTGATCAGGCGCCGCCCCAACAACCCCCCACATCAGCTCTGCCATCTCCAAAGGGAAAACACATTAGCATAGCTACATGCTAACGCTGAACAAGGTCACATGATCAACAGATCGCTGCGTGTGACATCACAAACGGGGCCAAAACCAAACAGAGCGTTTCTACACATATTTACAGCCAAAGAAGGATTAAAGACACACGTTTAGGGTGAAAATACATTACATCTTAGTATGTCTCCTCTAAAACCAAGTCTTAACCCTCACGGTGCAGGTAAATCCTCACAACACAGGTGTCAAATCAGGATTATAATACACAATGATCATGTGTTGGTTAAAGGACAGAGTACCATAAAAGGAGGTTAAGAATAGCTCACTGTAGTCTGAGGAACAAAATACAGGATATTTCAGGCCCCCCAGAACAATAAATAAAATATAAAATATAAAAACATAAAAATAAGTAGTTCAAAGTAGTCCTTGTTTTTTCTCCTGGAGATCCAAGTCCTGGAATTTAATGAATTATTATTTAATAAAGTCCTGGAAAATCAGGGAAATAACAATGTGTTTGTCCATCACACCAATATTCTTCTTCATGTTACTCATTATTTATCTCTTCAGGTTGTTTTGGCGTCCGCCCGTCTCTCGTCCTCAGCTCCCGCTCTAACGTCGGCGATCTAACGGCCGCCGAATCGAGACAAAGTTAGCAAGGAGTCAGGAAAACTTCAAACTTCAGTACAGTCTGTTACAAAATGAGAAGACGACAGAAACGCTGAAGAATGAATGAATTGGATCTAAAGGGGGTTTAACAGGTTGTATTTATAGGTCACGGTTAGAGATAAAACGCTTTAGTCATGGAAAGTCAGGGAATTTTAAGTGGGAGCCCTGAAAACATCATGTGGACCCCAGGAACACTATCCACTGGTGTTGTTACAGCAGCTAACGGGGATCTGAACACACACACACACACACACACACACACACACACACACACACACCTCTCAGGATATCCAGAAAGGGGACATGGGTAAAGCCTGCCAGAAAAAGGGCTCCCACCTAAAAACATTCCTGCAGTACAGGCCATGTTTTCCTTACCCCAACAAATTTACACAGTTGTTAGTGATGGCCTGGGATTCCTCCTAAAGCACAGCCCACCAATAATAAACAGTTTGGCAGCTGACACCGCAAGACACCTGCACAGCTCCCTGACACTGCAGGATTGTTCCCAGGGACCGGGGGGGCAGAGGTGGGCAGGAGGGGGGCTGACAGACAGGTTGGTGGTGTTGGTGAGTGTGTGTGTGTGTGTGTGTGTGTGTGTGTGTGTGTGTGTGTGTGAGGGGGGGGCAGTGAAACTAAAGGTGTCACTGACCTGATGCCTTTTCTGCTGCCCCCACTTCACTGTCTCACTCTGTAATGTCTGGATTTATGATAAATATAAAGGAGAACTCCACTATTCTTGAGCCTGGCATGATTTATACTGACATGATCCGCTGCAGTTACAGGCTAACACTGTCCCATCATGCAACTGTTCTATGAGTCTCAGTGTCTCCTCATCCTGGTGAAGAGACACTAAAACCTTTAAATTAAGAACCAGCAGACTTTAATAGGCGTGTCTGTTGTTTAATAAATGTGTGTCCACATGCATATAATGTACAAACGTGTTCAGTTTATATCTGACCCATCTGATCGATTGATTGATTAATGTTTACATAACGTAAGTTGTGGTCAAGCTAACCGGAGCTAACAGCAGTCTAGCTATTGGAGTGTGGAGTTGTCTTTGTAAATTATTACCCAGGTAGCTCAAATCCAAGTCCAAGTCTGAGTGACTGGTAGGTAGTAAAAGTGTTGGAACTGGTCCAGTAGATCACCTCAGCCAGCAGACACCAAACGGGCTGCAATGGCTGCAACGTGATCCTTTGGGACAACTGCACCTGATCACAGTAGGTCCACTAAAAGAGCTTGTTTGATCCACTGACAGGCTCAGAGTGTTATTCTAAGTGTGTGACAGCATCATGGAAAGGATCCCTACAGAGAGAGACCTGGAAGATCCTTTTGGTTTAACCACAAACAGCACACACACCAGACTACATTCACTAAAACAGGGATTTTAGAGAACAGGACACAGGAGCTGCTGCTCTGCTGCTGCCTCCATCAGATAGTAAATTCCTGTTGTTGTGTGACTCTTGGTCAGTTTGGATCCAAAACAATATTTGTGTAACACACAATAACACAAACAAACCAACTGATCGATGCAGCTATAGACCAGCTGCTACCGTGTTCTGCGGGCTAAAATTTATATTTTTATCAAAGGAGTTTGGTGGCTTTGAAGAAAGTAATATAACAGCTGTTTCTGGTTAAACAAAAAATTTCAGAGTGTTATCCTAAGTGTGTGACAGCATCGTGGAAAGGATCCCTACAAAGAGAGACCTGGAAGATCCTTTTGGTTTAACCACAAACAGCCGTTATATCGCTCTTACTGAACACAGGAGCTGCTGCCTCGACCTGTTGGTGTGTTTGTGTTATTCTGTGGATCCAGACTGAAACACCACAGTCACACAATGAAATGTAGACTTCTACACTCGTAAAACCTTTTGTAAAAATAAGAACTTTTAATTCTTGGTGCTAAAGACACATTTTATTTGTACAAACAGCATGAAAAGCTTCAGCCCTGGAGGTCAGTTCACACTCTGTCTGCGTCATACACACACCACATAAACAAACAAACACCTACAGTCACACACACACACACACACACACACACTCCTCATGCCACAGGATGTCAGGTGGTCCGGCCATTGTGTCCCCACCTGTAGGACATTGTCAAAGCACAAAGGAGGGGCGCAGTACGTGTCAGCCTGCTGTCAGCTCCTGTTTGACTTGAATTTGTAAATCCCTCTCTCTTTCAGCCGCGGGGCTTTGAAAGATTAGCCGAAGGTCTGCGGAGTAATTCACATCTGTGCGGGTTTCACTTATTGTCGGATCCCTCCGCCGCTTTCACACACCACAATAATTATGATTGTCAACACCGATCGAGTTTCACAGCTTGCTTCAGCGCACGTAAACACGCTCATGGTGGGTTTTCTGAGGGCGGGGCGCCCACGTGGATTTGAGTGGCTTTGTTGTGTTTATGAACTGCACGGACGATGGATTTATGGTCTTCTGTTCTTTACCGGTTTATGTAACCTTCATCTTCAGGTCACCGGTGTTTTCCTGAAATCTCAACTCTGTTTAAAAAGAAAAAAAGAGAGTTTCAAAGGGGAGAAAAGGGACTATTGGGTGTCACAGAGCCAGAATCTGTACCTGGGACCTGTGCAGCGCTCAGCTTCTCAGGCACCGAGCAGACCGCCGTAAAGCGGGGGCCTCTCGCTCGCTGCCCTGTGAGGTCACAGCACCTGTTCCTGCTAATTGCTGGCAGGTGACGTAAGGCCTCCACTTGTTTTCCATGGTGTAAGGTGGAGGTCCCCCCGGCTCCCACCCGGGCTCCGAGGTCGGAGAGTCATGTAGGCTCGGTGGTTCCCTCCCCGGTTCTCTGGGGGTGACGTTTACCCGTCAAAAGCGAGGAAGCACAACAGAACCCAGAATCACGGGTTTTTATTTAGTTTCCTGCTTCCACATGTAGGATCGTCTCTCTTATGGTCACTGAAAAACCATGAAGAGGAAGTTTGTCCTGCCTTTCTTTGATAGAGACGGTGAGACTGACCGTGACGTCCTGCCGTCATACGCTGTTAACCACCTCGCTCCAGGACCCTGAAGTTTAAAAAAGAGATTTTTCACTTTCAAGCCATGAGAACAAAGGAACTTAAACACAACCATTAAAATATGGAAAAGGATTTGAAGGGATTAATAGTAAAACGTGTGCATGTAGATAAAAATACACTCTACAATAAAAAGTATTTAACGACAGTAGAAATTCATCCACCATCAGTTTCATCGCAGTAACTTTGTGTTTCGTTTCTCGGCATCGTTGTGTTACACTTTAGATTTTTATCATTTTAGCACTGATGTGATTATTTGGCAGGTATTTAATCAGCTGGAGCCAAACCAAAGGCAGACAGTCTGTTTTATTAGAAATAAAAAGGTTTTACAATTGATTTTCCAGACAGTTTACTGATCAGAGTCTCTTTTGATCTCATTATCGTGGTCAGTTTAGTGTTATCATACTGATAAAACTGATACGCACACATATTGCAGATAAATAAATACTGTTAAATACTCAGACTTTAACCATTAACAGTGATTTTGACCTCGTCCTTTACCTCTGTGGTCCACTGACTGTACTGCTGAGTGAAATAAAGTGTTATCTTTATCTATCTAATCTGCATGCATCAGTTTTGTGATTTTAGTGATTTTATCTACTGTGATTCTTTTCCTGACATTTCTAACATTTTGTTTTAGCGTTAAATATCTTTTTGGGGGAGTTTTTCTTCCAGCAGATCGAGGGTACAAGGACAGACGGAGCTGTTCACTGCACAGACTGTAGAAATGTGTGATTTTGGGCTTTAGAAATAAAATTTGACTTGACTTGAGACTCTAGAAGTTGAGACGCAGAACAACCAGCTGATCTATATAAATCAGGGGTCACCAACCTTTTAGAAACTGAGAGCTACTTCATGGTACTGAGTCAGACGAAGGGCTACCAGTTTGTCACACTGCTCTGAAATAACTAATGAGCTCAGTTTGCCTTTAGTTATATATTATTATTAATGATTAATGATTCTCATCTATGTGAAGACACTGATCACGTTAGTGATTTTTCACAATAATTATCAACAATGACTTAACAAGGTGGGAAACAGATAAAATCAATATTACACATTTAATTTCTATTAATCTCAGCAACTGTTTAAATTTTCAGATGATCACTTCTACAACATTTCATAGAACAAATGTTCCATTTTCACTGCCCACTGACAAAGAGCCTTTAAACACATCATCAACTATGTTTGTAAAAGTTATCAATTATTTAATGTTTAAGAAAAATCAACTTTCATATTTTTAAATAAATCTTACCACATTTTAAATTAATGAACAAATCTGCGGTATTTTTAACAAAATTATATCTGTTTACATTTCATGAAGACACTTTTGAATTGAACACAATTAAAAATCAATATTTTTATTTACCGTTGCCATGACACCGCCATGTTGCCCCTGACAACATCTGGTATCTGTTTGAAAATGTGGAGCTCTAAACGAGGCTTCGGCTGCTTGTTGGGATTTTTCCTCCGGCCTGGTGAAAACAGACTGCTGCTTACCCAAAGCTGCCTTCAGCTCACGGGCTGTTTCTGCCCGTAGCTTCCCGGTGGGCAGTTAGCATGCTAGTTAGCATGGCAGTTAGCATGGCAGTTAGCATGCTAGCTCTGTGACCCGTAGTGAAGTGTCTCTCCACATTGTGCCGCTTTGTCGTCGCCCCGCAAATGAGACACACGCAGTTTTCTTTCACAGTAGTAACAAAGAACTCTTCCTCCCATTCACTGTGAAAATGATGAGCTTTCTTTCTTTTTTCTGCCATGTTTTTTGGGTTAGAAACCGCATTCAGCTCCATCATCTCCGCTGCGCCCGCTAGCTTACTCTGCACGAGCGCCACAGTCTTGTCATGCGCACAACACTGAACTTTGAACTTTGACCTTTGAACTTTGACCTGGAAGAGGTCAAAGTTCACCTAAAACTATCTAAACTAATTCTTTTATTTTTAAGATATTGTCATTTTCAAATCTATATAAATGCAAGTGATTAAAAAAAGAATAGCAACAGAAAAAAATAAATTTTAGACGCAGCTCACTGGTGAGTTGTGCTATTTTTAGAACAGGCCTGCGGGGGGCGACTCATGTGGTCCTTGGGGGCGACCTGGTGCCCGTGGGCACCATGTTGGTGACCCCTGATCTAGAGAGGCCTTTGTTTTATCTTCCCATCGACGGGCACGGGCTCATTAAGCCAACTTATTGATGTCCACGTCCTCCACAGAGGGGCGGAGGTGATGTTTTTATCGCTGCTACCCAGACGCTGCTCCCCGCGTCCACCTGATGATGTCTTTTCAAGGCTGGCTGCAGGAGGACAGGAGCCAGTAGATAGGGTATCTGGCCCAGGCCTGCAGCCAGCTGTGAACCTGATAGCATCTGTTTTAAGCGTTTGAGAGGCGGAGAGAAAGGAGCCCTCTTTTCTTCTGAGCTCTGGAGGGCTAGTTATCTCACGCCTTTTTAGTAAAGGGATCCACAGATGGCCCGTGTCCTGACAGTTATACAAATGCGATAGCGCCGGCTGAGGTATTCCGCTCGGATCCGCTTACTGTGTTACTGTAGGCCGACAAGTGGGGCTCATTCACGCTCAGAGTAAACAAGGCAGGTCGGAGACAAAGAGAGTCGTCCTTTTCTCAAGAGCAGGCAGACGAGGAGGAAAGAAAAGCTTGTTTTATCTGGACGAAGGCAGACAAAACAAGCTCTTCACACCTGAGCGTGTCCTCTGCGTGGAGTCCTTCCCACCCATTGTCATCATGTGTTATCCAAGCCATCAGATGGACATGAAAAGATCATTTCATGTCCTGCCGTCACCTGAGGGCATCTGGACAACACGCCTGGCGTTCGCTTTGTCTGAATCCGGTGACGACACCGTTTGTCATCCTTCCTCCTCCCAGGTTGTGTCTCCTTCAGGCTCACTTCAAAGACGAGCCGCCGTCAGGCCGTCCTCTGATTCATGTGTTTTGTTTGGGTGAACGTTTTGTTCTCACTCGTTCAGCTCTAATCACAAATCAGTGTTTGGATTATAGACAGCCGGCGTGTCGCCCTCACATCCTTATGTCTTCATTAGAGATGCTACTCTCTCTGTTTGGGTCGACTTCAGACCAGACTGACTGTCTGCTGGTCCCTTTTTTTTTAGAAAAGACATCCAAGCATGCAGGGTTTGAATACTGGTCCACTTCAGATCTGGTCCGCAGGCCTCAACATTAAAACTGCACCAAAGTCCTCATTATGATTATAGTTAAAATAACTAGTTTGACGTATTGCATGTCACTTTAATACTGTGTGTCTGTGAGCATCTGAATTTAGTCTGAATCAAACAGCCAATCAGGGTTAGCGAGCACATAACCAGCCAATCACAGCGACCCTGTACAAGCTAGCGGCCCAAACCTGCAGCAGTGTGTGTGAAAACATTTCCACGGCTAGCCTGCTGTTAGCATAGCCTGCTGTTAGCATAGCCTGCTGTTAGCATAGCAAGCTGCTACGATTAGCTTGTGTTGGCTGACCGTGCAGATTCATGCAAAATCATAATGAAATAAGCAGGCAGTTTGTTTTTAGATGGTGTTTATTAAAACCCAACAAAAACATTGAAAAATTATGAAAAATGGCAAAAAAATATGACAACAAGTCCATTTATTTACCACCAAAATCACAAATCACCTTTAACGTAAAAGAAAAGTGAGAAACCTCAAGCTGCACAACAAAAGGGGGGGGGGGCAGGCTCAGATGGACAGACATGCAGTATATATTGAAGAAGCCCTGGTGGCAGAAACAGAATAATTACATTGAGACAGAGTGAGTTTACAGCTGGTTTACAGTCCTGGTTCCGTTGAGGCTAAAACCGTCCTGGAAGCAGATGAACCGAAGAGTTTTTATCACTTTCCTTGTCTTCACTTGATGTTTCCCGCCTCGACTATTCACACAACTTACAGTATGAAGTTTTCACTCGGGACTCCACGTTTCATGTCCTGCCTGCCCGGACTGTAGGTGTGTTGGAACGGAACTGAGACTCTGGTTACTGTACAGTAAGTCGGAGGACTCAGCCGGAGTCCCACGCACCTATCCGAGCAGGATATTGTGTAGACGGCCCACCTCGGCGAGCTCGGCCCTTCGTTCCTGATTTTGGAGCCGATTCAGAAGTTAACACGAGCTTCTGTATTTCAAAGAGGGGAGGATTTGTAACAGAGCCCGTCTATCTGTCCACTTTTAACAAGTGACATTGGCCTTCCCGGCTTTTACCCCGGAGAGGCCTGATGGCCGTGATTATTTACACAGAGCGCTGACTTCTTCTTTTTCTCTCTTTCTACAGTCGGTCATTTTCATAAGGGATCATAATACCCTTGGACAGGAAGTATCTGGCTATATAGACTACGCCCACAGACTCAAGACCCAAGATTTTGAACCATATTTCAGCGGAAAGAAGAGGCTCATGCCAGGACGCTCGGATTTATGGTAAGTCTCCTTCCATTGTAACATGTCCACGTTGGTTGGGGAGGCCTGAACTCGAGTGGGATTTGACAAGAGCTGAAGGGTAAGGAAATCTTATTATCCAGGATGAAAGACTCAGGTTGACGTGAGAGACCAATATAGGGCTGGAAGGAGCTGTGCAGAGGGCCAGTGTTCAGTAGTTAGTATGTACAGCGTAGATGTGGAATAAATGTACCGTTCCCTTCTGAAGTAAAGCGCCGTGGAGCTGCCAAAGTGCTGAAGCTGTCAGAGCAGCACAGACGTGATTAGAGTCTGCAGGACTGAGGCTGAGAGCTCAAAACCACCAGTCACCTTCTTTTAATGTGGAGGAAATGTGTCATCTCAGATAGATGGAAGAGATTTTATGGACTCAAGATCAGATACATAAAACCTTTTTGAACTTAGAGGAACTTTTACAGAGTTAGAGGAACAGTTGGAGGTCCTCCACCCCTTCACTTTTTATTGTGTCCGCACTGGGAATGACTGATCCTACCTCAGAGAAGTTAGTTTCCCAGCTAGGTATTCCCTTTTAAAAACTGGAAATGAAAACAAAAGCACGTAGAAACAGAATGACTGTCAAGACGAGACGAGTTTACAGTTTAGGGAGTTTGAATCTAGAAGTTCTGGTTTCATTTAGGTCAAAACTGTCCCTAAAAAAAATAGATGCATCACAGATAGATGTGATTTTATGACCTCAAGACTTCCCAAACTTCTTCAGAGTTGGAGGAAGGGAAGGAAAACATGGAGGAAAACATGGAGAACGGACTGACAGTGAAGTCCAGGCTTCACTTTGTGTTTCTGTGGTTACGACCACTGATTGACTGATTTATTTTATTATTCACTTAATAAACTAATAATCGATGTAGCGACGTTATACAGTTTCTAAATCTGTGTTTTGTCTGAGCTCCTCCTGCTTTCACCTTGAAGTGGGAATCGTTTGGTGTTTTATATCATTTGAAACATTTTGATTGTTGATCCACCAAAACAAGAACTGTTACAGCATTTCATAGACCAGAGGATGGATGTACAAAGCCACAGGAAGATTAAAACAGTTCGTTGTAGCTCTAGTCAGTTACTCAAAGATGCTAAAACGATGAGCTTAAAGACGCTAAAATGCTGCAAAATTATATAAAAAGCTGCTTTAATTTTGCTTTAAGAACCGAAGGTGCTTTAAATCCGACATCTGTAGCCCTGATAGGACAGGTTCTCTATGATGAACGGCTCCATAGATGAGTGCCAGTCGCTCCGCTCCGGGCCAAGCCACAGGTGAACTGCTGACCTTACAGGTGAAAGCTAAAGTCCAGTGTGTGTCCCTCGGTGTGGCAGGTAACATCTGTATAATTGGGTGTCCATCAGCAGAGCTGTTTCCACAGAGAGCTGTCAGCAAATTACCGGAGCCAAAACCATCCCCACATTCCACATGCTCGTGCATAGTAACATATCACCAACATTTCAGATACGTGTGAGAAATCTGTCGAGGACAAACACAAGTAGACGAGGTGGGGGGGGGGGTCTGTATTACATGGACGCTTTGAGAGTTCAGCCAAATGGCATGCACCCCGCATAACCTCACCGACACTGGGCAGAACATGGCCTCCAGCTGTGGACACGCTCTGATGGTCTGGATGTTATTTTCTCAGGTGTGATCGTCTTACCTGAGCTGTGACTGTCCAGCTGAACCAAATTACAATTCACACTTCACAACAGAGTCCAGTTTGACCTAATGACCTAATGAGAGAATACCTGAAATGACTGTTACCCTTCCTCCTGTCCTTGTAAAACTGCTTCCAGCGCGACTACGGCCAGTGCAGGTCGGTCACAGCTGAGCCAAGAAGCTCTTCAGTAAGTGGTTTAGATGGTGAAACTGGCCCTTTATCCACAAATGGATCATCGTTGGAGCGTCTAAGTAGAAAACTACAGAATTCCCCTTTAAGATTTGACAATAATAACTTACTAGGCTTTTTTTCAGAGCTAGTAAATCATCAGTTTATGTTGTTCTCCAGGACAACTGTGTAAACTCCCTTCACTGATGAAGACTGTGAGATGCAGCTGAAAGCTCCACAAAAAGTGAGAAAGTGGACCTTTATTTTTGTGACTCTGTTATTTCCAGGGTTCACACTTCTCTCCCTCTAAGGCTCTTTTTATTTTAGTGAATCGAGTCTTTGCAGTCTGCGTCTATTCGCCCAAACTGCTGCAGCACTGAGTGTGTTCATGTGTAGTTCCTTAAACTACGGATGATTTTATATTGATTATATGATATTATCTAATATTCACCTCGTCAGTTTGATCTGCAGATCGTTTTTGTTTATTATTATTGAACGTTAACTCACAGACGACGACAAAAACTTTTGATTATAGTTAAAAAGGAACATTTTTATTCATATTTTTGTAATTATTAACATTTTGTAAGTTTAACGTATAGAAAAGGTTTTAACAGAAGACACTCTGAAATCCCCCCCAAACTATATGTTGGTCCTCTTCTGTGACCTTTTTCTGTGCAGGCAGCTTGGATAAAAACATTTTCTTCCTAGAAGATCATTTATTGTAGATGCTTTTCAGGTGGAATACATTATATTATATTAACTTCACGGTGTAAACATTGGATTATATTTGAGTCAGTATGAGTTGGATTTGTTCAGTCTTGTTTTCAATAAGAGGTTTTTTTTTGTATTTTCCACAGTTGGACACAAATATTTCTATTATTTAAACAACTTTAAATAATTAAAGGCATTAAACATTCTTTATCGTATTTAAATAATAATTCATACAACAAAGTGCTGTTAAAGCCTTTAAAACCAGCCGCTGAGGACAAACAGACAAACAGACAAACATCAGAGTTGAACTTTTCTGTCGCTCTAACTTTTCCCTGCGACGTCCCAAAACGGTTTTGTCATTTAGTGCGTTTCATAAGAACAACACGCATGTGAACAATATCAGAACATCACAGTTTCCTGAGGACAACGGCGGCGCTCCTGTCAGTATGAAGTAAACGTCATGTATCTGGTCTGCAGCAGCTGAACGACAACAAGGCTGCGTTTTATTTCTGGAAGTGGTTTCTTTCCTCCCTTTGAGACCAAAGTGTCAGACATGCGAAGCTTTGTTGTTTTATTTATCCATTTCTCACCATGTGTGCCGACACACAGCCTCCGCTCGTGGCCTTGAACTCGGCCTCCTCGCCGGCGAGTGGGAGCCCTAACAAGCTGTAGGTGTGAGTCATTGGGCGAGCACGCCTGGAGGTACGGCCTACTCCCTAATGATGCTTTTATGAGCCCCCCCCACACCCTCACCACTGGGGTCTCCCTGCCCTCCCTCCATCTGACATCTGACTTCACACTCCCTCTTTCTGCCTCGCTAAAACTCGGCTGCACCGGACTCTCACATCTCTCTGACTTTATCCTCAGCGTTTCTAACCTCTCCTTCCTCACTTCTCTCCCCTCCTATGTCATCCTCCTCCTCCCCCCTCTCTCTCTCTCTCTCTCTCCCTCTTTTTTTTTTTCATCTCTGTCGGGAACAATAACACCCAGTGTGGTTGCCGCTAAGAGGGAGCAGATGCTGGAGCTGCTGCCCACTCAGTGCACTAAACCTCCCACCGCAGGACTCTGAATCCTGTCCCTCCTCCTCCTCCACAGCCACAAAGAACACAGAGCAGCGACACCAGCGCCAGCTCCGGCCTCCACCTCCCACCTCCAGCGAGGAAGGGTGGATAGGTTCACGTACGCAGTCTGCAATGCCTCCAGGAAAAAAGAAGAAGAAAAAAAAAAAAGAGCAGGAGCGCAGTATCTCCTGAAGGCACAGTGTGTGAATTTAAAAGACAAGGGGGAGAAATATGAAGCGGCTGGAGGTGTTTAAAGAGAATATCAATTATAGAAAACGCAGTAGGGTGCAAATCATCGCTTTTCCACGTTATATAAATGGGTACAGCACACACACACTGGCTGCTGAGGACTGAACACATCAAACTTTCCTCCTTTGACTTTAACTTTTCAGCTCTTTAAAGTTTAAAACATCTTTTTTTTACTTTTTAAATTTCTTCCACCCTTCAGCTCCATCCTGAAATACAAGAATGATGCTTTTATGGAAGCAAGAACCATAAAAAAAATGGAGTTTATTTCGATTTCATGTCAGTCGATAAAACAAGGAGCACGGCCTGCTGCGATGAGAGAGTTAACTTTGACTTTTTGTCACTGATGCTTCGCTCTGTTTGGTCGTCTGCTGCAGAAGAAACCTGAAGCTAGACGTCCGTCAGGTGGAGTCTCGCTCACACACTTTGAGGATCTGTGCGTCGACTCCATAGGAGCAGCGAGGAGCAGAAATCGGTTGAACGCCGGCCTTGATTTATTTTAGCAGGCACACTGGGTGGGTGGGTCATATAAACATCATTTGTAAAGGCACATGTTGTACGCCTCTGACCTCCTGGGAAACCTGGTTAAAGTAAATCAAGCGCAGCATTTTCCTTATTGCATCTGTAGAAAGTTTACATCCGAGCAGCCGTTAATAACTAACCACAAAACAAAAGAAGCAATATCGGTGGTAATGATAAAACCACACGTTTTCCTCACAGACTTTGATAAATACGGATATTAGGTGATGATAACTGATAGAAACTTGGCTTTATTGGACCGTTAAACGCATGTGAGATGGTCTGTTCTGGCTCCTGTAACCTCAGGGCAAACTCTGGGTGAAGCCTTTAAGTAAACTCCATCAAAATAAATATAAGAGCTGTTTAAAATATACAATAAGACGCGTTGAGAGGCTAAAACTTCATCACGCTTTTGGTGCATCGTTACTGTTTTACTGTGAGCCTCCGACACACACACACACACACACACACACACACACACACACACACACACACACACACACACACACACACACACACACACACACACACACTACAGTCCTGACCCTCATCTAATTATCCCACAGATCTGCAGCACCCAGCTTCCTGCCACTCCAGATGTGCCTACAGCATCTCTGATGTCTATTTAATGTTCCCCAGCAAAGTGACCATCTGTTTATGCGCTCTGGCTGCTCCCCTCCTTCCTCCCTCTATCTGTCTCCCTCCTCCGTCCCGGTGTTTGGTGCACACTTTAAGAGGCTGGGCACCATCTGACATGTATGGGAGTCCTGATTGATTCTTCTCCTCTGTAAATCGTCCCGCTGTGTTTAGCGTGAAGGTGTCAGACTCAACCTGAGAAGTCTCACCGCTCTTTTTCTAACTAATAATGACACGATGCCGTACCTTTATTGAAACACATTAGGCTCTCCTGCACACTCGCTCTCCGTCTGAGAGCTTCAGCTCGGTGCCAAAACCATATTGCCTCCACGCTCGGCCTCTGCAATGCACCTGTGTGTCTGGCTTCGTTCTCTGCTGTAAAAATATTTGCACTGCCGTCCTATTTTATTAACTTTTAATACAAAAGAGAAACTGTTCCAGCTCCGAAGGTGATTCGGCGGCTGAAGCATTGTGTCCAGGCTTAAATAGAGGAGGGTGGCGGGATATTCTATCACAGCAGAGTTTGTCAGCTCGGTTAAATATTGGCTGGTAAACTTCCACGTCATGCGTGTTGATCTTCACACATGGCGCACACACACACACACACACACACACACACACACACACACTCAGAGTTAGATCCTGTTTGGACTGTGTTTGATAGATCGACTCGGCGTTCCACCACCGGAGATGATGATCACCGGAGACCTCCTGTTTAACTTTGATGGGCTGCTCGCCTCACGTTGGTAATTAAGATTTAACGTCTGGATGCCACAAAGTAAAGTAACACAAACTCTCAGCAGTGGCCACCAATCTTATTTCATTTAACCTTCACACCAGACCGATAAGACGGCATTAATGAGCTTAATGAGTGAAGGTGTTGGACCCCAAACCTCCATCAGTCGAGGCACTTGACAGGACAACACCCCGGTTGTGTCACAGCGTTATGTAATGTTAAGACCCACCTGCCCCCCAGTGACTCCACAGACTAAAAGCTCCCCTCAGGTTCGGCCCGGAGGTCTGGACTTTTCTACAGGTGTGGCTGACAAGACGAGGAAGTTATGTGGAGATCTGCAGAGTTCTGGCACGCAGCATGACCTCGTTATCATTATTAAAATATGACTCATAGACGTAGACATAAACTGATTCAGTAGTTCAGCTTGTGTTTTAGCCGCATGCTCAACAAACAAACGGTGTGAAAACTCTAAAGAAATAGTGGATGTTAAGAGGATAAAATGTGCAAAATGATATCACATTGACATGCAGCTCATATGTGAATGTGTCAGTGTAGTAAACATGGAAATAAAAACCTTAACCCTTTAATGTAATATGATGAATAACCACAGTTTTGGTAGGAAGAGTGAATAAAGTACAAACTTTATGTTTTCTGCTTCAACAACACATTTATTCCTCCAGTTTACAGTAAACAAGGTCCCTTTTTAAGGCTGCGACCGACCATGTTGTTGGTAATTAATCTTCTTTGGTTGCTTGATAAGTCTTTGAGAGTTTTAAAGGGAAACATAGAGGCCATGGCGACACCTTCATATGTGGTCGTTTTCAGTTTGCACTGATTTTAAATGAAGAAGCAGAACATTAAGAAGCCGGAGCCACCGAAGATTAAACCAGTGACACATTTAACCGATAACAAAAACTTTGATACACACGTCACCTGTGTTTTAATATTTACAGTAAGCATTCATAAATTCCCAGATGAAATCAGAAGTAATGGAACAGTAACTTGGAGGTGTGTGTGGGCGGCTGTGGGTGGATATGGGTTTGTTAATGGGGTTGTCAACTGGTCACGGCTCATGTGATTTGTCGTTGAGTCAGACCCGTGACACCCCCACAAGGCCGGACGGTAAATCCAGCCCGTTACACTCTGCTTCCCAGCGCCGAAGAGGCTCTCTGTGATTTACACTGGAAACATTAACTTCAGAAACAGTTACCGGACTTGTATTCTTCAGCCGCTGCAGAGAGAAAACTGCTGAACGAATACACATGCTAGGTATTTGCTCTTTTATGATATATATCATCCAGCGCAGAGAGTCCAGCTCCTCTGAGCCCTATAATGAGGCTGTTGACATTACCCTGGAAAATGACTGCCTGGAGATAACAATAGAGCTAAGCACAGTAACTATGGAAAGTGAAAGGACATAGTGCACGTGTCAAACAGCCGTGGTAAATGCATAGGGAACCAGGAACCGGCGCTGAGAGCACCGTCATTGTTTCCACCAAATCCAGGTTCTCACACTTTTACTGGTCCATGTGTCTGGGTGTGGTGCCATCCAGCTGCTGGAGCTTTCTTTGTGACCAAATGTGCGCCGACCGTGCAGTTAGTTGCCCTGGTGACAGTTCATATGGGACAGCGAGGGAGGTGGGTCCAATAAACACAGCCAAGTAACGTACGGACGAGATTCTCGGCATTGCTTCAAAAAATCTGTTTTTTCACACTTTCGTCAGTGCTTTTCATGTTCAGTGTTAAAATATCTCCCATCTGTCCCGTTCCTTCAGCTGAAGTAAGCGGTTCACCATGGAATAAAAGTGGTCGACCAGAAAAATGTTAATTGTTGTATGGCATTTCGGTATAAATAGCCAGTGAAACACTGTCAGATCTAATTTACAAAGAGAGGAAGTAAGCATATGTCTGAAAACAAGTTTCAGACAATGTAATTTTCCTCTGAGTTTTAAGGGAAAAACCTCAATTTGTATTTCGTAATTGGGGCATTGCAGCAGTCAATCCTGTCAGACCAAAAACAGACCTCTCGGCCTATTATACCTTATAATTTTATGCATCAGTGTGTTTCCCCACACAGTTTGGGCCGTTCAGAGGCGTCCGGTTCATGTGTTTCCTTTGCAAACTGGCAGGAGATGGTTGACGGATATCTGAGGCATCGGATGGTTTCCAGTGTCACATGTTTAAGAAGTCGATGGTGTCGTACAGTCGCAGCAGAGCCGAGGTGTTTCTACCACACATTAGAGGCTGTGATGTCGCCATTTTTTGGATCCAGAACTTGTTTTAAGATTATTCTGATCAGTTTAATCAGTGTTTTCACAGCTGTAGTCAGTGTTAGTGGTGTCAATAATCAATAGGACGATAGCAGCAGAAAGAGTTTATTGATCCCGTGACCAGAGTAAAGAGAGTTGATCGATAACGACGGAGGATTTGAGTCAAAGCCAAAAGACGAAGCAGCTGTTTGGCTTTAAGAGGAAGATTTAAAGATCTCATGTTAAAGATCAAAGTAAGCACTCCACAAAAAAAAAACATCAATCTTTTAAAATGTCCGATGATCAGATCTCACCTTGGCGACGCTGAACACGCTCAGGTGTGTTTGCCAGCCTCGATGGGTTCTTTCAGAACAAACTCTGACTCATTCGAAATGACGTCAAGTCACTGGAGCAAAGTTCATGTCAAGACTGAAGCTGAAGTCAGTCGAGACAAGTTCAAGACATTTAAAACAAGTCCAAGTCCAAAGTCCAAGTCCGTTAAGACGAGTTTACATTTAGTGTCAAGTCTAAGTCAAGTCTTTCACAGAGGGTCTGAACTAATGTCATCTGAGACAGAGTCCAAGTCAAGTCTTTAGACAAGTCCACAGTCTGTCGGGACAAGTTACGAGTCTTTATAAGCAAATTATCGGTGAACGTACAAGTAATAAAGTACCACTTTTATGTGTTTAGCAGCCACAGTTGTACTTTTAATGGTTTCCTTCAACAGTTCGTTGTCTTTAAACGTGGTCTACAGACTCACAATAGTTGGATCTGGATGTTGAGCTTCGTTCTTTGTCTTTGTCTCAACACTTTTCCTCGACCTCGATGGAGAATGTCATGATGTGGAGGAATGATGTGAAGGAGGATTCAGAAGGATTTAGGAAAAGACAGTCGCGGCGCTGAAAGAATCCCACTTCACCTTTCCTCAGCGTTTAGAGAAAACAGCCAGCTACTTTAACATTTCTGGGTCATTTCACTCAGTTAGGAACCCAGTCCAGAAAAACACATCACCAGGACACCGGCAGTAAAATCAGGCGCTCCCGTTATTGGCTGGAATACCTGGCCCTTTTCATAGCTACTGAAAAACAGACCATTCTGCAAAAATATGTATTTACATTTCCAAAAATTGCATGGTCGGGGTCTGTGGGTTTTGGAAAGGCCACACGGGAACGTTTTTAAATCGCTTGTACTATATGTTTGCTTGTAATTTGTAGTAAGCATGCTCGATATGTTGCAGTCAGAAAATATTTTTATGGCTCGAATGCAAATGGGGTGTTTGCAAACAGGTTTTATGTGCCACTGGAGATTAGCCCTGAAACAGATCCTGCAGAAAACATCTTGACACCAGCCAACAGACAGAACATTTCAAAGATCGCAGAGGTCTCTCAGTGTAAATGCAAACATTTTGTGATGTATTTTACACAGTGAGGCTCATTAATACTTTATACCTGCTGTTCGTCATGTTTGGCTCCAGTGAAGCATCACAGCAAGTGAAATATAACCTGCAGCACGCTGGCACCACTCCATCATCTTATGGTCTCATATTTATAACTATAGCTGCTGCAACTCAACCCCCCACCCCCCCAACATAACGTACTTCTTCCCAGATTTACACTGAGCCTCCTCCCTGGGGTCCAACTTTGTTCTTGGACCCCAAACTGCTGCTGGGGAAGAGCCGACTGCAACCTACAAGCCTCAGAGTTAAGACACAATAAAACAGTTTCCAAAACAACTGTCTAACTGTGCTCCACAGACAGAAAACAATAAAACAGCTTTAGACAATACAAAGAAAATGTGGTGTGATACATGAAAATGTCAAATTAGTTTGATGGTTTAAAACCTTTCAGGGCACCAACGCTCAGTCCGCCCTCATTTCATATTGATTTTTAACTAAATGAAACCATTTTTTTGAGACCTGCGTCTTTGCTCATTTCCACGTCTGGCTTCTCTCAGCTCAAAGCTTGTGCTGAATCCAAACTTAACATGGGAACAATGCAGCATTCAACGCTACCTTAATGAGATGTTTTCAGCTAACCCTGCCCGCCTCGTATTTCACATCAACACGGAGGAGAGAAGATCTGCCAGTTTTGTGGTCAGCAAATGTCAAGCTGCTGCTGATGTTTTTTCCTTTTCCCAACAAACATGTTGCCTCCAGCGAACTGCTCGAGGAGTGTGACGGCGATCAGCGCTACCTGAGAGCGTCAAACATCAAATATCACATGCTAAACGTATTAATTCAACCCGAAGCTCCAAACATCTTTGTCCCTTTGACTCTCTCACAAAGTTGCACACTTTTGCTCGGCTGTATCAAAAATAACAGAAAACCGAAAGCAGAGCAGGATCCAATCGGATGCTGTAAATTAATCGGTCATTTATTTTGGAATTCAAGCCTTTCTTTGGTTTCCATTGCTTATTAGCCACAGCTTTACTGTAATGCCTTGGCTTGGCGAACTCACCGAGTCCTCACAATCAAATTGGAAACAGACTTTTACCTTCTGCCTGTCTGACTAAAGATACTTCACTCTGCAGGTTGCTTTCCTCTCTTTTCTGCAAAGCAAAGTTCTTCTAGAACCCGCTGTCGAATATTGATACGATAACAATGTGTGTGTAATCCTCTGAAGCCCGTGAAGCTTTCTCTTCCTTCCTCCGTGAAACATGCTAAGTCGTGACCCCAGTATGGTGCTCGTGTGTCGTTTTAAACCCTCCTGCTGTGTGAGTCTATAAAATGTGAATCAATATCAGTTCTGTGGCGCAAAATCACGTAAAGACTTTATGGATTTTTACCATATTTACCTTTTTCATCTTGAAAAAAGACCAAATTCAAAACATTTGTATCCACTGTTTTACTGTGTGCAAACATGTGGAGCTGAACACACATTTCAGGCCAAAAGTCAGCCATTGACTCCCGTTGAAATCCAATAAAACTCACTCAGCCACTTTGACTTGCTGGAAACTAGAACGTGTCCATTCAAGTGAAAGTCAGAGACTAAATCTAAAGGTGAATTCCGCAGTTTTACCTGCTGTGTATTTGGAGCATTTCAGCTACGAATGTGCGCAAGTAGAGTTATTGTCTTTCATTCATTCTACATCCAAACCAAACGGTGGGTAGTAAAGAGTAAAAAAAGGATCATGTACATGAAATCTTCCCTTTTAAAATTGTATTTCTACTTTTCACTTGAGCAAATGTTTGAGGCCGTAGTCTAATTCTTACTGTGCTACATATCCATTAGCCTTTGAACCAACGGTGTTAATGTGCTAAATTACTTTTTTGCCAGTTTTTTATGTCATTTCTTTGTTTGATTGTGTTTATTGATGATATTTCCTGCTTTAGCCTGCAGACAAGATGAACATCTTGTCGTCCATCCAATATGATAAATGAGCGGGAGTCTGCATGGGGTGTTTTATTTTGAAAACCCACTGGATTTTCTATAGGGAGGCGAAGTCCTGCTCCTTCTGTTGGGACCGTATGTCAGAATAAACAACTGTCAACGACAAAAGACACTTTTTTTTTATTTTTTATGGAGTAATTGTAAGTCTGAAGTATAGATTTTCAGGACTTGACCCACCAGTATTTGTACAGCACATGTTGGCACAGTGAGGATCTTATCTACAGGGTCTTAAGAAAATTATCCACAGGGAATTAAGAAAAATCTATTCCAGGCAGGGAAAGTTAGGGAAGTTAATAAATTATTGGGGCAAGTGCAATTTTGTGCATCTTATTTTAAAAATCCATTCATTCACCAAACCTCTGCTTCCAGTTTCTCGTGTGCTCTGACTGGTTATGAAGTGTGAGGACAGCAGTGCGTTTAAAATGAGCTTTTTTGCACTTTATGTTACATTTACAGGTCCTGGAGATTCAGCTTTATACTACTAGTCCTGGAAAAGTTGGGGAATTTTACAGTTGATTTTGAGTCCAAAAGTCCGTCTATTTTCATACATACGTTTCATTTCACAACAAAACAATACAACTATGTCACAAGCCGGCACTCACCCACTGAATGGGTTTCTCTTGAGCAATACGTCTGTGTGGACCCAAAAAACACAAACCAAACAGCCAGGCAGCACATCCAGACTGTCTGAAAGCACCTTAAAGCTTGAAAAATGTCTCCACGTCCTCTAACAATCCCTGTTTTCCTGCAGCTACTACAACTGGAAGACACAGGTGTCCGCGTCCAACCCCAGCCCCAACTTTGAGGTGATTTATGACGACCCCAACGGCCTCCTGTTTAAGAACAAGAGGGACAAAAAGATCCTGAATGTGGACCCCTCGGTAGGTGTTTTGTTGTTCTTGTTGTCCTGCTTTGTTTTTAGGCCCCGGGGAGACAAATGGTGCTGCTAATCACCTGTTACACGGCAGTAAAAGTGTCCCAGGGAAGCGAAAAGGCGACGGGCCAACACAAAAAAACAGCCTCTTTTTGCTGCATCAGGAACTTCCTTTAAAAACTAATTTGGTTGAACCCGTAGCTCAGGTGACTACCGTGCCAACATGCTGTTTGTCTAATGTGGCCTCAGACCTTTTGTTGCATTCCCTGCCTCTGACTCTCTCTGCAACATCTCTAACCGTCGAATGTAGAAACCTTGAAACTCTTGAGACAGTTATTTTTCCACCTCTCTGCCAACTTTTGGCCTCTTTTTTTTAGCGAGTGTTTATTAACCACAGATATCAGCACAGCGTTTTCTTTCTGTCAAAGTAGCAGTCGGAGAAACTGAGAGAGAACGAGGGAGAGAAATCAGTGGGAGGGAGAGATATTTGCTTTCCACCTGCACAAAGAGCGGAGGATCAAGGGGTCGAGACAGGTGCTTCCTCCGCACTCTCAGTCCAGCCGGGGCCCTGCAGGAATAACGACCGACAGACTGTGCTTTTCTCTCTCCAGCTTCCCTCTTCGCTGGGGGGGGTAGGGAAGTAGCTGGTGGGGCTGAACTATTTTGAAATTGCAGACAGAGCTGTGGGGACTGCGTTTTTGAGGCCAAGCGCCAAAATGGCAGCACAGTGTTCTCGCTGCGGTCGAGCACCGCCCCGACCAGGCTGTCTATTAAAAACACAAGAGAAGGCACAGGAAGCCAGACGCAGCAAACCACCCGTGTGCCCGGAGCCCGGCTCGGCTCGGCTCGGCCCAGATTGGCTCGGCACGGAGCTGCACAGGACCGTCCGGCTGTTAACCCACCGTGAGCTCACTAGCTGCTCATGTGGCCACAGATCCACAGGAGGAAGCTTCCAAAATCAAGACTCACGTCGACTCATTTCGGGCGGTTTGTTTGTTTTTTCTGCCGTCGTCGCACCGTGACCGCTCTCCCTGTGAGCCGGGGGGGGACATGATTCAATCTACGTTAAAAAAAACTTAGATTAATGTTAATGACACATGTTGGTGCCTGTAGAAATCGATGCTTACCCCTCACTCCTCCCTCCTTTCCCATTTTCTCTTCATCGTTTTTTTTTTATTGGTCTATTTTTATTGATGCTCTTTTGAACTTGCAAAGGAAGAACCGCCTCACTTATTAGGACACCCACAAGTGTGTTTGAGGTAAAAGTGTAAATTGAGTGTAATGGCTGGCTATGGATCCACTCCCACTAGAAGCTTTTTGACACACTTAGCCTTAAATAAATGTTCCCAGCTGCTGGCGGCTTCACATCACAGTGGTGGGGCCGAGTCGGTCCCGACACTCAGAGCGGCACAAAACATGTTGGAGAATGAACCATGACAGTCGCTGTCCCCTTTAATATACCTGCTGTGGAAGAGATGTGTCTCTGTGGTTAGCCGCCAACACACGTAATCTATGGCAGATTTCTCTTTTTAAAGAGATATATTTTTACATTAACATTGAATCTAGTGATTCTTCATAAAGGGTTCACCAACTCTGAGGCTCTGTGCAGCTTTTAGCTCTTTTTAGCTCATACTTTTGGTTCTCCAGGTAAATAAAGGCTGTATGGTTGAGTTTTTACTTTACGGCACATATTTAACAAAGTTTTATTAATTATTCATCACATAATCTGTGCAGCTTGTTTTATTGTCTTATTTCATTGTCTTTTATTGTTTTATTGTCTTATTATGATTGTTTTAAGCACTGTTGGTCAGGGAACTCACAGATTATGTGGTATTTTGTATTATGTAGTCAGTGTGTAGTATTATGTAGTATTTTTGTGGAGTGTCCAGCTGCTAGTAGCTAAAGGTGCTAAAGTTATGCTTCTCTGAAGAGGTTATTCTAGTGAACCAAAACTAAACTAAAAACTAAATCTAGGTTTGGGAAAAAACGTTTTAGTTAACTGAAATAACAAGAAAACTTTAGAGGAATGTAAACAGTTGTCAGTTTGGTCAGATATGTGGAAACAACCAGCCTGAGGAGGCTGATGAAGACCAAACAAACTAAATATAACACCATGAAATAACACTAGAAATGAACTGAACTGAAAACAAAGTAGTAAAATAAAAACTAGTGAAAAATACAGACTTTTCTGTGTAATAGGAGCTGCTTTAAAACAAAGTATTAATAAAAACATCATCATGGATGTAATGTTTCAGCTGTAAGTGGAGCGTTTGCTAACAAGTCGATCAACTTAAAAACTATAAAAAGTGCTTAATGGTGCTTTAAAATCCTCTCATATCGAGGTGTTTTCAAACATTTATTCAGGCACAATGTGGTGAATGAACACAGACAGCAGAAGACGCTTATTGACGTGAATCTAAGTAAGGTGTAAATTCAGTGGAATGCACCTTTTTAAAGGCTGTGGCTGACTCTAACTGCTCTGACTCTGTGCTGGGTTCCAGTCCGGCCCTGGCGAGGACTCCCGCAGGACGTTCCTGCAGTCGGACCTCTACATCCACGTCGTCCTGTACGACCACGGCGTGCGGACGGTCTGAGCTCCACCGGCCGACACACTCGTACATGTGGCACATTTCAGAGAGAGAGAGCGAGCTGGAAGCCTCTAATTTGACCGAGCTGCTGTTGCACCGTCATTTACAAACTGTTCCCCTCGTATCATGCGTGCCATCTGGGTGGAGGTGCTGCACTGGGGGGGGGGAGAAAAGAAAAAGGGCTTTAAAGTGAGATTTCCCAGGGGAAGAAGTGGATGGACTGGTGTGACAACTATGGAGATTTGTGACATGATCCTCCTTTGAAGCTGCAAAATATTTTGATCGTGACGTCTTTTTGACCTTTAATTTTTCTGTCTTCCACTCGGACTCAGCAGCCTTCGTTAGGAACCTGCTGCTCGGGGACCCGGGGCCGTCCCATCGTTTTGGCCCGGCATGTTTTTGGGCTGTTTATCTAAACAAATTAAAGGCGTAAGAGCTTTGAAAGATGGCGGGGGTTGCTTTTATGTCCTCCCCCAGGCTGCGGTAGCTCCAATTGGACTGGAAGAATGGGTAATGGGCTTAAAGCATTCCTCATGTTCCCAGATGCAAGGCACACTTTACAGGACATCAAAGCGCTCTGTCATTTACATATTAGTCATTCACTATGACATTTTTTAATGGAGGACCACTCTAACCTGCTGTAGGAATTATTCAGGAAGTACACAAGACTTTTAGCAACTTGCTCCCTTTTAATTTCTGGACTCTAATTTTCAGCATTTGTTATTGAAACACATGGCAGGAATCTGTTTCACCCCACAAGTAACATTATCTATGTCTATAAGCTAACAAATTACAGGGCCTTTGTTATTTGTGCATACGTTTTTTTTTTTCCATTTAGTCACAAGGAAACATCCTGCACATGTACCAGCCCTGTGGAGTTCAAACTATGGAGCACACTTCACTCTCTTATGTCCACATCCACTCTTTACTCAGCAATGCATTTTCCCCCCATTGTTTTAAAGAAGACCTCCAGTGTGTTTAAATCTGGGTCCTATTTCTACATATTTTGGTGTCTAAATGAGTAATAGAAAAAAAAAAGTGTTGGAATTAGTCCAGTAGATCTCCTCAGCCAGCAGCCACCAAACGGGCTGCAACATAATCCTGCACCTGATCACAGTAGATCCACTAAAAGAGCTTGTTTGATCCACTGACAGGCTCAGAGTGTTATTCTAAGTGTGTGACAGCATCATGGAAAGGATCCCTACAGAGAGAGACCTGGAAGATCCTTTTGGTTTAACCACAAACAGCCGTTATATCACTCTCTGCACACACACCAGACTCCATTCACTAAAACAGGGATTTTAGCTCAGCAGTTGCTGGTCTACCGCTGCCTCCATCAGTTAGTCTGTTTGTGTTATCATGTGTTTTAAAGGGTTAGTTCAGATCTGCAGTCTTGTGTTCTGTGAGGTAATTGATCCAACACAATATTTGTGTAACACTCCATAACACAAACAAACTAATCGATCAGTGCAGCAGTAGTCCAGCAGCTCCTGTGTTCTGTGAGGTAAAATTACCGTTTTTGTCAATGGAGTCTGGTGGCTTTGAAGACAGCGATATATAACGGCTGTTTCTAGGTCAACCAAAAAGGTCTAACTCTTTAATAAAAACATAAGTCTGTCTCTAATTGCTCCCCAAAAGGCTGTTAATTGGAAATATAGATGTATATAGACATCGTCCTGCATAGATGTGAGAAGAGAGAGAATCACCTTTCACTAAAAAGTCTTTAAAAGGACATTTCTCTGTCTGGGATTTTTTAGGAAATATGTGTATTTGCTTTCTGGGAGTCAGATGAGAAGAGCCCCCTCCCACATCTGTACGGTAAAGATAGAAGCACAGCCAGCAGCCGGTTAACTTAGCTTAGCATAAAGACTGGGAGCAGGGGGAAACAACTAGCCCCTCTAAAGGAAATGAAATCCTCCTACCAGCATCTCTAAGGCTCTAAAGCCAGAGTTGTGGTTTCACAGAGGGGTTTTTAACAAACTCCTTCTTGCCGGGCGGGGGCAATAACCGAGAATATTCTGATTATTTTTTTGCCTTTGGACACAGAAAGCAAATCAACGTATTCCCCAACATGTTGAACTACTCCTTTAAGCTGACGCAGCGACAGCCTTGCACTCATTTCCCCTGCATCCATTCAGCTGAGATTTATTTCTGAAAGTTACGAGTTTAAACAAATTAGTTCAGTCAAACGAGAGGCCTCTAATGTCGCTCTGATACCAGAGCCGCCTTCCACCGGCCGCATCTGTTTGTCTGTTTCCAGCTGAATCGGACCCTGTTGGCCTCATTGGAACAATATGTGTGGTGGCATGGGATGTGGGTTCTGGTTCTGTAAAAGCAGAGGTTTGGGGGTCTGGTTTGGGGTTTTCTTAGTCACTGGTTGTTGTTTTCTGGGCCTGTTTTTCGGGTGATGATGTTTGTGAAGGTCTTCAGGTTTTATAAAAAAAAGAAAAAACACTGTGATTGACTGGGTGGAGAAGAGGTGATGTTTTAATTCACTTCCTCCTTTTCTGCATTTAAAGCTGCGTCTGTTTGTGCTAAGACGGATCTGAAAGAACTGGTTTGTCTCAACAAAACTAACTGGACTGACAAGGATGTGGAGCACATTTAAATTTGGCAGGATTGTGTTGCGAATGTCATTTCCTGTTTGACCTCCTTCTGAAAGGCCAGATTTACCCTCGGGGCGACCGACCGTCCACCTGACTATCTCGCTGTCCGCCCTGCTTTGTTTTTTTTCCACGTGTTGGAAGCAAGAGCTCAAACCGGCCGGGTGGCAAACGATCCGTTCACCCCCATCTCCATCTGTTCGGCTTTACAGGCCGCGGCCCCGAGAGTGGCATCAGCCCCTCCAAACACCTACTAACCAAAACAGCAGATGTGCACATGGGGGGAAAAAAGGGGAGTTTAAAATGTCGGTGGATTAACAAACAAGTTTGGTATCACTAACGAAATGCACAGGCTACTTTTTTATGTGCCTCACCTCAAAAAAAAAACAACCCACAAGTGACTGGATCTCAGACAGATCATGTGTCTGTAAATACTAATGATTTCTCAATAAAGTCTCATTTAAACGCTTATATTCCTCTTCATTTGTTTTATTGGGCTTTTAAGCTGTTGGGGTTTTAACTGAAGCGTGGTTTTATTAGTTTGAGGCCTGACTTGCCCCTAATATACACAACATGAGGTAAAGAGGTGGGTCCAGACTGCGCTGGGCCTCAGATAGTGGAGGCTCTGTTCAGCCTCCTTCATGTCTTTAAGTGACGCTTCATTAGCAGCAACATTTGAGCCAAAGATGGACGTCAACAAAACAGACAAACTGTGAATCAGAAACAAAACGACACGATCGCTCTAAAAACATACGTAAAGCAGGATTAAACCCTCTGAACGCTGCTGTTTCTGCTTATTGTCCTCAGTGAGCCCTCCATAGACCTCCACTACACACTGACACACTTACTAACTAGCACACACACACTATAGACCTCCACTACACACTGACACACTAACACACACCCTATAGACCTCCACTACACACTGACACACTGACTAACTAACACACACACCCTATAGACCTCCACTACACACTGACACACTGACTAACTAGCACACACACTATAGACCTCCACTACACACTGACACACTGACTAACTAACACACACACACTATAGACCTCCACTACACACTGACACACTGACTAACTAGCACACACACACACTATAGACCTCCACTACACACCGACACACTGACTAACTAACACACACACACTATAGACCTCCACTACACACTGACACACTGACTAACTAACACACACACACTATAGACCTCCACTACACACTGACACACTGACTAACTAACACACACACACTATAGACCTCCACTACACACTAACACACTGACTAACTAACACACACCCTATAGACCTCCACTACACACTGACACACTGACTAACTAACACACACACACTATAGACCTCCACTACACACTGACACACTGACTAACTAACACACGCACACTATAGACCTCCACTACACACTAACACACTGACTAACTAACACACACCCTATAGACCTCCACTACACACTAACACACTAACACACACCCTATAGACCTCCACTACACACTAACACACTGACTAACTAACACACGCACACTATAGACCTCCACTACACACTAACACACTGACTAACTAACACACACACACTATAGACCTCCACTACACACTAACACACTAACACACACCCTATAGACCTCCACTACACACTAACACACTGACTAACTAACACACACCCTATAGACCTCCACTACACACTAACACACTAACACACACCCTATAGACCTCCACTACACACTGACACACTTACTAACTAGCACACGCACACTATAGACCTCCACTACACACTGACACACTGACACACTAACACACACACTATAGACCTCCACTACACACTAACACACTAACACACACCCTATAGACCTCCACTACACACTGACACACTGACTAACTAACACACACACACTATAGACCTCCACTACACACTGACACACTGACTAACTAACACACACACACACTATAGACCTCCACTACACACTGACACACTGACTAACTAACACACACACCCTATAGACCTCCACTACACACTGACACACTGACTAACTAGCACACACACTATAGACCTCCACTACACACTGACACACTGACTAACTAACACACACACACTATAGACCTCCACTACACACTGACACACTGACTAACTAACACACACACACTATAGACCTCCACTACACACTGACACACTGACTAACTAACACACACACACTATAGACCTCCACTACACACTGACACACTGACTAACTAGCACACACACACTATAGACCTCCACTACACACTGACACACTGACTAACTAACACACACACACTATAGACCTCCACTACACACTGACACACTGACTAACTAACACACACACACTATAGACCTCCACTACACACTGACACACTGACTAACTAACACACACACACTATAGACCTCCACTACACACTGACACACTGACTAACTAGCACACACACCCTATAGACCTCCACTACACACTAACACACTAACACACACCCTATAGACCTCCACTACACACTGACACACTTACTAACTAGCACACACACACTATAGACCTCCACTACACACTGACACACTGACTAACTAACACACACACACTATAGACCTCCACTACACACTGACACACTGACTAACTAACACACACACCCTATAGACCTCCACTACACACTGACACACTGACTAACTAACACACGCACACTATAGACCTCCACTACACACTAACACACTGACTAACTAACACACACACCCTATAGACCTCCACTACACACTAACACACTGACTAACTAACACACGCACACTATAGACCTCCACTACACACTAACACACTGACTAACTAACACACACACACTATAGACCTCCACTACACACTAACACACTAACACACACCCTATAGACCTCCACTACACACTAACACACTGACTAACTAACACACACCCTATAGACCTCCACTACACACTAACACACTAACACACACCCTATAGACCTCCACTACACACTGACACACTGACTAACTAACACACGCACACTATAGACCTCCACTACACACTGACACACTAACACACACCCTATAGACCTCCACTACACACTGACACACTGACTAACTAACACACGCACACTATAGACCTCCACTACACACTGACACACTGACTAACTAGCACACACACACACTATAGACCTCCACTACACACTAACACACTGACTAACTAACACACACACACTATAGACCTCCACTACACACTGACACACTGACTAACTAGCACACACACACACTATAGACCTCCACTACACACTAACACACTGACTAACTAGCACACACACACACACTATAGACCTCCACTACACACTGACACACTGACTAACTAACACACACACACACTATAGACCTCCACTACACACTGACACACTGACTAACTAACACACACACCCTATAGACCTCCACTACACACTGACACACTGACTAACTAGCACACACACACACACTATAGACCTCCACTACACACTGACACACTGACTAACTAACACACACACACACCCTATAGACCTCCACTGCACACTAACACACTGACTAACTAGCACACACACACACACTATAGACCTCCACTACACACTGACACACTGACTAACTAGCACACACACACACTATAGACCTCCACTACACACTGACACACTGACTAACTAGCACACACACACACTATAGACCTCCACTACACACTGACACACTGACTAACTAGCACACACACACACTATAGACCTCCACTACACACTGACACACTGACTAACTAGCACACACACACACTATAGACCTCCACTGCACACTAACACACTGACTAACTAACACACACACACTATAGACCTCCACTACACACTGACACACTGACTAACTAGCACACACACACACTATAGACCTCCACTACACACTAACACACTGACTAACTAACACACACACACTATAGACCTCCACTACACACTGACACACTGACTAACTAGCACACACACACACTATAGACCTCCACTACACACTAACACACTGACTAACTAGCACACACACACACACTATAGACCTCCACTACACACTGACACACTGACTAACTAACACACACACACACTATAGACCTCCACTACACACTGACACACTGACTAACTAGCACACACACACTATAGACCTCCACTACACACTGACACACTGACTAACTAGCACACACACACACTATAGACCTCCACTACACACTGACACACTGACTAACTAGCACACACACACACACTATAGACCTCCACTACACACTAACACACTGACTAACTAGCACACACACACACACTATAGACCTCCACTACACACTAACACACTGACTAACTAACACACACACACACTATAGACCTCCACTACACACTGACACACTGACTAACTAACACACACACACACTATAGACCTCCACTACACACTAACACACTGACTAACACACACACACACACTATAGACCTCCACTACACACTAACACACTGACTAACTAACACACACACACACTATAGACCTCCACTACACACTAACACACTGACTAACTAACACACACACACTATAGACCTCCACTACACACTAACACACTGACTAACTAACACACACACACTATAGACCTCCACTACACACTAACACACTGACTAACTAACACACACACACACTATAGACCTCCACTACACACTGACTAACTAGTTATATACTAGTATACGTCGGCACACCTGGACACCTTAGCGGTGCCTTAACAGAAGAAGAAGAGCTCTCTCATGGTGCTTCATCACCTCCCACCTGGTGAAGAGTCACCACACGGGGAAGGACTCGGTCCACGTGGTTACATCGGCTCAGAGGATTGTGGGAATGTCGCTCCCAAACCTGGACGCCGAGCAAGTCTGGAGCCACGTTTGCACCCAAAATAGCCAGAAGTTTTACTCCCAGTAAGTTTTCATGGTGGAGCCAGAAGGTTCCTTCAGCCTGTTGGTGTCTGTGTCTCCAAGTCTCTCAGTGAACCTGACGTCACCTCAGGAACCTGCACCTGAAGTTCAGAAGCCGACCCTCTGTTAGAGGAGAGCTTCACGTCTGGCTGGTTGATGGTTTGGACTTTAAGGAGGAGAAAGTACTGGAAGCTGATAAACTCATCAAACAGATGATTTAAAATGTGTCTTTGTTTCTCTGCTTTAATGACCACAGGGCTGAAAAACTGGCTGATTGATTGATTGATTGATGGATCTACTGATCAGCTGACTTGCTGGTCCTGATTCCCTCCCCCCCAGCCGAAGGGGTTAACCCCGTGCTGACTGCTATGAAGGACATGGCATGCTAATATTATTGCCATCAGATGTCCAAGGGCGGGGAAGTGGCCTAATCATTTCCTCCCGAGTGCCCCTGAAAGAGAAGCCCAGTGGCGGGGGGTGGAGGGCGGCTGGATGGGGCGTTTAAACCCCGCCTGGATGGGGCTGCTGTGGGGGACGGGGGACGGTGGGGAGGGAGGGGGTCGCAGTACAGCATCCGGATCGGACCGTGATGGTACAGGATGTGTGTGCTTAACTCCATTGAACTAAACTAAATAGGGGAGAGAGCCTTTAATGCCGCCAATAAGCCGCTTCATTCAGCAGCGCGGCCCAGACGCACAGCTCTGCGGAGCACAGATGACGCACGGAGGGGCTGCTCTGTGGCAGCACTTTACATCCTGAAATCAGTTCAATAAATCGGCGGAATGCCCTTTACTAAAATATTTTTTTAATCCGTCTCGAATCAACAGACAAACCAGACTCCTTCAGCTTCTGGTACCATGAGATAATGTGTCCCCAGGCTGAATGTGCGTAAAAGTATCAAGACCAGGAATCTCTCTCTCTCTCTCTCAGTGTGTGTGTGTGTGTGAGAGAGAGAGGGGGGAGAGAGGGAGGGAGGGAGAGAGAGAGAGAGAGAGAGAGAGAGGAATACCCAGCTGGTCCCACAAGCCCTATAATACCAAGCACAACATGCTTCACCTTCAATGAAAGCTGAGACGGGGGGACGGTTGCCTGCTGCTCCTGAGATCAGCTCTCAGCTCGGATACAAAACCAGCAGCGTCGCAGTCGCGGCAGCTTCACTTCTCCCATCTGCACCTTCAGCAGGAGCTTCTCATCTTCTCCTTCAGACCTGCGACCCATCCAGAGCAGAGACCACTTGGATAGCAGCGCGCCCACCTCCCTCTCTGGTGTCAAAGGTGATGGTGTCATTTTCCCGCAGAGGACTCCTCCTCAGGTGATGGTATGTCTTTTTGGAGATAGGGACCACTTCTGTTTGCCACAACTCTTCATTTTTTCTGCTGCCTCCTTCGCTTTGGCCCCAGCATGGCTCTGTACCCCCGGTGTGCGGTGATACTGCTCTACGGATGGAGTTATCTGTGCGTTGGATACTGTGCCATGCTGAAAACAGACAGTTTCCCCGAGAGGCGAAAGGTGGATTTTACGCATTCGGTGGATAAAAAGCAACCAGCGAAAGACGACCAGGACCTGCTTTTACAGGATACAATGACGGAACACATGCAGATGCTTTACGCGAAGTACAACCGGGCTGGATTTCCCTTCAAGGACGGAAACACCGTCCGCAGTTTCAAAGCGCACTGGGGTAGGTACCCAAACTTTTACGCACAGTCAACACACCGAGGTCTGACACACACACAAAGCCCTCAGTTACACAGACATCTGTTTGCTTGAGTTTGTAAATGTAGACTCTGAAATGCTCAGTTGGACTTTACAAGCGCGTTTTAGACTCATTAAACACACATTTCAGTCCTGTTTTATTACTTAAGATGAAAAAAAGGCACCAAAGTGGTGAAAACGAGCTTCGTCCCGCTGGTTTCTGAGCTGAGGTACACCTGTTGATCCTGTCATGGAAATGTGATCAACCTGTTACCCTCCCCGCGCCAGGAGCAGATCTCTGCGTGCTGAAGGTCTCAGATAGTCTCCGTGGATGTTTCCCTGCCTGAGCCTCCAGCTCCTCTGTCGCTGTTTCCTCCGGGAACTTTTACAGGAGCTTTAATCTCCGTAGGATCTCCGCTGGTTTCAGGCTGTTAGAGTCACTGGGACGTGGGCACTGATACAGACAACCGGTTTCCGTCTGCAGTCAAGAGTTTGTGAGATTATACTGCCTCCTGTCGCCTGGTAGAGGCACGTCACAGCGTATAAAGGGTCAATTCACCCAAATTACTAACACATTTTTTTCACCTCCCCACATCAGTGGTAGTTATCTTGACATTTCTGCCTCCGTCACACTTCAGTGAGTGAGTGCAACTTTAGTTAAGAAGCTAAAATCACTGAAATGTTATATATATATATATATATATATATATATATATATACATATTTAAAACTCAACAGCAGCATCTCCACCCAGACACTCCTGGTCCCTCTGGATGATCCACACAGCTAACAAAGGTTAAATGTGTGTTATCCAGAGTCACAGAGAAAGATACTGCTGCTGAATCTGTGTAAAATATCATTTAAGAAAACAAAGAGAGAGAAACAGACACATTCCTCCATGTTCTCATGTGTTCAGTCAGTTTACTGTGTTAATAACGCTGCTCCCTACACTCACAGGTACCATAAACAAGAAGCAGCTGCAGATTTTCAACCTGACCTCGCTCACCAAGTCGGAGGACGTTCTGTCGGCCACTCTTCATTATTACATCGGAGACCTTCAGAACAGCACCCAGGGGTGCTCCAGGGCCAGAAGCTGTGCCCGCCACGGCCCCCGGAGGCACAGCCACATCCACATGGTCATCTGGAGCTTTGCCTCCGTGGATAACAAGATGAGGACTCTGGGACACTTTCGGATCAACGTGTCCACCCTCTACAGGGACTTCATCTCTTGGCAGTGGAAGGACGTGACTCGTGTGGTCAACCAGGCCAAAAACCACGACGAGCTGCTCATCGGGATCGAGGTGGCTTCACAAGGGCCCCAGCCGTGGAAGAAGCTCCTGTCGGACCGCTCGCCCTACATCCTGGTCTACGCCAATGACTCTGCCATTTCAGAGCCTGAGAGCGTGGTGGCCACCCTCCAGAGACACCACCCGGTGGGGGGGGAGGCCGCCGCTCCTCACGGCTCCAACAAACTGGGCCTGCGTGAGCGAAACAACACCGAACAAGAGCAGCAGCAGCCCAGACACAAGCGCTCGGTCAACGTCCTGCTCCCGCTGCAAAACAACGAGCTTCCCGGGCCCGAGTATCCGTACGAGACCACCGGGTGGGACGAGACGAGTCCGTACGAACCTTTTGAAAACAAGCAGGCCCGCAGGCCGCGAAAAAAGACGCGCAAGAACCAGCGGCACAAGATGCCCCTGCTGCAGTTCGACGAGCAGACAATCAAAAAGGCGCGAAAGAAGCAGTGGAACGAGCCCAGGAACTGCGCTCGGAGGTACCTCAAGGTGGACTTTGCTGACATTGGATGGAGCGAATGGATTATATCTCCAAAGTCGTTTGACGCCTACTACTGCTCAGGGTCCTGCCAGTTCCCCATGCCAAAGGTAAGACTTGGGGTCTCCTCCAACCCGTCTGCAGTGGTTCCCAACCTGAGGATCAGTGACAGGAAAGCAAACAAAGAATAACGCTGCACAAAAATAGACAGGCTTCTTTTCTCCAGTGACTGGATTATCAGGCCTCTAAGTTCTCCTCAAATAAAACAGGAGAAAAACGAGTCTTTGTTTGACGTGCTCACACCACAAAGACCTTTTGAGCCAAAATGGTTGGGAACTGCTGCACCACAGGTTTACAACTCTGCTGATAACCAGGCTTTGCTTCTTTTCTAGGAGTAGAGAACAAATTGTAGGCCAAGTGGTGGAAAGTTGAACCTCAGCACCATCTCTGGGTCGTCTTAATCTGTTCCATCACTGAGTATATATCTATAAATGTAGATCAGTGTGTTTTAGATGCTCAGAATCAGCACAGAGGACTCCACACATCAGGCTGAGCTTGTTTCAGGCTCTCTGGTATATATTATCTACAGGCTACGTTGAGCTATCAGTACATCTAGCCATAAAGCCTTCAGTCCCCTGTTTACGCTTGCTGTTACTGCTCTGTATTAAGTTCACTTGGGTAACATTAACATCAGAAGCCCCTGAAGCCTTTCTGTCTTATATTATAGATGATAATGCTGAAGAAACGTATACCATCTGCTTTAATCTTCAACTACCAGGATGAACTAGTTACAGAGCTGCAAGTTCTCCTTCACGCTTTTATCTTCTGCAGCAACTCTTCTGCAGGAATCACGATCGTGAGGTCTTTGAAGATACATTTGTAGAGTAAAAAGAGTCCAACTGTACTAAACACACAGTAAAACTACAGATGAGGTGAAAACAGGTGTGGAGGAGCAGGTGGCTCACCTGCACGTTCAAATCCATAACTTTAGAACCACCACCGACGGCCTGGAAGGATAGTTCACGTCGTTCTTGGAGTTTCAGGCGAGGTGACGTACGGTTTTACCCACGTGAGAGAACATACGAAGGAGTGAGAGTCGCAAAGAAACTCGTGCTTCAGCTGATGTCAAACATCAGCTCCCCCCCCGCGGCTCGTGGCCCCGGTGACAAGATAACATCACAGGTATTTTAAACATGGCCGGAATGCTGCAGGTCCGTCCACTTAATTCATTACTCCGGAGTCGCCGGCCTTTGTAGTCGGATGTAATTAGTCCCAGAAGTAGTGCCTGGGGCGTAAGGTGACCCCCTCCCTGTGCAGTCAGACGGGCCTGTGATCCTGTGATGTTGTTCCTCCTTTGTCAGGCCAAAGCTTTAGAAGCTGCTAAAGAGCTGCTATCAAAAGCTGCTCGCCTGAGTTATTATGATGTGTGGGGAGAGGCCTGTCAGCGGCCGGGCTCTGCTGCCCAGACACTGCATCAGGTGTGAGAACTGGACCTCAGACCCACTGGACGATATCCTGTGTGATCCAGAAGACGGAGGCTGCAGAGAGCCTCTCCGGGACTCTCAGGTCTTATTCTCATAGATCAAATAACATCAGCACAGTCCGATGATCCGCAAACAGTTTATTAAGATTATCTAAACTACAGTTGGGTCAGTTTCTGGTTTTTCTGGTCTGGTCTGGTGTGCGAGCTTAAACCGGTTTGATTTTATGTGAACCAACTGAACTGGCATGGCGTCATTATGAGACATCCTGGCAAATGGAAAAGTCCCCTCATCAGCACCAAGTCTAACTCACAGTTCATCAGTAATATGTTAATGTGATGAACGTAATATTTTGAGACACTAGTTTTACATTTTTTGATCAAAGCTGACGAGAGAAGTGAGCAGAAAACCGGAGACAGAAACACCTGACTGTCACTCCTACCTCAGAAAATATGGCGCCTGCGTTGCTGCGTTGCTGCATCGCTCCGTTCAGTCGTCCTGATTGTGGCGACGCTTCACTCTCGTTCATGTTCCTTATTATGTTCCACTCGGGAGCACCTGCGCCACCTGGTGGTCATTTACATCATATTTTTTACATCAGATCTGAACCACTTTATTCTGAGGCTAAAACAAAGGTGAGCACACCTGAACTGTCGGCCGTCAGTTTCAAAGTAGAACCAGGAACTCAGTCTGCAAACTGTGAAGGAGATTTTGGCTAATAATTATACATAATAATATAATATAATAAATACCATCCACTTTCTTTTTCTCTTCCACATGAGTTTGGTGAATGAGCTAAAAAAAAAAACACGCTGCTTTCTGTGATCTTGCAGGATTACTGAGAGAAAAGACGGTTATAAAACTATGAGAATAAGACCCAGGTGGTGGGAAACATTCGCATCTGGACAGAGAAAGATGCTTTTGTTTTCATCTACAGAGTGATTAGGATGCATTCATGAGTTCAGCAGCTCTACAGCTCGCTCTGCTGGTCTCCTTTGGCAGCCACAGCTTTCACCCTAGGTGGCAGACGTTTGCCATAGAGGTAGACAGGCATGCATTTCATTGGTGGAGGTTTGCCCCTCCCCCTACATATTGACCACACCCCCGTCCAGTAAGTGAAACGACTTTGAACATCAGAATTTGATCCATTCAGTCCAATAATGTGGAAAGAAGAGCCTAATGATTAGATCGTCTTATCCCCGTTCAAGTTAGCGGAGGGCTAACAGGAAGTTAGTGGAGCGCGACCAGGAAGTTAGCGGAGGGCTAACAGGAAGTTAGTGGAGGGCTAACAGGAAGTTAGTGGAGCGCGACCAGGAAGTTAGTGGAGGGCTAACAGGAAGTTAGTGGAGGGCTAACAGGAAGTTAGTGGAGCGCGACCAGGAAGTTAGTGGAGGGCTAACAGGAAGTTAGTGGAGCGCGACCAGGAAGTTAGCGGAGGGCTACCAGGAAGTTAGCGGAGGGCTACCAGGAAGTTAGTGGAGCGCTAACAGGAAGTTAGGCCCAGATTGCTAGTCCTCCATGCTCTGTGGGTCCAAGGATGAGGAAGATCTTGGTAAAGATCTGGAAGTCAAACCTTTTTGAGGACAAAACAGATCACAATCACATGCACTCAGCATTTTTGGCCAAACATAGAGTAAAGAAAAATGTTCACATTTAAACTAGAACACAGTATTTTGCATCACAACAATACACCTTAATTTAGTCAAAGACATTAAATGTCTTCGATGTTTTGTGTGCACAGCAAATGAACACACTGTTTTAAATGTTCAACGTCAAGCTTTAACCACAAGCGGAGGTCAGGAGTGTGTGGCTGCATTAAGTTTCCATGAATTGTTAATCTTGTTTGCCCCTCTGCTTTAGGCTCTGAAGCCCTCCAACCACGCCACCATCCAGAGCATAGTGCGGGCCGTGGGCGTCGTCCCGGGCATCCCCGAGCCGTGCTGCGTCCCGGAGAAGATGTCCTCCCTCAGCATCCTCTTCTTCGACGAGGACAAGAACGTGGTGCTGAAAGTCTACCCCAACATGACTGTAGACTCTTGCGCCTGTAGATAGTTGTGTTTCATTATTATTTTTCTCATTCAGCGCAGCCTGTTCACGTCAAACTCCTGTCGTACAGAAAAGAAGAAACAAACCAACACACGCAGCCAGAACGACTCTCTCTCTCCTCCTGCTTCTGTCAGTCACGCTCTCGTTCGCCCACAAACAAACACAACAACTTCCCTTTTGCACTGGAGGAGAGCACTTCCTGTTGTTTCAGGTGAGGAGGACGCTGGTCCGTTCGCGGGAAGGAACGGATCGAGTGCGTTACCCTCGTTGAAGATAACTGGAACGGAAAGTCAAGTCTCCAAAGTCACCACCTGTCGCCACCTGCCGCCGCCGCTGCTGCTTATCTTCACGTCTTTATCACCGCCGCTCAGAACGCAACCATGAACTCAACTACCAAGATACAGAAAGACGAACGGAGGCGCAAGAGACACAAAAACTGAAGGAACAAAAAAAAAAATTCACTTTTCAGGAAAAACGGACCTCAGTTTGAACTGGTGCCTCTGAGGGGGGGTGGGGTGGGGGGGTCATTCTCATCTTTCTCTCATTCATAGCTTGAAGTCTTTGGTCGTTACCACAAAGTCAGACTCGCACTTGCATGGTTTTTGTCACTATGTGTATGTATTTATGTCTGTACTATCACTGTGTTATTCACTATACGAGACGTTATTGTATGATTATTGGCTTGGCTGCTATAGAGAGATATATTAGATTCCAAAGCCAGAGTTCCGACGTAGGCGGTACAGTAGATAGCCGTGCGTTTCTGTGTTTAGATCACTGCTCCATCGTTGTACAGAGCCCACGTCTTAAGAGTTTATTATATGCGGAGGAGTAAGCTACTTTTCATTTGTGGTCTTCATGAACAGTTGGAGCGGTGGGGGTGGGGGTTTGAGGAGACCCGTTACACCAAAGCTTTGCCAAGAAAATGTACAAGCAAACTTCAGATAGATGAAGGGATAAAGCATATCAAAAGGAGAAAACTACTACAGCGCACAGAGGCTGTCAGCACGTGTTTATTACAAGTGTAAAAACCACACGACTCTAAAAGCCACTTGATGCTTGAGTGGGATTTTGAAACCTTTGTTGGACCCGATAAGTCCAGAAAGAAAAATCAAACAAGCGGAGGGACTTGGCAGGCATGGAGGGTTAAACTGGTGGTGTTAATGAGCCTGATATCAGGCCCAACCTGTTTGTTTTTGGCATTGTTAAAGTTCAGAACATGCTGCCGCTAGACGATGTATTATAAACTGCCAGAATGCTTCTAGAAATCTGTTTTTGTCAGCTAATATATCGAGTCAGTATCAAGTCAATATACTGTACACTGCTGGTCTGGAATCAGTTTTGCTTTACATATCCTCAAGGCTCATTATTTTTGGGTTTTTACCAAATACCAGGATTTTTGTTTTAAGGTTGAGATGGGTTGGAAATCTGGGTTTTATCTTCTTAAACATCTAAAAACTCAAAAGACAAAACTACTGACTGTAGTTTAGATCAGTCCAGTTTTCTCCCAGATGTTTTCATCTGATTTTCCAAATTCCCAAGTTTTGAAAATAAAACCAAAAATGATGAGCAATACATAGAATATATTGAATGATCAGGAAGTGCTGATCGTTTTTTTTTCTGGTCCCAGAAGTCTTTAATATTACTGTATAGAGTAGATTTTACATGCACGAGGTGTTGAAGGTGAACTTCAGTGTTTTTATCCCTGGGTCCTATCTGAACACATCCTGGTGTCTGAGTGACTGGTAGGTAGTAAAAGTGTTGGAACTGGTCCAGTAGATCACCAAACGGGCTGCAATGGCTGCAACGTGATCCTTTGGGACAAGGGAGGTGATCTACTGGACCAGTTCCAACACTATTACTACCTACCAGTCTTTTCAAACCCAAAATATATAAAGATAAGACCCAGGTTTAAAAACACCATAGTTACCCTTTAATTGATCACGTGTACTTTGCGTCAGGTCAACATTGAACAGTTAACATGTCGTAACGTAGCTTCAGTTGTGCTTTAATATCAGAGTTCATAAAACCAAATATTTATTCAGAGCAAATAGACTGAAATATAGCAGCAGATGTTTTTCTATAGACTTGTACATTGTTTTTGTATATAGCTCACTGTATGTGGATGACACTCTGATGTCTCTCTGAGACAGAAGTGCCTTTTGAATGGGTGGATTTCTACTTTTCATCGAGTTTGAATCGGCCGTTCTGAGGACTGAGCTCAGTTTGCAATGAAGCTGAAGTCAAAGCAAGCGGCTGAGAATAGTTTCTTTATGGTACAAAATAGTCTACAATGAGTGAACATAGTGCATATTCTTTTGATAAGTATGATCGCCAGTGGAATTTATTCTAAAATGTATTTCAAATAATTCACTATTTTGATATTTCAGAGACATTTATTTTGTGTCAATAGCTAAGGGCAGATTTTTTTTAACTTTATATATTTTGTACTGACACTTTTTCCAGTTTGTGCTTCCTCATCTTCATCAGCCGATGCAGATTTCGTGCCGTACAATCGGAGGGAGCCTCCTCCGGCTGTGCCAGTGCAGCACTGCAGACACGACGATCGCTGACGGGTCGTTTCTGGGACCTTTTTGCTTTTGCTGCGACTCATTTTCTAAACTTCACTAATGTCTTTTGCAGTGCAAGTATCAAAGACACTTATATGCAGTACAGTTTATATCAGCAGTTTATGAGAGCTTACTCGACTTCACTGTCCAATCCTATCTTGTAAATGTTATGCTGTAGGTAAGAAAAAGAAAAGCCTGTACAATAAGCTTCATAAAATATATTTGTATATGGAAATGACCTTTAACATGCATCTATTTATTTTCTGTATGTTGCATATCTTGTAGAGGTGTGGTCTGGGGAGGGGGGACCGAAGCTCGGACATGTCGACGGTCTTTATATCTGTGATGGACATTTGTCACTACTGATTGACAGTGTTTAAAGGTCTTTCCCTCTGAGCTCTGGCCATCCTTTCAAAGCATTCAAAGACATGAATAAAAGTATGCAAGACTCACATCTATCAGGGGGTTTTTTTGGTTTCTAAAGCTGGAGGTTTTGGCGGCACGAACCAACAAAGCAAAATACTCTCTTGGTGTCGTTCTGCATGAAATAGCTCCATATTTCTGAACTTTAACAGCAAACTCAGAGGAATCCTTCAACGTAAGATATAACTGCTGGTCTACAACTTTAACTTACTGCCCCCAGAACATTTTTAACAACTGGCACAGGATATATTTTGTATTAATGCGCCACCCAGCGTAGCTCTAATCGCCACGCCCCTTTTTGGGGGGAAACAATCCCTTGTCCCACGTAGACGGCAAAAATGTCCACACATAAACGAGCCAGTTTAAATTAATAATGCTCTGCCAAAGAAATGCTGTGTAGTCTGTGCCTCCAGGATTTAATCCCACATCGCTGATCTCTGATTTGTTCCCGGCAGGTCCTGAAAAAGACCCTGACAAAGACTTTTACGGCTCCAAGCTACATGCTAATGCTAACGCTACATGCTCATTAGCCAGTGTGTGACCCTGCACTAGCTCAGTTCGTTTAAGGGACGCAAAGCCGAACCAATTTTCACAGAATGATGAATTTAATATTTATAGCTGGAGCCTGATGTGAAGCAGCACAGATGCTTTCAGTCACACACAGGACAAAAGACGCTAGCACACACATGCTAAACAGAAATTGCCAAACATGAGAGCATGGTGTCATGATGAATGCATGTTAATGTGATTAGCCTGCTGAAGAACTGAATGAACATTGACAATAATAAGAAGAAGACTCAACTGAGGCATAGAGTGACATTTAAATTGACCGATCTGAGACTTTTAATTCAGTTGCAAAAATTCATCATTTTAAAAAACAGAAACTCTCTTAAATATGAACAAACACATCCTGAAATCAGTAGTCGTTATCTTAAGGCCACAGCTTCTCCGAGAATCTCAGCCGCTTCCATACAACTACATTATCACACACTGTACACACACATTCACCGGTCAGTGTACACACACACACACACCAATGTGATATTTACAAAGTCAGTCAGGTTTTCAGGTGTACGTAAAGGAACAAGTGGCCTGGATTGTAGAAACGGTTTGTGTTTGTGCTTTACAGTGGACAGAATATGATCCAGAAGCTGCATCACCTCAACATCCCCACCCGGCTGATCCATCTCATCCACAATTTCCTCAGCAACAGGCGACAGGTGGTACAGCAGGGCTCAACTACATCTCCTGCTCTCTCCACCAACACAGGAGCACCGCAGGGCTGCGTGCTAAGTCCACTCCTGTACACACTCTACACAAATGACAGCATCAGTCCATCACGTATCTAAAATATTCTGATGACACAGCCATTCTTGCCCTACTCAAAGATAATAACTCCGTCATGGACTACCACACTACTGCCACACACTTCACCCAGTGGTGCAAGGACAACCACCTGGACCTCAATATCAGCAAGACAAAAGAGCTGATAGTCAGTCCCCCTTCACCCCAGCACCCCACTGTCATTCATTTAAATACCTGGAGTAACTCTAGACAACACACTCACCTTTGATCAGCACATTATGGACATTCAGAAAAGACGCCACCAAAGACTGTCAGTCATCCGTAAACTTAAAGGACTCCACGTTACTCCTCATCTTCTACTGCTACTCTATCAAAGCATCATTCAGCCAGTTTTACTGTATTGTTCCACCTGTTTCTTCACCACGATCACTACCAAAAACTGGACCACACTCACAAGGGTATTTCACTGAACTCAGTAACAGAGCCATAACACGCATTGCAAACTCATCCTCTGAATGAACATCTCACCCCACTGCCCTCAGGGTGCAGGTACAGGGCTCTGTACCTGGCTGTCTGCTTTGTTGGTGTTTTTCTATGTGTAAAGGTAGTGGGAAGTGTTGTCTTGTGAAGTATTGTTAAGTCTGCTGTTGTGGTGTTGTCATGTCTACTGTCTACTGTCTGACTGTCAGTTTGTCAAACAGAATCAGTGCTGTGAAAAAGAATTTCCTAGAAGAAGTCTAATAATAATAATAATAATATACAGACGTGTGGTAGACAGTCGCTTTACTGTGAACCTCAAGTGGTTCAAAATGGAAAATCTTTTTTTTTTTAACCCTAAGCTCTCTGGAAACGCCCTCATGAAGCCTGAAGGCTTTCTGCTCTCTGCTGTTCCTCCTCACGGCAGCAGCTCGGCCGGGAGCCGCAGACTGACTGAGCTTCACTTAAAGGTGAATGTTTCTCTGTGTTTTTATGGGCTGGACGCTCTGTAACATCAGTGGAGAAGGTGTTTGTGTTTGTGTGAGTCCAGAGGAGGGAGTGTGAGGAGAACACTGCTGCCACAACAAACTCTTACTGCTAAAAATCCTTCTCCAGGTCTCTGTGTGTTCTCACATCGCTCGGCTTTTCTGCAGCAGCAGCATCATCATCTCCACTCGCACCTCCTCCCCACACACCTCCAAACCTCCACCGCCACGAACAAACCTCTCCCGAACATACGTGGGGCCGTCGTGGAGGTGGAGGAGTCTGAAGACAGTATTCTGGGGGTGTCTGTAGCGGTTATTACTTGGCCGTAGATCGATTAAGGAACATAAAACACTCTGATCTGTTTGAAGGCCGACTCTCTCCAAAGCACTGTGAGATGAAGCAGGACACGCCGTTGCCTGCAGGCTAATTCAGCAAAGCTAAAGCTGTGAGCGACAACTTTACAAACTCTGAAGCTACAACAAAGACAGCAAAGCATCGAGGGTTGTTTCTTGAAGTTGCCTCCCTCCGTTGTGCGGCGCAGTATGTGGCGAGAAGGTTGTGGACGAGACGTTTCTTAGTTTACGTGATTTAATTGGACAGCATTGACCTTCTGAGCTGTTGCAGTCTGGCGCATTGTGTGTGAGTGTTAAACACAGACGGCCTCTGAGTTTGAGAAGGGAAGTCAATGCTGAAGAGCCTTAAACCTGCATTCTCTCTCAAGGCCAGTGGGGGGGGGGCGCCATTTTGACGCCTCGAGATTGGCTTTGTGGGCGTCGCCATCTTGTTTTTTTGGAGCCAGAAGTGACGTTCGCTCCATGAGGACGCCTCTGATTGGTCAGTGAGCAGGTAGCCCCGCCCTAAATACACTGTGATACCGACCAATCAGAGGACACCTCTTTATACAGACTGTGGTCCATAACAAACAAACTTTAAACTTCACAATCACACTTTAAATCCTCCTGTAGCTGTTTATTCCTAAGGTCCAGATCCTGAGGACCTCCACCGCGGCTGCCGGCGGTGACGTGAGGTCACCTGAAAAACCTTAAGCTGTGGTCCATAAAGTGCCTAATGAACAGAAAGTGATGGAAAGATGGAGCAGAGGGTCTCAGAAGTCCATGTCCCAGCCGGAGAGCTCGTCAGGAGGACTGTCCTCATCGGGGGGGTAGTTATCGAAGTAGCTGTGGTCAGTCGGTCCTGTGAGCTGTGGAGGAGGAGGAGAAGAAGAAGATACGGGGGGAAAGGTGAGACGGCTCTTTTGGAGCAAAGAAGAACTGATTTTATCCAGATGAAAGGAAAATAAATTACGTGATATCTGATCAGTAATCATAGATTTGCATACTGGCTGATCGATCAGTGTGGTAGCAACTCTAAACCCAATAATAACATGAACAAGGACAAAAGTTATTAATTAAAAGTCAACACAAGCTTTCAATCACTTTTAAAGGTTTAAATTCACACGCACAAAGTATATTAGTGTTTTTCACTAATATACTATTATACTATACTATTTGGTGAGTAACAAAAGTCAAATCTGTCACTAGAATCATCTTTAATTATGAGGAAGACTTCTCGTTCTACTACTTTGGGTAACGTTCTACACTTACTTCTCTTTTCAGTGGAGACGGTACAGTCCTCGCCTTCAGTCCCTCCCAGTTGAAGCCGTTAAACCACCTTCAGTCACATCACAGAGAGCCAGAAGAACATGTCTGTAAGTACATCTGTGCCTCCTCCTGTCTGCACTGAGTATTTATCATCTGAGAACAAACAGGAACTCAAAGCCTGGACCAGGACTTTCCCCGACCTCAGAAGTTACAGTAGGACTGTTAAGAGCAGCTTTGTGAACGTTTGCCTTGATCTTGAATCTTGACCCCCTTCTTCCAGAGGATGTGCTCGGCTCAGAGGAGGCCCAGGACGAAGAGCGAGAGCCTCACATTTAAAGATAACATTTAAAGAATCTTACCTGTGCTTCTTGATATCTGTTATTCCATTTTTGAGGTTTCCCAGGCGCTCCGAGGGATTCCGCCTGTGAAGTAGATCAGGGTGGGAAGTTACTGTTCTGACTTGGAGTCTCAGTAATCTAATAATCTAACTTGCTTTGTTAAGATACTGGACAACACTGCTCAATATTTAGGACGTTTTGTTGTTTGGGTAAATTCCTTAGAGTGCTTCGACATGTGACGACACTGCTTCTCTCTCTGGCTTTTAATTGAACTTAAAAGAGCACAAATATTGTTAACCCTGGGTCCTCTCTGTTTGTATCCTGGTGTCTGAATGACTGGTAGGTAGTAAAAGTGTTGGAACTGGTCCACAAACAGCCGTTATATCGCTCTCTGCACACACACCAGACTGCATTGAAAAAAGCACTAAATTTATCTCAAATCACACAGGGGTTGCTGGTCTGCTGCTGCCTCAATCAGTTAGTTTATTTGTGTGATTGTGTGTTATACAGCTATTGTGTTGGATCTGAACTGATTCTTTAAAACACCAAAGTCTCACAATAACACAAACAAACCAACTGATTTAGGCAGCAGTGGTAGACCAGCAACCTCTGTGTTTTGTGAGGTAAAATTACTACTTTTGTGAATGGAGTCTGGTGTGTTTGCAGAGCGCAATATAATGGCTGTTTGTGTAACCTTGGACCATTACGTGGTTCAGACCCAGACTGGATTGCTAGCCTAAAGTTTGTCTTCTGCGCTACACGATTTGTCAGGTCATCAACCGTCCTCAGAAGTTGTTCTGGGAAACTTGGTGTCTGAGTAAAAGTAGTTGAAGTGGTGGATTGGAGGATTTCCTAGCCTGACGTTGCCTGTGTGATCTCGTACCTACCTGCATAGCTTGCGTATGAGGTCGTCAGGTCTCTTGGTGATCTTCTTGGGGAAGTCCATCTTCTCGATGCCTTTCAAGATGAAGGTGTACGTCATCATCTGGTCACTGCCTGAGAACGGAGGACTGTGGAGCGGAGGGAAACCAGAGGAGCTCTTTAATTCCTTCGAGCCGTTCATGAAGCAGAAGGATGATTGTGCGGTGCTTCATGCCGACAAAGCCTCGCCGCAGACTGGAGGTGCACTAACCTGCCAGTGAGGAGCTCAAAGACGAGGATGCCCAGAGACCAGAAGTCCACGCTGAAGTTGTGGCCTTTGTTGAGGATGATCTCAGGGGCCACGTACTCCGGCGTCCCGCAGAAGGTCCATGTCTTCTGGCCACATCTGATCTTCTTGGCAAAACCAAAGTCAACCTGGAAAAGTAGAGTTGATCAGTTAACTCTCGTAAAACACGCTGATGAGTTCAGTGTTTTAACTCCATATTTTAGTACCAAAAATGTTTTGGGTTCAAAATGACTGGTGGGTAGTAAAAGTGTTGGAACTGGTCCAGTAGATCACCTCAGCCAGCAGCCACCAAACGGGCTGCAATGGCTGCAACGTGATCCTTTGGGACAACTGCACCTGATCACAGTAGGTCCCACTAAAAGAGCTTGTTTGATCCACTGACAGGCTCAGAGTGTTATTCTAAGTGTGTGACAGCATCATGGAAAGGATCCCTACAGAGAGAGACCTGGAAGATCCTTTTGGTTTAACCACAAACAGCACACACACCAGACTACATTCACTAAAACAGGGATTTTAGCTCACAGAGCACAGGAGCTGCTGGTCTGCTGCTGCCTCCATCAGGTAGTTTATTTATGTTATTGTGAGACTTTGGTGTTTTAAAGTGACAGTTTGGATCCAACACAATATTTGTGTAACACACAATAACACAAACAAACTAACCAATCACGGCAGCGGTAAGCCAGTGTTTGTGCATGCTTGAGGCGAGGTAAAATTACTGTTTTTGTGAATGTAGTCTGGTATGTTTGCAGAGAGCGATATAACGGCTGTATGTGGTGATCTACTGGACCAATTCCAACACTTTTAGTACCTACCAGTCATTCAGACACCAGGATGTGATCAGAGAGAACACAGGGGTTAAAAGTACAGACATTATCCTTTACTTGATGTGACTACAGGTCACCACAGAGGGTTTCCACAGATACTTCATGTTGTTAAGTCAGATTATGTCCAGTCACCAGTTTGATGTATCCTTCAGTATCCAGCATGAGATTCTCTGGCTTCAGGTCTCTGTAGAGGACGCCCTTACGATGGAGGTAATCGAAAGCCTCTGTGACACAGCCGACGCAGAATTTGGCAGTGGGCTCATCAAAACTCCCCCTAAAGGCAAGAAGGGAAAAACTTATTCAGTGATTTTAGACAGCTGGACCTGAGCTTCCTCATTAGACGGTAGCCCAACAGTAACACGGTCACGTAACAAGCCAGCAGCAAACTCTGGTGACAGGCTGTTAGCTCACAGACAGGAAGTGAAATGTGTTGATCGGTTTTTCAGACGTGTCTCGGCGTCGTACCTGTCTCTGAGCAGGCTCCAAATCTCCCCACCCAGACAGGCCTCCAGCAGCATGTACACGTATTTGTTATCCTTAAATGTGCGATAGAGCCTGTAGTGAGAGAGAGACAGGCAGGTTACAGGGTGGCTGGGATATGTTCGAACCAGTCAGTGACCCCCCCAGTGGTCAGAGGGTCCTACCGACACCCGTTTACCTCACTGAGTCTGCAGATCAGCAGATCACCAGGAAACATTTCACTGTTCAGTCCTGCTCTGCTAGCACTATGCTAGCTAGCATTAGCACTGTGCTCTGACAGCTCACCTAGCTAACGTTAGCTTATAGCCTATAAGTTAGCTTACGTTAGCCCGGTCAGTGCAGCCTGAGCTCCAACCAGCAGTTAACTGTTAGTAGATCCTTTTGGTTTAACCACAAAGAGCTGTTATATCGCTCTCTGCACACACACCAGACTACATTCACTAAAACAGGGATTTTACGTGGCAGTTGCTGGTACACTGCTGTGTCAGTCAGTTAGTTTCTTTGCATTATTCTGTGATTTTGGTGTCTTAAAGGGTTGGTTTGGATCCAATACAACATTTCTATATCACACCATGACACAAACAAACTAACTGATGGAGGCAGCAGCAGACCAGCAGCTCCTGTGTTCTGTGAGCTTAAATCCCTGTTTTAGTGAATGTAGTCTGGTGTGTGTGCAGAGAGCGATATAACGGCTGTTTGTGGTTAAACCAAAAGGATCTTCCAGGTCTCTCTCTGTAGGGATCCTTTCCATGATGCTGTCACACACTTAGAATAACACTCTGAGCCTGTCAGTGGATCAAACAAGCTCTTTTAGTGGACCTACATTAATTCAAACAATCTATTTGACCAATTGCAAAAGGTTTTGTACCCATCAGTCATTTAGACACAGGAGTTATCCTGTAAATCTTAGATCAGTTTTGAAAACATATGCAAAAGGTCACACATATACATGCAGCGTGTGAAGAGAAGGTGAGCAGCAGGATGAAGAATGGCTTTAATATCTGAGTCTGTTCCGCTGCTCACTGTGAAATTGGATCATCGTAATCTCACAAAAGGCAAAGAAAAGCTCCTTCTGCAATATTTCATCACAAATAACTACATTCTCCTGGCAGACGTCTCAATATCCCCTGCCACTCCACCCCGTCGACTAAATGTAATCTGCTTGAGGCCTCAACTGTGATCTCATCAAAAACTAATAAGCGCTGCACTGTTTTCCCCGACTGAAGCAGCACAGCTTCATCATGTGGGATGAAAAATGGAAATGAGGACTGACTTGACGACGAAAGGCGAGCGAGCCTCGGCGAGGATCCTCCTCTCCGAGTGGATGTGCTCCTCCTGCCTGTTGTCCACCACGTGCTTCTTCTTGATGACCTTCAGCGCGAAGGTGACGTCCTGGCTCCGCACCTTCACCTGCACACGGGAACAACAGGACGCCACATTGAGTCAATAACTAATAAAGTTAGTCACAACTTTTCAAGTCTGTCCTCAAAAAACAATATGAGCGTTAAAACAGGTCGTCGTTCATTTTGGCCCTTAAAATAATTAGTTTTAATTACTTTTATTTACTTATTTCATTTAACTTCTAATGTATTTTTATTTTATTTTACTTTTTATTTGACTTTTGTAGACAAGATTGGTTTAGTCAACCTTCTGCTCTCTAAACGCTTCTTCTTGTGACGTCGTTTCTTGGAGGACCTTCTTCTTCTTCATGTCCCTAAAATGTGTCCAACCTCAGCTAGAAGGTTCCAGAAGTCAATAAAGCAGAATGAGTGAGAAAGCTACGATTTACAAAATATTGATTCTGAATGTTCCCTAATTACTGTTTTACCTTCTGAAAGGTAATTTAAAGAGCAAAACAACTACATTGCTGAGATTAAAGACATAAATTTACCAGAAAACAACAGTTGTTTTCATCAGGGCACCACACGACTTCACACCTCTTCAGATTTTACTTTGCAATCAGATTTAGCAATGAGGAAATACTCTATACTATATTCTTCTTTCGTACATTTTTGTTTATCTCTTGTTTTGTGAACAAAATCTGAAAAAAGTTCTAGGTTTTTTTCTGGTAAATTTCCAACTTTAATCTTGGCAATCCAGAGTTTTTTTCCTCAGATTATCACCTCCCCCACTGGGCTTCATTTCTTTTTTATTTATTTTAAATTGTGCTAATACGTCGACTAAATCAATAATCATTAAGAACTCTTCACCAGTTCTACTCGTCCAAAGCCGCCGACCCCGAGAGTGGCGATGACCTCCAGGTGGTCGAAGGGCCTGGACGACGTGAACGCCGACACCATGTCCTTCAGATGGATGACGTCTGGCGACAGCGGCTGGCTCTGGTGGCGCGACAACGACCTTCTGGATGGAGACACGGCCGGTGATGAGGATGAGATTTCACAACACGTTTATGTTTTCTGAGCTGCCGGCGCTGCATCGACCGTACCTGGCATGTCTCTTCTTGTCGTCTCGGTCGAGCGTTGCCACGTAGCCTTGGAGGTACTTCTGCAGCTCGTTGAAGGTGCCCACCGTCTGATCAAATGTCCTGGAAAAACAACAACCGCACGTCAGCGGTGCGACCTCAGGAATGTTGGCTGATAGGCCTCTAAACCTCCACTTTGATTTAACTCAGGCGAGATAAAGAGCAGCCTTGTGGAGGAGAACTCTCTCAGTGTTTGCTTCAGAATGATAATTTAGGGAACTAAGTTTGTAGAATAATTCAATTTAAGGATAACTTTTTAAACCTGGGCCCTATTTGTACACATTTTGGGTTAGACATGACTGATAGGTAGATCGACTCAGCTGGCAGGTGTGAACTGCTGCAATGGTGGCACCTGATCACAGTAGGTCCACTAAAAGAGCTTGTTTTAGCCACTGACAGGCTCAGAGTGTTATTCTAAGTGTGTGACAGCATCATGGAAAGGATCCCTACAGAGAGAGACCTGGAAGATTCAGTTTTTTAACCAGAAACAGCTGATATATCGCTCAGTTCAAAGCTACCAGACTCCATTGACAAAAACACTAATTTTACCTCACAGAACATGGGTGTTGCTGGTCTGCTGCTGCCTTGATCACTAAGTTTGTTTGGCTTGTTGTGTGTTACACAAATATTGTGTTGGAACAAAACTGACCCTTTAAAACACCAAAGTCACATAATAACACAAACAAACTAACTGATGGAGGCAGCAGCTCCTGTGTCCTGTTCTCTAAAATCCCTGTTTTAGTGAATGTAGTCTGGTGTGTGTGCTGTTTGTGGTTAAACCAAAAGGATCTTCCAGGTCTCTCTCTGTAGGGATCCTTTCCATGATGCTGTCACACACTTAGAATAACACTCTGAGCCTGTCAGTGGATCAAACAAGCTCTTTTAGAAGACCCCATTTATCCTTTAATTGCTATAAAACCTTCTGTGACAGAAGCAACAATCTCTCTGGGTGATTGGTGTTAATTTCCCTGCCAGCAAACACTTGAAATGTCAGAATACTCACTCTCTGTCGATGACGAGGCACTCCACCCCGTTCTCATCAGCGATGATATTAGCCGACCTGACATCATCACTGAAACACACACAGATGTTCATCACACACAGAAACACGCACATCTCTGACTCCTCCCGCTGCCTCGGTAATGATTTCAGGATTAGGAGGCACATTTTGTCCATCCAGGCGGGCTGTGTGGGACAGTCACGGCTGTGCTGCCTCCAAAAGAATCAACACATGAAATATTTTGTATCCCCAAAATACTCAGTACAGCTGTAAACAAGGCAGCGAAGACACAACCAAAAACATCAAGCATTAAAATAGAATTTAACAGTTAATGATTGACAGGTCAGATTAGATGTATAATATAGTTAGGAAACTGTACAAGTCCTTATTTACAGATCCACCTGAAGCTTTTTTCCACCCTGCTCATTATTATCAACACAGACAGCAGGAACTGTAACTGTGTTTTTGTGGACTTTGTCCCCGTCTGAATCAAGGGCCTGAGGATGGAGGGTGTCCTGAAGCTGTCTGAGACAAATCTGTGATTTTGGGCAGCATAAATAAAAAGACTTTAAGGATAACGGTGGTGTTTGACTGGTGGGAATTGGTCCAGTAGAGATTCAGCTGGCAGAAACATCGCTCTCTGCAAAGCTACCAGACTCCATTCACAAAAACAGTAACTTTACCTCACAGAACACAGGAGTTTTCTGGTCTACAGCTGCCTCCATCGGTCTGCTTGTTTGTGTTATTGTGAGACTTTGGAGTCTTAAAAGGTTAGTTTGGATCCAAGCTAATGCTTTAAGACTCCAGAGCCACAGAAAGTCCCAAACAACCTTCCTTGTCCTGTTCTCTAAAATCCCTGTTTTAGTGAATGTAGTCTGGTGTGTGTGCTGTTTGTGGTTAAACCAAAAGGATCTTCCAGGTCTCTCTCTGTAGGGATCCTTTCCATGATGCTGTCACACACTTAGAATAACACTCTGAGCCTGTCAGTGGATCAAACAAGCTCTTTTAGTGGACCTACTGTGATCAGGTGCAGTTGTCCCAAAGGATCACGTTGCAGCCATTGCAGCCCGTTTGGTGTCTGCTGGCTGAGGTGATCTACTGGACCAGTTCCAACACTTTTACTACCTACCAGTCACTCAGACACCAGGATGAGGACACAGAGGATCCAATTTTAAAAATACCAGTTACCCTTTAACATAGATTGGCTATTAAAACAGTCTGTGGGGTTTTTAATGTTTCTTTTCACCTTATAAGTGCTTTCTCTCCGAAGTAGTCTCCCTTCTGCAGCGTGTTGATGATCTGCGGCACCTTGTGGGCCTCGGTGCTCTGGGTCACCTTCACCTGCACGACACAGTGAGCTTCATCTTTAAAACACATCCAACTCGTTCACACCGATCTCTCCGGTTCACTGCCGGAGCTTTCACTGGTGCTTTCATATTTCTCTGCATGTTTTTACTTGCATTGTAAAAAGTTAAAATCCTGAAAAGAAGCTGAAATAGTTGACACATTGAATGATAGTAATCGGGACGTGATGGGCTGGTGATTAAGACGTGCTGTGTTTCTTTGACGTGCTGTCGAGAGTCTGAACCAGCAGCCTTTTGTTTGTTCGCTCCTCAAACTGCTTCTCTCAGAGCAGCACTTTTCTAACGTAGAAGCAGAAGTCTGGATGCTGTGAAGCTTCCTCTCAATTTGAGGCTTTAAAACCCAGTGTGCCCCCACCCACCCCACCCTGGTGAGGTCAAGCCTGACCTGAGCAACCTTCACTTCCCCTGTTGTTCCTGATGGTGGACGCTCCCAGAGTTTACCCCCTCCCTGGTCATGGGGTGGGGGGTGCAGTAGAGCCATTTCCTGTATCAGCGCCCTTCCTCCCAAACAACATGTGTCTCTCTGGTTTAGTTAGCTTAGCGCTGAGGAGCTGCTGTCTCACATGGGCTCATAATGGCATTTTGAACGTCCCCTGTGGACGGCGCTGGCCCCCCCATCTCCCCTCCCCGGTGTCAGGTTGCCGACTTATCGGACAGACGGGCGGGTGAGTCATAGTCCCCCCCCCCCACAGACTCACATACAGACTGACCAACGTGTTGTTTTGTTGCAGCACTGACTAAAAACTGGTCTGTTATTGAAGGAAAATCCATTTATTTTGTATTTAACTCGTCTTTTTTTCTCCTGGTTACAATAAGTTGAGTGAAGAAGTGAGATTTACTCACTTAAGTTTGTGCGTTTGTGCGTATTTTTGCTTAAACTGATGTTGAAGCCGAGCAGAAAAGGTCTTTGGGAGTCTGCCAGCGTCTCTGTAGCCTGATGGGAAAAGAGCGGAGCTGCATCCTGATCAGTGCTGCAGAAGATTTACTTTACAGGATCAACACTCGTGTCTCTGGCTCTAATCGTGGTCATTGTTTCGTTGCTGCAGAGTCAGAAAACGTCTCAGAAATCTCTGCTGGTTCTTCAGACATATGAGGAAGCTCGTCAGTCTACACTTCAGTCTGATTGGTCAGGTTTAGACAGGACCCTCCTCTGATTGGTCAGTGAGCAGGTAGCCCCGCCCCCCTCTTCCTGGTGTATCTTCCTCTAAATGGACCATCACTGACTACATGAACGTCCTGCTGTGCTGAAGAAGACAGTAAACTAGAGACTGAGAGCAGAAACTGTTCACTGAGCTGATGAATCATTTCCTCATTGACTTCCATCCAGTCAGACTTCAGTTTGAGGGTCCTCACATTGATTAGGTGATTAGTGTGATGTGTGTCTGTTACCTTTCCCTGCGCGATGATGTAGAAGGTGCTGCCCTCCTCCCCCTCCCGGATCACGTACTCTCCTTTGTCATAGTACTCCTAATGGGACATGTGGGGGGGGGGAGAGGGGAGGAGAGGGGAGGAGAGGGGAGGAGAGGGGGGGGACAACAGTCAGACCTGAAGCGTGGTATTGATTTAAGCATCGACCCGGCTGGTCTGATTCCTGGTAGCCGGCCCCCCTGCGGGAGGAGAGCTGGAGTTCATCCATCAGTGATGCTCAACCTGCCGATGGGGACGGAGAGTTTGGGGCTCGTGGGATTAATGAGACCCGAAGTAGGTCAACGGTGTGTGTTAATTATGATGCGTTTAATGTCCGTCATGAGGCCTTCACTGCCCCGGACGGATCAGTGTTTATGGTCGACACGGGGTGGGGGGGGGGGGCATGTTACCATTAATCTAACCGAGCATTAAAACCAGGTTAGTGTCATGTGATCAGGTTTTGGTTTAATCTGATTAATTTGATCATTACAGTAGCACACACACACACACACACACACACACACACACACACACACACACACACCTCATTCTCTGTCAATAAGATTCACCTCTATCAGAAACACACACATGCCCCCCCCCATATTTATCTCTGTGCCCCCCCCCCCTTTAACATAAAATAAACAGATAAATTAAAAACCAGCTAAATGGCAGAGAGAGTTAACAACAACAGATTTACATCAAATGTTCAAAATATAAGAAGAAAAAACCGACCAATCACAGCGTAGAGTCGGCTGTCAATCACGACGCCACGCCCACTTTTATAGCCTCGAATATGTGATCAGAAAAATGAATCCATTAGGTGGAATATTTAAATCTCAGACTCAGTCAGGAGCCGACGTTCATCTGTAATTCTGAGAAAAATGAAGAGTGTGATTATCAATACAATAACAGAAGGGATCAATACTCATTTTATCGTATCTATCTATTTTCTTTGTCCCGTCACCGCATCCTCACACGTCTGTTAGGGGGCCTCTGAGGCCTCACTGCCGTCGCCATGGTTACAGATGACTCTCATCCTCAGCCGACTTGTTCGACGCCGAGCCGAGATCGCACCAATCAACCAATCAATCAATCAATCAGTCTTAATTCATGTAGAGCCGATTCATGACAGCGTTATCTCCAGACTCTTTCCATAAAGACCAAACTCTCTGATTAGGAGACAGGACGGTTAGTTTGGCTCAGTCTGAGTGTGACGGACACCTCGAGGTGCTCTGGAGCTAAACATGTGTTCCCTCAGACAGACTCCTCGTCTTCACTGTCACTCGCTCTCTCCTTCCTCGCCAACACACCCCAAACCCCCCCCCCCCCCCGCCGGCCCTGCCGAGTCAGCGAGCTGCCACCTCCATCTCGGAGCTCTCAGGTGAAGACGGGGAAGGTGACCCGGGGGGCGAACTGCTCTCTGGGACGGATGCCAGAGTCCGGCCACAGTCCGGCTGACTACAGGAGGACTTTGGCGAAAAGTGAACAAACAAATCAGAGCAACCACGCGTGAACATTCCCTGGTGTTTACTGTCAAAACTCTTGACACAAGTGGCGTCTTCCTCCAGCGTCCGAGCTTGTTTACGTCCCGTTTACGCTTCAGGAGAGCCGAGTTTAACAGCCGTCCGTGACAGCGGAGACAACATGCCAGGGCCGTGTTTGGAGAGGCTGTCTGGATGATACAGTGGCTGTTCAGGGAGGGAGGGGGGAGCCACACCGTCTGAACCCCGGCTGGGATCCTCAACATTCACCCTCTCAGGAGAGGAAGAGGAAGAGGAGGATGATGTTGTTACTAAAAAAAAAGCTGAAAGTATCTCCTCATTAGATATGCAGGACACAAGTTCGGCTTTACAGGGAAATAAAAACACAATAAAGGCAACACACACACACAAACATTAACCCATAAGAATATTCTGGAAATGTCCCTTTACAGCTTCATCCTTGAATTTAACGCCCTCAGTAACAGCTACTGCACTTCCTGGTGCAGTCATGTGACCCAGTGACCTTTTCCAAGATGGCTGCCTGCCTGATTGACACCTGAGACACAACCAGCTGATTTTAAGCAGCTTGTTTTTGTCATTAAAAGGTGAGTTTCAGACACTTTAATGATTCTAATCCTGTCCTAGATTATATGAAGCTGTCCTGACCGTATTTTAGGGGAAAGTTGATATGAAATAAAGCTGTGACATATTTAACATTTCAGATAGTAGCAGGTAGTATCTCATAAATAAGTTCAGAAGTCTGTTCCTTGTGCTGCTTTTAGTCTGTTTCATGTCCCCCATAGTTTTACTTAAAGGAGAAAAGGGTTCTTTAGGGATAAAATTGCACGTAAAAGCACATAAATAGTAAAAGCTTGAGGCAAGATGCATTTAAAAGACGATAAAATCATGTGGATTCATAGCTACAGATTACTGTTAGCTCATGTATCGGTCAACAGGTTGATGTTTTATGGCGTGGTTTAAATGAGCCGACCGTTTTCAGCAGCGCTCAGGTGTTCGGGAGGCTTGTTCCACAGGTGGGGAGCACCAGGTCACCTGAGCGCTCTGGAAATCAGAAATATTAGCAAATAACTTTAAGGAGAGGATTTAAGGAGACGAGCTGCACCTTCGAGCTGCAGTTCACTAATCGATCTTTTAATCAATCAGACAATCAGGGTCGTTGGGCTTCAGATGTTTAAAGCCCCCCCTCCTGCCCTCGGCCTGTGTGTGTGTGTGTGTGTGAGTGAGAGTGTGTGTGTGTGTGTGTGTGTGTGTGTGTGCGTGCGTGCGTGCGTGCGTGTGTGCGTGTGTGTGTGAGTGTGTGTGTGTGTGTGTGTTGGCTGCAGTCGTCCTATTTTTGGCGACTCTCGATCGCCCGCTCTCAGCACACATTCATCTGCACGTCTCTCTCTCTCTCTCTGCCGCCCGAGACAGAAACACAAAAACAAGCTGAGGGATGGGACCTATTTTTAAGACCCCCCCCCCCCCCCCAGTGTCCAGGTGGACAGGCCGTCCCATGAAGCTCCTTGAAAGCATCGTGCTGCCTTCAAGGAGCTGCTGAAATATCTGTCATGACATGAGCCTGAACGATGAATGATTTAAAACAGCTGGTTCCTTCAGTTGTTACACCGACACTGAACTCTTGTTGTGTTTGTGACCTGATTCGTGACAAACTTTGTGAATACGAAGAGCGAAAACTCTGCAGCACATCAGATCGCACACGTTACATGTTCCATAAAACTGAACCATGACGGGATTAACCCAGGACGGTCATTTAACGTCTAGTCTGAACTGATTTCAAGATTAAATGTGCAGGGATTTAGGTCCTGGAGTGAATTTTAGACCATTCAATACAAATATATTTACTATTTAAGACTTTTAGTAGTTAATGTGAATTTAAGACTATTTAAGACTTTTTAAGATGAACTGGTTTTGATCTTTAACTCACAAATAAAGGAACTAAATTCTTTAATTTTCATCTGGTGACAATCACCTTCTTATTTTTAGCGAAGTTCAAACAGCTCCCCTGAGATTTGCTTTGAGTCCCACGAAACTCACCGGTTCAAGTGCTTTTGCTGCATTGTTTTAAGAAAATGTACACATTTTTTACCAGATTATTAGATTATTAGATTATTAGACAGCGACAGTGACGAGGCAGACAGGAAATGGTGGAGAGAGGCGGGTATGAGATTCAAAAAGGCTGGAATCAGACTCATGTGACCGTGTGAGGAACCACGCTGAGATCATAAATAAATGAAAATACATCTTTTTACTTTCAAAGGAGCTCCTTTTTCTGCTCCAGTTTGAATTCAAATCTGAAAAAACTCACCCAACACACACACACACACACACCAGTTTCCATTCCCCCACTGTTTGACCAGAAGCTTCAGTATTATTATCTGGATGACTCTTAACGAACATCTGCACCACTATTAGGTTTCAGCCACACCCCCACCCTCCCCAGAGGCGACAGAATCGGCTCCATCAGAAACGACTGAACGAGGAAAACTAACGTCCTTGAAGTTTTCACTGCAGAAAGACGCTGAGAAAGGCTGTTTTTGAGCCGAAGCTGACGAGCAGCTCTTCGTTTTCCTCCCTGAAACACAATGCTGACGGAGGAGGAGGAGGAGGAGGAGGAGGAGGAGGAGGAGGAGGAGGAGGCATGTTTCCACACACACACACACACACACACACCTTTACACACTTGTATGTTCTCACACCAAAAGCCTGTCACTCGCACATCTTTAAGAAATCACTCGTCCCCCGTTTGAATAAACACTTTCTGGGGCCTTGGTCAAATAATTATGGTAACAATATACAGCGGCCGGCGATGACAGGAATAATATCGGCTCTGTTCATCAACAAGGTAATTTGCGAGGTCTTGCCAACTGGAGGCAGGAGGAATATGCTGACAGGCAGTAATGGTATATGGCCAAATGGTAATGATATTTTGACAGCAGCTATCTGCAACGGGGGAGCTGCCAGAGGGTTGAGCAACACTGAGGCAATACAATGAAAAGTCTAATTGTCCCTCCAGCAGAAACACAGAGCGTCTGACAGGAACACTTACCACCTCCAGGCAGTCCACTATTTTGCTTAGCTTGTCCTCCGGTAGATTAGCCAGCAGCGAAACACTGGCAGGAAAGACAAAACACACACGACGGACATTATTATCTGCACGTGCATTCAGCATAAAACTACCGACACATGATGCCTCTACAGCTCCCTGAGTGAGGCAGCAGACTGGTAGTTAAGATCAGTAGTTAATATCGTAGTTCACATATTAACCGAACTGTTAAAAGGCCTCTGAACGCTGGTCTGGGTCTTTAAAACGTGTTGCTGTTTCACTTCACTTCAGTCGTGTTATTGTCACATGCACGGATAAAAACAATGAGATTTGAGATTTTAAAGGCTAAAAATAGATAAATAAATAGAAGAAGAAAAGGAGATAAATATCACTAATACTGTGCAGATACAAGAATATATACAGGAGGTAAACTACATACAACTTCAAGTCTAAGAGCAGTAAAATATAGTATATATAAAAGTGGCGTTATATCATGGAAGTGACTTTGTTAATCAATTAACAGTCCAAAATCCAAAGATTTGCAGTTTGCATGATTTATCCAGAAGTTTTTTTGTCATTTCTGTTTGAAAAATAGATCAAACAATTATTCCATTTTCAAAACAGCTGCTAATTAATGTCTTATCAGTCAACTAATCGATTAATCAGTTCATCCTTTCAGCTGTAATCTGTTTTGTTTTTGTTCTCTGCCACCAAGTTCACAGCTTCATTACACCTGATACAGATGTTTTCCTCCGGAGGTGGACAGCTGGAAACATTAGACTTTCCTGACGATATATTTTGCCCACATTTAGATTTAATTACTATTTTTTACATGTTAAAATGTAAAAATAAGTTAATTTACAGGAATTTCTTCTAAACCAGAGCTCAAAGATGTGCAGCTGTGAGTTTGTTTCTGCCCTCTAGAGGTCCAACTTTACTCAGTGCAGCTTTAAATGCAGGTAAAACTGACTTTTTAAGAAAAGAAAAAGGGTCTAGTTAATCCATGCAGAGACACTGTATAGTAATTCAGCTGCCAAAAACACTAAACAGAACTAAACACTCTAAGATACACCTAAATGTATTCTTGTGCCCATTTATCCACATTACTGTGTTGTGTTTTGGTGAAGAATCACTAAATATTTAACTCCACCATTTCCACCACGTCACCTAAAGCTGTTAAAATCATTAATTATGCATCAGATCAGAGAAACAGCCCTTTGCTATACGTCACCCTTCACCTCCATCTCTGTCTTGTTAAAGTTAAAGCTTCAAACAGAAAGCTGATGCTACAGCGTGGTGCTAACCTGCGGAGGAAGTTGCGGTACTGTTCGTGTCGCGTCTCGGCCGTCCTCCTCATGATGTTCTGAAACACCTCCCGGTCCAGAGCCCACGTCCTCACTTTGTTCACCGCTGCAAAATCACATCACATCCATCTCAGAGAGCCGTCTGGTCCTGGTGACTAGCTAACTTCTCATTAATAACTGCAGAGCTTTCTGTAGCTGAGTGAAAACTTCTTCACTGATAATGAACATTTTCTTTCCCTCAGGAGCACAAGAGCTTCTCCTACTGACGGGTTTCAGTTAAACGTTAAATATTTGTTTTGTCTTTTTATTATTGCAGCTAATAGATCATTTTGGCTATTCTGTGAATTGCTACCCGACTTGTGATTGGTCAGTTTCAGCAATAGTCTGTGTCGGTGTCCTCTGATTGGTCGGTATCAGTGTGTGTAAAGAAGCGTCCTCTGATTGGTCGGTATCAGTCTGTAAAGAAGCGTCCTCTGATTGGTCGGTATCAGTCTGTATAAAGAAGCGTCCTCTGATTGGTCGGTATCAGTCTGTATAAAGAAGCGTCCTCTGATTGGTCGGTATCAGTCTGTATAAAGAAGCGTCCTCTGATTGGTCGGTATCAGTCTGTATAAAGAAGCGTCCTCTGATTGGTCGGTATCAGTCTGTATAAAGAAGCGTCCTCTGATTGGTCGGTATCAGTCTGTAAAGAAGCGTCCTCTGATTGGTCGGTATCAGTCTGTATAAAGAAGCGTCCTCTGATTGGTCGGTATCAGTCTGTATAAAGAAGCGTCCTCTGATTGGTCGGTATCAGTCTGTAAAGAAGCGTCCTCTGATTGGTCGGTATCAGTCTGTATAAAGAAGCGTCCTCTGATTGGTCGGTATCAGTCTGTAAAGAAGCGTCCTCTGATTGGTCGGTATCAGTCTGTATAAAGAAGCGTCCTCTGATTGGTCGGTATCAGTCTGTATAAAGAAGCGTCCTCTGATTGGTCGGTATCAGTCTATAAAGAAGCGTCCTCTGATTGGTCGGTATCAGTCTATAAAGAAGCGTCCTCTGATTGGTCGGTATCAGTCTATAAAGAAGCGTCCTCTGATTGGTCGGTATCAGTCTGTATAAAGAAGCGTCCTCTGATTGGTCGGTATCAGTCTGTATAAAGAAGCGTCCTCTGATTGGTCGGTATCAGTCTGTAAAGAAGCGTCCTCTGATTGGTCGGTATCAGTCTATAAAGAAGCGTCCTCTGATTGGTCGGTATCAGTCTGTATAAAGAAGCGTCCTCTGATTGGTCGGTATCAGTCTGTATAAAGAAGCGTCCTCTGATTGGTCGGTATCAGTCTGTAAAGAAGCGTCCTCTGATTGGTCGGTATCAGTCTGTATAAAGAAGCGTCCTCTGATTGGTCGGTATCAGTCTGTAAAGAAGCGTCCTCTGATTGGTCGGTATCAGTCTGTATAAAGAAGCGTCCTCTGATTGGTCGGTATCAGTCTGTATAAAGAAGCGTCCTCTGATTGGTCGGTATCAGTCTATAAAGAAGCGTCCTCTGATTGGTCGGTATCAGTCTATAAAGAAGCGTCCTCTGATTGGTCGGTATCAGTCTATAAAGAAGCGTCCTCTGATTGGTCGGTATCAGTCTGTATAAAGAAGCGTCCTCTGATTGGTCGGTATCAGTCTGTATAAAGAAGCGTCCTCTGATTGGTCGGTATCAGTCTGTAAAGAAGCGTCCTCTGATTGGTCGGTATCAGTCTATAAAGAAGCGTCCTCTGATTGGTCGGTATCAGTCTGTATAAAGAAGCGTCCTCTGATTGGTCGGTATCAGTCTGTATAAAGAAGCGTCCTCTGATTGGTCGGTATCAGTCTGTAAAGAAGCGTCCTCTGATTGGTCGGTATCAGTCTGTATAAAGAAGTGTCCTCTGATTGGTCGGTATCAGTCTATAAAGAAGCGTCCTCTGATTGGTCGGTATCAGTCTGTATAAAGAAGCGTCCTCTGATTGGTCGGTATCAGTCTGTATAAAGAAGCGTCCTCTGATTGGTCGGTATCAGTCTGTATAAAGAAGCGTCCTCTGATTGGTCGGTATCAGTCTATAAAGAAGCGTCCTCTGATTGGTCGGTATCAGTCTGTATAAAGAAGCGTCCTCTGATTGGTCGGTATCAGTCTGTATAAAGAAGCGTCCTCTGATTGGTCGGTATCAGTCTATAAAGAAGCGTCCTCTGATTGGTCGGTATCAGTCTATAAAGAAGCGTCCTCTGATTGGTCGGTATCAGTCTGTATAAAGAAGCTTTAGCTTTAGGGCGGGGCTACCTGCTCACTAGCCAATCAGAGGAGGGTCATTTCTGGCTCTAAAAACCCAAGATGGCGACACCTGTAAAGGCAAACTCGATGGCTGCTAGTTTGGCTTTAATAATCACCGTGACAACCCACCCCTGAGTGAGACAGCCTCTTCCCTCTTTAAGATAAATGTTAATTAGTAACTCAATAATCTAAACCTCAGCTTTGATGTGTGTCACACTTGGGATGAAAACAAAAGCTTCAAACTCAGGCAGCTCAGGCCTTTAATTAAAGTCCTCTATCAGAGATCACATGTCGTTTTGTTTCTTCAGATGTATAAAGGAGGCCAGAAAAACACAGTCATCTGTCCTGTCGCAGTTCCTCCTCATCTGTTCTCCTGTAAAACCCTCCAGTGTTTCCAGTTCACCCTGAATATTGAGGTCAACCCAGTGTTGCCCCCCCACACCCAAAGGGCCACCACTCAATTAGCTGGTTAAATATACAAGCCTGGACAAAGAGCACTCACAGAGCAGTCGGTATGTGCTCTCCAAATGCCACAGAGCTGGAAGCCAATCAGGATGCAAAGCTGTGGATATCACGTAAAGCTTCTGTCAACACGCCGTGCGGAGGCTTGTTTACTTCGGCCTGATGACCCATCGGACTCTCCCGCTCCCGCTATCAGCCGAGTCCTCGGCTTTAAGGAGTCTCACACGAAGGTCAGCGGAGTCGGATTACTTTCAGGAGAATTTCAAGACGACTGAGGCCACAGGACGGTGATTTTCGAATATTCAAATAGTGGTTAAATCAGTTTATGCAGCGATGAAAAATAGATTTTCTTTTGGCAGTAAAGTGGTAGAAAAATTCAGGGGATCTTGGAATAGTTCACTATCGAATGGTATTTTTGCTTGAAATGCACCTCCCTGCTGGACCGGATGGAAAACTCAGGTTCTTTATAGTGATATTTGGGTATTTCAGCTTTATTTGACAGGACAGAGGGAAGAAAAGCAGGGTGGAGACATGCAGCGAAGGGCCACAGCTGCATCAGCTTAGTTTAGGACTAGTCTTGGTCTTAAATTGTCTGGTTAGACTGGACTAATTACATTTCATAAATCTCCACACTTATGAAGACTCAGTCATGAGGCATCACTGTTGTTTTATGATCTGTTAACCGACACCCTGAGGTCATTAACGATGCTGCAGCTCTTCACGGCAGGACGGAGCTATTCTCCGCTTTCTACCAACGCCCAAACGGAGAGGAAGTGAATTAAGGGTGGTGCTGTTAGCTGCCGCCATGTTTTACTTCAGTGGTCCCCGGTGACACCAGTGATCCGTTTCAAATCTCTGAATGTGTTCATTTAACTAAACGGCCGAGTGATGAGTGATAAAACGTGTCGATCTTCCATCGCTAAGTGCCGCAGCCGCCATTTCTTCTCCTCTGTGAAGTGTCTTGTTTGACCCACAATGCATTGCACAACAGGCTGTCTGAGTCGGTCACTTTTAGGGAAGTTGTAAAAGGTGAATCTAAGTGTCTGCAGTTATATTTAAGTCAAAGAGTCATTCAGCCGTCTTTTAAACGTCGCAGCACTTTCCTGCTGCCCGACACAACTTGGTGACACGAGCGCCGCCTTCACTTCACTTTGCCTCCCTGCGGCGCTCACAGCCTGAATTCTTGAGAAGCACCAGCTTCATGTGAGCGCACAGACCGAGTGACCACGTGATGTTTGATCTTTCCTGCCACAAGGTCACAGACTCGGTCCCTGCAGCGGTCGGCGTGTCCGTCATCATCAGCGGACGCACCGACTGCCTGATGCAGAATGATGCGTTCAAGTACAGCGGGAGGTTTAGTGCTTACCGGGCACATGCAGAGACGGTTACCTCGCACTGATGCCGTCCGCGTGCAGTTGTACAGAATGGCCAACTCTCCGAACGTGGTCCACACCGCTATCGACGTGAGCAGCTTGTTGTGTTGAAACACATCCAGCTTCCCATCTGGAAATATGAAACAAGGACAATCAATAGTTTTTATTCTATCCCCACATTTAGGACACAGATGAAAAAGCACAGGAGCCAGACACAGAGCGTCACAGGCTGGAGAGGATTTAAGAGGATCCACTGGCCAAAACACCACAGAATGATCATTCAAAGTCGAACCTGTAAGAAAACCAGCAGGTTTCTGAGGCACAGAGGGAATCATCCACACCTGCAGGGTTCATTTCCTGCTTTTCCTGGTTTTTTACATTAATTCTGGGATGAAACACAAATAATAATAATAATAATAATAATAATAATTCCTCTTGGGAAATCCCTGCTTTAATGTTTGCTATCATCTTAAAGCTAAATTGCTGAGTCCTTCATACAAGACAGGAAAATAAAAAATGCCCCTTCTCCCTTTCATCCTTCCTATTTATCGTCTCTGAAGTGTATTTTTAGTCTTTTGGTCCGTCAGTGACCCTGAGATGAAATCATCTGCAGCTCGAATTATGACTGAAATTAAATGCGTCATTAATGAGATTACGATCACTGGCTCCTGAAGTCTGTGTGGTTATTTTAATGGCTTCATTAGAGAATACTAATCATTAATCATGGGCAGTTTTACTACATTAGCAACAATTCACATCACAAAAAAGGAGAAAGCTGTGTCGGACTCACAGTCAAGACTCTGTTTCATTATTTGAATTTGAAAGAAATCTTCCTTTTGAAACAGGTTATATGTAATTTATGACTTTCTGGGAAAAGCGTTGGTCATATTTCTACATATGTGATGGTGCCAGGAGACCTTACAGTGACAGTGACAGTGACAGTTACATCACTGTGTCGACCTGCTGCAACACAAACAACAAAAACAAAAACTGAACGGAGGATTTTCTTCACCAAACACACACTGGCAGATAACCAGCCACCGTTTAGAGGCCGTGTGGTCGTCTAGAAAATGTTGTTTGATGTTTGGGATGAAGCAGTTAGTAACCAAACACCCATTAAGCAGGGGATGATGCTGAGGTGTCCATTATCAGGAATTGTTCCAGTGCACATGTGTGGAAGTATCTGCTGCCTGTTACCATTACTCCTGCTCGTTTTCTTATTATTTCTTAATTCTAACTATCTTTTTAATTCTTTGTTTTACTTTTTTGCTGGTAATATGTTTTTAAGACCTTCCCTCTCCAATACATGCTGGTGGAGAGAGCTCTGGTCATCTTTTTGCTGTGAAAGTACTACTTTAACTCTGCCGGGTGGCCGTTGGTAGCCGTTTTGTCTACACCAGTGATCAGCTGATCGCTCTGAAACCTGCTGGCATCTTGACCACGAGATCTTCACAAATTCCAGAAGAATTGTGGAAGAAAACACACTGAGGTTGCAGAGGAGAGAGGAACCAGGAGGCGTTTGGAGGAAAAGAAACATAAACCCTGTCTCCCCATCGTTACTATGGGCAACGTGAGATCTCTGGTAAACAAGATGGAGGAGCTAACAGCGTTAGCCAGGAGTCAGGTGGAGCACCGGGAGTGTAGTCTGGTGTGCTTTACGGAGACACGGCTGCATCAGGACATTCCCCACGACGATGTTTCCATCTGTGGCTTCCAAACTGTTCGGGCCGACAGGGACTGCACCAGGAGCGGTGAGCGGAGAGGAGGGGGGCTCTAGTGAACAACAGGTGGTGCAGTCCTGCTCATGTTACTATCAAGGAGCTCATCTGCAGCCCGGACATTGAACTGTTTGCTGTTGGTCTTCGTCCATATTATCTGCCACTGGAGTTTTCACATGTTGTCATGGTGACTGTTTACATTCCTCCTTCTGCCAACCCGACTTCGGCGTGTGACGTCATCCACTCCGCCATAGCCCGGGTACAGACTCTACACCAGAGAGGAGAGGATCCTGGACTCTGGACTCACCTGATTTACTTTTGTGTTTGAAGTTTATTCTTATTCTTTTGGAGCAGTGTGTAACAAAAAGCAATTTCCCCCTGAGGATTATTAAAGGAATTCTGATTCTGATTCTGATTAAAGGAAGACGTGGAGGCAGAGAAACCTCTGAAGGGCTTTACCCTGCTCATACCACGGTCACTTCCAAAGAAAAAGGTTCAGGACCATTCATTTATATTTTCATGTGTTTTGTAACCAAAATCTAACATTTTTCAGTCGCCATAACTTGCCTGAGGGTCTGACTAATTCCTGGAACAATCGCAAAGGTTTGCAAAAGTTTGGATAAAGCGAAGTCTGAGAACATACGAAGACCAAACTAGTCATGAGAGCATCTCAGAAAGCTTCAGGGCACTCCAGCCCTGCAGTCAGCACGATTTTACCTCAATGAGCGGCCAGTTAAAATATAAAACCCAGAGCAGAAACAGACAAAGTCCTCTGGTTCACTCACGTCGCCCAAAACACCAAAACTGTGTTTCCATTCCAGGGGACACAAAGCATCAAGTTTACACCTGCAGTCATTCAGAGGTCGCACACAAAGGGGAATAAAACATTCAGCAAAGACAAATCAAGTTAATTTTCTCCCCGTAGAGACACAGTGGACAAAATGTCAGCCATGCTGTTACAGGCCAAATTCATCACCGCAGAATGTGACCTGGAAACTGACTGTTAATGACGCTGAAGCACCTTTTCCAGGTGAGCAGCAAGGTGAGTCTCTTCACACGTGACTTCAGACTGATTATGGGGTCAGACTTTTAGTGTATCTGCACAGTGAATGAGCCAAATACAGCAGAAACTGGTCTGTTCATAGCTGGAAGCCATTTTTATATGTGACTGCTGTTTGTAAATTTAAAAAGAATGTTATGTGGAGAAAGTATTTCAAGTTAAAGGGTAATTCCATTATTTTCCTGGGTCCTCTGTGTCCACATCCTGGTGTCTGAGTGACTGGTAGGTAGTAAAAGTGTTGGAACTGGTCCAGTAGATCACCTCAGCCAGCAGCCACCAAACGGGCTGCAATGGCTGCAACGTGATCCTTTGGGACAACTGCACCTGATCACAGTAGGTCCACTAAAAGAGCTTGTTTGATCCACTGACAGGCTCAGAGTGTTATTCTAAGTGTGTGACAGCATCATGGAAAGGATCCCTACAGAGAGAGACCTGGAAGATCCTTTTGGTTTAACCACAAACAGCACACACACCAGACTACATTCACTAAAACAGGGATTTTACTTTGCAAAACACTGCACTTTGTTTGATTCTGGTGCTTTAAAAGGGTGAGTTTGGATCCAACTTATTTTCAAGTTTTAACTTTAAAAACACCAAATTTCACACAACAACACAAACTAAGAAACTGAAGGAGGCAGCAGTCGACCACACACTCCGATTTTCTGTTCTCTAAAATCCCTGTTTTAGTGAATGTAGTCTGGTGTGTGTGCTGTTTGTGGTTAAACCAAAAGGATCTTCCAGGTCTCTCTCTGTAGGGATCCTTTCCATGATGCTGTGAAGTGGATGGAGAAAGTTCATTTCCTGGTTCCTCTCCAGAGGAAGAGGAGGAAGAGGAGGAAGAGCCTTACCTGCCAGGACAAACAGGTGGTTCCCAGGCTCCCCCTGCTTGATGACGCACTCTCCCTGCTGGTAGGTGCGCTCGTACATGCACTCCACCATGTCTTTGATCTGCTGCAGCTCCAGACGCTTCAGGTACTGGTTCTTGTTCAGGGCGTCGGTCAGAAGCTTCTTCACACTGTTCACACACAAACAGAGGAGGAAGAGGAGGAGGAGGAAGAAGAGTTAGCGATGTGGCTACAGCTGTGAGGGGAAGAGCAGGGAGGACGTGTCTTTGCTTTTGTGTCTTTTAGTGTGTTTTCATCAGTGAATACGAGAGAAACTTAATTGTGAAATCAACTTGCTTTAATTCCCTCTTTCTAAATCCAAAACAATTAGTCGATTAATCGTGAATTTGTTCATCAAAAATGTTTTTTTTGTTAAGCAAAAATGACCCTAAAGTACCTGCTTCCAGCTTTTTATTTGAGAATATTGGTATATTTTTAATGAATTTTACCCTTCCATGATAGGAAACTTCATATTTTTGTCTTTTTGACATCAGCTTGTTTAGACCAAATTATTCATCATTTAATTAAGAAAATATTTTTTAATATTTTATATTTTTTTAATGAAAAATAATCATTAGTTGCAGCCCTCCTTCATTGCTTTCTTTCAATTCTCTTTCCTTCTGTCCTTCCTACTTTCAGCAGTCTTATAACCTCTTTTCTTCAACGTTTTGTTTTTTCTTTACTTCCTTTTTTTCATTCATTTATTTTATTTTATTATTCATTTTTCTTTCAGTCTCTTCCTTTTCTTTTATCTTTCCTTTCTTATTTATTTTACTACTTTGCTTCTTCCTTCCCTCTTTGTCTATTTCTTCTTTCCCTTTTTTCCTGCAATGGCTGCACAAAGTAGGTCCACTAAAAGAGCTTGCTTGATCCACTGACTGTGATCCTTTTGGTTTAACCACAAACAGCCGTTATATCGCTCTCTGCACACACACCAGACTACATTCACTAAAACAGGGATTTTAGCTCACAGGACACAGGAGCTGCTGGTCTCCTGCTGCCTCCATCAGTTTGTTAGTTTGTGTTGTTGTGTGAAATTCTGTGTTTTTAAAGTTAAAACTTGAAAATAAGTTGGATCCAAACTCACCCTTTTGAAGCACCAGAATCACACAAGGTGCAGCGTTCTGCAAAGTAAAATTACTGTTTTTGTCAATGGAGTCTGGTGGCTTTGTAAGACGCCAAACTGCTGCCTCAATCATTTCGATTTTTGTGTTATTGTGTGACTTTTGCAGGATTTTTGGATCATGTGTTGCACAAACATCGTGTTGGATCCAAATTAAACCTCTAAAAACACCAAACAGCCTATTTTCACAATGAGAACTTTGACTAGATACTTACTAATTACAATTTACTTATAGTACTATTGCGCTACCTAGTGATGGAACATGCTTCTATTTTAGCTTTGAAACTCGATTTCCTTCGGTAAATACTTTTACTTTTTTACTCTCTTTGACACGTTTAAGTACTTCTCCCTCTGTGGTGCGTTGCTGAGCCACCAGGACGCCCACATCCTCATTACTCACCACGTTTTTTAGCCTGCGTGATAAAGATTTTGTCTCCTGTGAAAAGATGACTATTTGCAGCCTCTGGGCTGCTTTCCGACAATGAATCAAAACGAAACGGCGAAAAAAACATAAAATCATCATGAGCTGTCAAACGTCACCGCTGTGCATTTTAACAGCTGCAGCGAGAAGAAGACATCACTTCCTTTGGGGAGTTGTAAACCGCAAAAGGTTAAGAGCCACGGTTGAACGCCGCCAATAGATCATGAGGCTCAGGTGGAGGGTGGTCTGTTTATCCGCCTTATCGTGTGCAGTAAATTATCAGTCTGGGCTTCGTAAAACGAGGGCAGATGACATTCAGGCCTTCATGCTTCAGCCCACATCCTCTTCAGCCTCCCACCTCGCTGAGCCGGAGCTGCGTTGTCACTCACAGACGATGAGTGTCCAGTTTCAAAGGGCCAGGCGGCCTCATTTGCAGTGGTTTTGGTTAAATAATCCACGCCGGGCTTATTAGCGACATGTGTTTTAAACATGAGGATCAGGAGACTCTCTTTTATTCAGACGACCATCACGGCTGGTCCAGCTGAAGTTGGTGCTTTTCAGATCGCCTGAACTCTGTTTTTTTTTTGTTGTTGTTGTTATTGTTGTTAAATGCCGAGTGATTGTGTTTGCACCGAGGCGCCAAAGTGGCTGCATGCCCGGTCGGAGGAGACGTGGGCGGCACGTGTCGCTGGTCTGCAGGGTGTTGAGGGTGAATTAAAAAGCTGTGATGATGTTGTGTTGTTTGCATCCTTCTGCCTCCACGCACCCACCGAGACGCCACCCGTTGGTTTGCTGAACGCCGTTTTGAAGCCTCGACTTTTGGCTTTTATGGTTTTAGTTTTGGAGCCAGAAGTGACACACGTCTCTGATTGGTTAGGTTTAGTTATGACCCTCCTCTGATTGGTTAATCAGCAGACCTTCTTCCTGGTGTATCTTCCTCTAAGTGGGACCATAATTTACTAAAGGAACATCCTGCTGTGCTGAAGAAGACTTGAAATAAATCCAAGTAAGAAGCTCTTAGCTACTGTAGCTAATACTTTCTTAGTGCCATTAGCAGTTGGGTCTATTTGCTGTTTTACCTGCTAGCACTGTTAGCTCCATTAGCTTTATTAGCTCTGTTAGCTTTTAGAGCGGTTAGCTCCCGTTAGCTGTCGGCTTCGCTACTGGTTGGCTCCCTGAACTCCATTAGCCCTTCACTAGGTTTAATTTTAACTCTATTAGCACAGTTAGCTCGATTAGCTGTTACCTCCACTGGCTTTATTAGTTCCATTAGCTGTTAGCTCTTTAATCTGCTAGTATTGTTAGCTCTGTTATATGTTAACTCCATTAGCTTTATTTGCTCAATTAGCTGTTAGCTGTCATCTTTGCTACTTGTTGGCTGCTCCATTAGCCCTTCACTAGATTAGCTGTGACCTCTGTTAGCTCTTAGCACTGTGAGCTCCATTAGCTGTTAGCTCTGTGAGCGGCTACCACTGTTAGTGCCGTTAGCTGTTAACTCCATTAGCTTTAGCAGCTCCATTAGCATTAGTGGCACTGTTAGCTTTATTGACTGTTAGCTCTGTTAGTTGGTAGCTCTGTTAGCTGTTTGTGCTAAGAGCTCCTTTTGCTGTAAACTTTGTTAGCTCCACTGGCTTTATTAGCTCCATTAGCTGTTAGCTCCACTGGCTTTATTAGCTCCATTAGCTGTTAGCTCCGCTGGCTTTATTAGCTCCATTAGCTGTTAGCTCCACTGGCTTTGTTAGCTCCATTAGCTGTTAGCTCCACTGGCTTTGTTAGCTCCATTAGCTGTTAGCTCCACTGGCTTTGTTAGCTCCATTAGCTGTTAGCTCCACTGGCTTTGTTAGCTCCATTAGCTGTTAGCTCTGTAAGTAGCTGCCCAGTGACAGTCATTATTTTCTGAAACCTTTTTTATATGAAACATTTAGTGTTAAGAGTCGAGGTATGTAAAGCGTCTTGAGATAATGCTGTTGTGAATTGGCGCTAAATAAATAAAGATTGATTGATTGATTGATAATAGAATAAAAGGAACCTGCTGGAGATCAGTGTGAGCTCTGAACATGCACCAGCTTAACATTTACCATCTTAATATTTAACATCTAATCTCCTCACAGGGTTTGAATTAAGTTTGAAAATAAAAAACGATCCCTCAGGCAGCAATTTGAGATCAACTTACTTCCTGTTGGGGGGGGACGTACTGTAACACCGGCGGTTGGCTTAAATCAATGAGATAACGGTAACAGAGGTAATTATTTTATCATGGGAGGGAAGGAGGTTTTATTTGATTTATACCTGCTGGTACATTTCGCCATTAATCGTGAATATCAGACAATATCAGGAAGCTTTATTGTCTTTTTTCACGACTGCATTTTATTATTATTATTATTTTAATGCATTTACATTTCATCTATCAATTCATCTTCTCTAATCAGCAATTTTAATGACACTTATTTGCTAATTGCAGTACTGCTTTTTCTCTTTGTAGCTGCTGTTTCTTCCTTTTCTTTGCTTTTGACTCATTATCATTTTAAATGAGGGTCGCGGCTCGATGATCTCTTGAATATAAATAAAGGGTGAATTAATGAATGAAGATAGGAGTCTACCATTTTATCCTCCTCACACTAAACTCTTCGCCTCTTGCCCACCTTCCTCCTCCTCCTCCTCCTCCTCCTCCTCCTCCTCCTGCTGCTTGCATTCTTAACTCTCCTCCACTGGGATGACTGGATGGAGCCTGAAGGCATCGTGGACCCTTCACTGCCTCTAGTCTGCTCTGTTTTGCGTCTCACCTTGCATCCTTGGGTACCCGGGCCTTCTCGAAGGAGAACTTGGGCAGGCTGCTGGAGTCGTAGGTCCTGGACGTGGGCTCGGCCGACACTCCGGCTTTGGCGCCTTTCCTCCTGTTCAGGGTCTCCTTGATGCGAACGCTGAGGTTGGGGCTGCTCTTGCCGCTGGTTTTGATGGAGGGCGGCCTCGACACCAGCCCCGCCGAGGCCCCGCTCTGGTTCCTCATGACGTCCTGCAGCTTGTTGAGCTGGATGCACTTGTTCTGCAGCTCCTCGCTCAGCTCGGCCAGAGCTCGCGTCTGTTTGGCCAGCTGCTCCTGCAGACCTTTGATCTGCTGCTCTTTGGCACAAAGCTCCTCGTCCTTCCTCTTGCCCTCCCGCTCCAGCTCGTCCACCCGGGCCCGCAGGGACTCCAGGGACGCGTTCTTGAACCCGCCGCCGTTATCTTTGTGGGCTCGGCTGTTGGAGGCAGCAGCAGAGCCGTCTGTGTGTTTGTAGCGCTTTGACTTCATCGAACCGTTCCCCATCTTCTCACCTGAGGGCAGGACAGAGATTCAAAGTCAATATGTGCTGCGGTGATTGAAGCAGTGTTGACACAGAACTAGTGCTGAAAACCACATATACATTCAGCAGGAAAGCAGCTTGGACATAAAGGGTAGCTTTAGTATGAACTCATTAAAGGGCTACTCTGGTGTTTTTAAACCTAGGCCGCCAAACGGGGTAAAATTACTGTTTTTGACAATGGAGTCTGGTGTCTTTGAGGAGAGCCATATAATGGTTGTTTCTGGTTGATCAAAAAGAGCTTGTTTGATCCACTGACAGGCTCAGAGTGTTATTCTAAGTGTGTGACAGCATCATGGAAAGGATCCCTACAGAGAGAGACCTGGAAGATCCTTTTGGTTTAACCACAAACAGCACACACACCAGACTACATTCACTAAAACAGGGATTTTAGAACATAAGAGTTGGTGGTTAGGTTAGTTATCGGTTAGTTTGAATGTGTGCAGGGTCTTAAATATAGTCACTTACTGACTATAACTACATGGTAGTTTTGAAATGTAATCTAATTTGAATACTTTTTACCTCAAAATCGACAATATTGCATCTTGTACTAAAAGAAAAAAGCCACAAGTATTCCTACAAAGTTTGACGACTGCACCACCTCTAAAATCAGGAAATTCACTTTTTACACAAACCAAACCATTTTAATTCAAAGTCCAGATGTGTAAAACGTTTGTAAATCAGTGTCCGTGTCTTTTGGTCGTTATCTGCTTTGAAACATGCATAAGGAGGCCAAAACCAGGCTGCGTGGAAACGGTCACCAGCATGGACACCAAACTCTTCTAAATGATAAATAATAACGTACAGGACGCCACCCAAACCCTGCAACATGAATTCAGTCACAGAAAACAAACCTGGAGATCGAGACCTACAAAAAAAACTCCAAATTGAGTAGATAAAAGGACTTTTTTATTCCTCCAGTGCAGGTTTTATTGTATTTATTTGACTTTATTCTCTCGTTATTCTGTCTCGCTGTGATCTAACGTGTCTTATTAGGATTATGTTGTTTTTACTGTGGCTTTTAAGGTGTTTTATGATTAATTTATCCCTGTGTGTTAAAAGAGTCCATCTGAATGTTTAGGTTTAAAGTTTTTACATTTTCAACAGCACGCTGACATTTAGCACGGGGAGGTCTGCTGGAGGAAGCCGGGAGTGAGGTTTCAAACAAAAGAGCTGACGCTGTGAGGAGAGAAAACTGGAGAGAGAGCAAATCAGTGTATAATGGTCAATGAGTGCGTCTTCTCCATTTATTATTTAGAGGGCAGGAAGTATTGCATTACACCAACAGTCGCTCCCCATCTGCTGCCAGAGGAGGAAATGCTGTTCAGGAGGAAGCTCATAAAAAAAAGAGAAAATATCAAAATAAAAGTACAATATCAAAAACTTAAATCATTTAAATTCTCGCTGCTGATGTTCAGAGCGTGTTTCTGTCCACATAGTAAGAGGGAGAAAATGTCCCAGAACAATCTGTTTTCTGTTGTTTGGGACTGTCGCCCACTCACACATACAGTAGACTTCATTCATGACATTCCTGCTGAGTGGACACCACATCAGACTGACCAGCATTATTCTGACAATCCTAAAAACTACACACACATATCACTTATGAACCTTATTTAGAGGGATTACCACTGAAGTTCACCTTATTCTTCCTCCTTCTTTTCAAGCTTGAACTCTTCCACACACTTGCTGGCGCATGAAATATTCCCAGTAATCAGAATATCAGAATATTCCCACACTAATTTTGCGCAAAAGCCGAACTCCGTTAAGTTAACCTACTAATTAAGAGGTCTCCTGAGAGGATCGTGCACCTGCAGCCTCCGGATGCCTCGTCCTTCCTCTAAAAGGAGTGATGATGACTCCGGGTGCGGTTCGGCGCAGGTTTCTGGACTCACCTGATGTCTCCTCACGGCCCGGAAGACGATTTAGGAGGAGAAGTGATGTGTTGGCACATCCGAGCATCCGCAGAGAAACCGTCCATCCGCAGCAGTGTCTGGTAACATCATCTCTCCTATTCCTCTCCTCACTCTCTCTCTCTCCCTCCCTCACTCACTCACTCGCGCTCTCTGTCCTCCTCTCCTCGGCTGTGCGCGTGCTCGCGTGCGCGGTCACCGGTCTGATTGGCAGGTCAGGTGTGATTTAATGATGCGTTTACTGCAAATGATCTTGAGTAAATGTACTTCTCCAGGGATTACTTTCACTTACTACAATATTGAGATACTTCTTAAATATTTCCTTTTCATGCCATTTCTACTGTGAGAGAAATATTTTTACTTTTTAATTTCATTATATGTATTTGACACTTTTTACTTTTTACATTAAAAAAGAAAAGGTTGTCTATCATATGATGCAGTATCAGCCTAAAGTTACTGATCCAGTTAGACTTTTAACATTTTTACAATCAGTTGGAAATAAAATCCAAACTTTTTTTAATGTTGTTTCAATTTGTTTAGTCAGTAGTAGTAAGTCGGTATCAGTCTATAAAGAAGCGTCCTCTGATTGGTCGGTATCAGTCTGTATAAAGAAGCGTCCTCTGATTGGTCGGTATCAGTCTGTAAAGAAGCGTCCTCTGATTGGTCGGTATCAGTCTGTAAAGAAGCGTCCTCTGATTGGTCGGTATCAGTCTGTATAAAGAAGCGTCCTCTGATTGGTCGGTATCAGTCTGTAAAGAAGCGTCCTCTGATTGGTCGGTATCAGTCCGTATAAAGAAGCGTCCTCTGATTGGTCGGTATCAGTCTGTATAAAGAAGCGTCCTCTGATTGGTCGGTATCAGTCTGTATAAAGAAGCGTCCTCTGATTGGTCGGTATCAGTCCGTATAAAGAAGCGTCCTCTGATTGGTCAGTATCAGTCTGTATAAAGAAGCGTCCTCTGATTGGTCGGTATCAGTCTGTAAAGAAGCGTCCTCTGATTGGTCGGTATCAGTCTAAGCTCCTCCCACATGACCACGGGCGTTTACATGTTTCATACGTGTGCAGGACTGTGATCTTGATGCTGTTATTTCACAATCATCGTCTGGTTTTCTTTGCTAACCTGTGAAGCCCTTTGACATGATAAACTGTGACTGAGGCGCTAACGTTAGCTAACGTTAGCTAACATTAGCTAACATTAGCTACATAAAACATGAATCTTTGGCTACAGTTAGCAGGAGGCTAAACTATTAGCACCATCCAACATGGCCGCTCCTCTCCTTCTTTAATGTTAAGTCTTCGTGTCACAAGCGAACAAACTGCTGCAGCACATTTAGATGTTACAGCAGCTTCATTATGATTATGATCCTGATGTTACATAACGTTACATAAACAGTAACCTGAATCAGCTGCAGCCTTTAGCTAACGTTAGCAGGAGGCTAAACTGTTAGCACCATCCAACATGGCCGCTTCCAACACGCTGGAACAGAAACTTTTCCTGCAGGACTTTCCTCCAGTGAATCAGACGTTTGTAGAGCAGCCAATAGGAAGTTTGTCTTTATTATTATTTTATGTTATTTTAGTGAGTTTCATATTGAAGCTGCTTCAGATTAATGCCACTGATGGTCTTAAATCGCTCGTATGTGCCCTTAAAGAACGAATCTGTTGGTGCGAGTGGTTCTTCATGAGGCTCTTTGCTGGTAATATTTGTTTTAAAGAGCCGTTCCACGTGTCCGTTAACGAGCTGTTTCTGGATCTGCTGAAGTCTCGCCATCTTTCACGTCCACAGATGATTAATTGGATTTCCCGTGTGTGTGTGTGTGTGTGTGTGTGATGGCGGCCTGGCCTGAGCAGCCACAGCCTGCAGCAAATTTCATCGACAGGCGCAGAGCACTGATGGTGGCGGTGGGCCAGAGCTGGTTCAACCGCCGCACTGCGACCACGATGAAATAATCAGGTCATCCTGACCTGAACCTGAGGGGGGGTGGGGGGGGCTGAGAGGTCAGCAGAGGGTCTGAGGACGTCCCTCCATGTTCACACTGACTGTATTTGGCTGCCCTCCCCCAGAGGCTGAGGGGGGCCTCAGCGACTCGCTCGAGGGCACTCGGTCAGAATCGACTGTTTTGGCAGCTCAGTTTCTAACCTGTGACCCCCCCAGCCAGACGGTTGACGGGCTGAAAAAGGCTTCCAGTCTGCATGTTTCACCTTTTACATCAGCCATCATGGAAAGGATCCCTACAGAGAGAGACCTGGAAGATCCTTTTGGTTTAACCACAAACAGCACACACACCAGACTACATTCACTAAAACAGGGATTTTAGAGAACAGGACACAGGAGCTGCTGCTCTGCTGCTGCCTCCATCAGTCAGTGTGTCTGTGTTATTATGTGACTTTGGTGTTTTTAAGGGTCAGTTTTGTTCCAACACAATATTTGTGTAACACACAACAAGCCAAACAAACTTGTTGAACTCCTGTGTTCTGTGAGGTAAAATTACTATTTTTGTCAATGGAGTCTGGTAGCTTTGAATTGAGCGATATAACGGCTGTTTGTAGTTAAACCAAAAGGATCTTCCAGGTCTCTCTCTGTAGGGATCCTTTCCATGATGCTGTCACACACTTAGAATAACACTCTGAGCCTGTCAGTGGATCAAACAAGCTCTTTTAAAACAGTATTGAGCAGTATTCTGCTGCTGCCTCGGTTCGTTTCTTTGTGCTAAATGTTGCTTTAATGGTAACCATACATGCTTTTATGTCTTATGTTTTTTCTGTCATTATGATTTAATGGTCTAGTTGGACAAAATTGTAAATGTGCTTTTCTTTTTGTGGCTTTTTTTTCTTTAAGTTTAATTTTTAATTCTAATAGCTCTTTATTTCTCTCCATCAGTTAGTTAGTTTGTGATATTATGGCATTAATAACATGATATCATGCAACAATGGCAGGAAATACATCACCTTTTTTTAGTATTCAGTTTATTTTGAATTCTTTATTTGCAGAATTATTTTTTCAGTGCTAAACAGTAATATTCTGTCTTTTTAAAGACTTTTTGATTCATCTTGAGCGTGAGGGGAAATGTTCAATATAGATTTATAATAAAATAAATTACTTCAAGTAAACTTTACTTACAGTTGAAGTCGTCTCTATTTAAAGTTCTCAGGTAAAATTTACCAACAGTTTTATTCACTATTCTGTAATGAATTTTACTGAAACTGTCTTTGAATCTCACCTACAAAGCTCCTTTTCGCTTTTTACTGTATTTTTTTTTTTTTACCTCCTTTTCTTTATTAAATACTAAAGTAATTACACAGGATTGGATTTGTGGTATTTTGGGCTTCTTTTTATTCAGTAAAACTGCCCAAACATGAAGCTTTTACAAAATAAAACCTTTCATGCACGAGTTATGATCCTTACCTCAGTCAGAAGTGTTTTTATTCATCTTTATTCATGAAAAACAAGATTTGAACCTTTTTTTTTCCACACATATCTTATAAAGATATATTTACATGTCTAGTAGTTGAACTCTAGCTACTGAAGCATGATGTACACTTCAGTGGACATGTGATTAATCATAATTTCCTCCCAATATAAAATCAATACTTGGAAAATTTAGCAATTGCATGACTCCTTAGATGTTTTTTTTTTTCACTGTTTGTTTTTATCTGTGTCTTGTACGGTGTCCTTGGGTGTTCTGAAAGGCGCCTATAAATAAAATGTATTATTATTATTATTATTATGTTACTTGATGTCCCCATGTGTTTCTTACCTGCAAGAGTCTCTTTTTCTAGAAGGTTTGAACAGAAAAAAAAGAGCACCTTGGTGTTTCTGGCTGTCTGTCGGCCATCTTGGCTTCACTCTGACTGGATGAGATGATGCAGCAGCTTCCACTGACTTTAGACTTTAGACTTTGTCTTTATTGATCCCCCACAGGGGGAAATTCACATGTTACAGCAGCAACAATAGAAAAAAAAGAGTAAAGAAAACAACAGTAGAAAGTAAATATATGTTGTAATGATAAATAAATATTTACACTAGTGGTGTAGTAGTTTCTGATGACAGCCTGTTTGCCATCAAAACTTATGTAGATACAGGAAAACAGCTTTTGAACACACTGCAGAGACCTCTGTGCCTGAAAGGGTTAATCTGTGGCTCCAAAAAGCCAGTTTGAAAATGATCATCTGATCCTTTTTGTCTCAGAGTTGAAACCATTACTACTAAAAACTATTCACCTCCTTTTTTAAAGGACCTTTAGTCTGAGTGTGACCCACGCTGTCGGCTGTATTAACTTGATTTGACCCCTTGGTGGAGCCAAATGTGTGTTTTTATTCAGCCTGCATGCAGAAATTGATCAGAAAGGTTTCAGTCTTTTGCAGCTTTTTCATGATGTCGGCCTCCTTAGTGGTCTGATTCACCTGCAGGAGAAGTGTTCTTGTCATCGTCTCCTGGTTCTTGCTCATGTGGAGACTTTTAAAATCCTTTTTAAGATTAGTTAAAGAGTTTGGTCTGAGCTGCTCTTCATGGGAAGTGTCTTAAGATAACGTTTGTTATTAATTAGCTATATAAATTGATTGATAGACAAAAGATTTTTCTCCATTAGACAGAACTTTGTTGTCTGTTTGTTTCCTCCAGTCTTTTATTCTTGATTCTTGGGGATTCTTGAATCCTTAATGTTGAATTCCTGAATCGTTTGGTCTCTGAATGAAAGAGTTTGGTCTGAGCTGCTCTTCATGTAAAGTGTGTTGAGATAACGCTGTTATGAATTGGTGCTATATAAATAAAGATTGATCGACTGAATGTTTTATCCTCCCCTCCTGTTTCTCTTCATGCAGGTTGATCCTGGGGGATTAACACTTCAGGACCAGTCCAGCCGCTCTGTGACGCTTCATACCAAAGGGATCATTCACTGCTGCCTCAACAGGTCTGTAACTTTTTCATACATTACAGGATAACTTTTTAAACTGGGACTAAGTTTACATATTTTGGGTTCAGAATGATACAAAAAGTGCTGAAATTGGTCCAGTTGATCACCTGATCACAGCAGGTCCACTAAAAGTGCTTGTTTTAGCCACTGGCAGGCTCAGACCACACACCAGACTCCATTCACAAAAACAGGGATTTTAGCTCACAGGACACAGGAGCCGTTGCTCTGCTGCTGCCTCCATCAGTTAAGTTTGTTCTCTATTAATGTGTGATTTTGGTGTTTTTAAAGTTAAAACTTGAAACTTTTTTTGATCCAAACTTGTTCTTTAAAACACCAGAGTCACACAAAGTACCGTGTTCTGCAAAGAAAAATGATTGTTTTTGTCAATGGAGTCTGGTGGTTTTGTCAGACACCAAAATATTTTACCTCACAGAACAGAGGAGTTGTTGGTCTGCTGCTGCTGCTGCCTCCATCACTTAGTGTGATTTTAACTTCATAATATAACATAATAACACATCAGAACAGGCAACTACAAAGCTCCTAAATTAATAAGGTGAAAACCATGAAACCTCCCCAGCTGATTGTTTAAATTATAATATAAGAGTTATTTCTATTACGTCTTCAAAACTTTACACTTACAAATGAGAGATTATCTAATTAAAGTAGCACCAATTTCCAGAACAGAAATCTGATCATTAGATAATCCAGAATCAAAATTCTTAGTTCGTGTTGTTGATACATTACAGCCAAAAGTTTCACAGAGGAAATGTTTAATATATTTTAATATATTATTATTTATTAAGATCAATAAATCAGGAAATCTTGTCAGCAGCCATAAAAAAAACCCCCAATTTTCACCATGTTTTTATTTTTCTGAGCTGCGTTCGTGTCCGTCCACCCTGAAAAACCCTAAATATAAGTGTTTTTTTTCTATCTTTGTGATAAATATTTGTATAGATAATATTTAACAATTAGATTTTGTCATATTTCACCCTTTTTGTGCAGTTTATAGTCCTCAGCCACACTTGTAATGAATTTAAAATGTAGGAAAACAGGAGATTTGACTGAAAAATTAGTATAAATATCACATTTATTGAGTTATTTACATGTTGGTGTGATATTCCTTTAAATCCTTTAATTACCAGCTCCACTGTTGGAGGAAATCCATGAGCTGCAGTAGAAAGCTGGTCATAATAAGGCTCAGCTCAGGGAAACACTCAACAAACCCACAGAGTCGCTCAGTAACTTTAAACATTCTTTTATTAACTCTCTTTTAAACACCACTAATTCATTTAGAAACGGTTCCTCTGCTCCATCGTAACAGTCCAAATACAAACGGATGAACACGGGAAAAAAGAAACACGGTTTGTACACAATGAACCACAACAGCACTCGTTCAGACGTCAGTCAAAAACATTTAACTTCATCCTCTGAGCCGGCGCCTCGGAAATACGCCTCATACAAACTTGTATAAAAAATAATAGTTAATATCTGCAGACTACTTAAGCATGTTATGTACCTCGTACAAAATTAAATAACAATAAAATAATAGTAAATATTGGCGAGAGGACATAATGTGACTACACACAGACTCATAAATAAAGCAAATATGGAAGAAACTTTACTTTAAATGTGAAAAATAAAAGGTAAAAAGGACATTTAGCGTGTTTTTAAACAGGAATCAGTTCACATTATTCACACACACCACAGTCATTCACTCTTCTGAGCAGCAGGGGGCAGCACAGCCACACAGAGCGAGGAGAGAGCGTCGGCCGAACGCCGATCATTCAGAGGAAACACGCCGCTCGCTCGCCGCCAAAGGCCTCCGTGTGCTTCCGGCTAAGTGCTCGTCAGGAGCTGCTGACCGGCTAAAGTCTCACTGGTCGATTAATCGCAGGCGTTTTATTCACGAGGAGAAACAAACTAACAAAAAAAGGCCTTTTTAATCCACGACACCGTGTCCTAACAGCAAAGCGTGCGTCCGACCGTCTGTCAGTCTGCACTGATGCTGCCGTCACCATGGAAACAAACCCTGTAGTGATGAAACCGCTCCAGTAAAAGATGTTCAGACCCTCGTTTGTCCTTTTTTAAACTGAAAACTGTGAACTGTGACCTCCCTGCAGCCACAGCAGCAGCTTCTTCAGGTTTCTGTGCTGAGACGAGGAGCTATCGGACAGAAAACTCTCTCATCTCAGCTCCACTGAGAAGCTTTAAGGCCTCAGAAACAGAAACCAGACGTCAGACTAAAGTTGAGCTCAGAGCGGCGCCCAGTTAGGACGGACCGGCCCGTTTTGTCGCCTGCTGTTGGGACACGATGTTTCACCGCCTGCTTCAGGAGCACGTTCTCCTTTAGCCGACTACAACCCCACTCGCCCGACGGCGTCTCAAACCACAGTTCCCAGGTGAAGGTGTCTGAGGAGGAGGGTTTCAGATGCTGCTCGGCCTCATGGGAAACGCTTTGAACGGACGCGTTCACCTGAAACCCCAGCGGGCTCGTCTGTGAGCTCCCGCTGGGATTCGGCCTTCTAACTCGCTTGAAGCACACGGAGGCCGTGAGGAGGAATAAGCGACGGGGAAGTGTTGCTTCCTGCTGAGGAAAGTCACCAAACTTTATACAACACAAACAAACAAAACGTCTTTAATCTGCAGCCAGTGCATCTTTGTGTTCTTCTCACGTCACAAGTCACTAAATCTGCAGAAACATGAAGTGAGACAGACGAAACCAAACTACAGACGAAGGGCCGGTTCATGGTTTCTGTCCCGTTAGCCGACCAGCAGCTAACTCTGTAGCATCAGTGGGAGAAACCAGCAGGGTGGGGGGGCCGGCGGGGTCAGGTGGGGTGGGGGGGGCAAACAACCCCATTAACGCTCACAGAAAAAGCCCCTCAGCTAACTGAAGGTGTCATTTCTTGTTTCTTTATAAAAAGACTACAAAGTCATACAAAGATGGAGAGAAAACGGCCGTCCTGAAATATTCAGCACGAAGAGCAGGAGGAGCAGAGCTTCATACAGAGCTGGAGGGGGGGGGCACAGAGCTGGAGGGGGGGGGGGGGGCACAAAAGATCCTCGCCAGCCGAAGTAGAGATTGTCGTTTCCCTTCCAACATGGGGATACTTCGTTTGGACGGCGGCGCCGTCGTCGGGTTCGTCTTCGCTCTGGAGGGTTAGACCCTGCTTAGCAGAGTGGATCTGTGGGGGGGGGGGGACAGGAATGTTTAAATACAACCTGCTGATTTAACGACCAATAACAAGACATGTTCGATGAGAAAACTACAACTGTGTGATTTATTAGTTCATCTGATGGAGATCTAATTCAGGAGCTTTGTAGTTTGAACTTTTTAATCTCTGAATTTCTAAAATTAAATTAGAAAACTTGAGAAAAAAAACAAAAAATTGAGAAAAAAAATTCAAATCTTCAGAGACTTTCCTCAGAATATTAGTGTTGTTCTACAGCTGCGTGTTAAAGATATTATATTAACTCTTAAACTCTTTCAGTGTTCAGACAGAATCTAACAACAAAGAATCTTTAGGTGGGAAAAAAAAAAGTTAACTCATTAAAGCAAACAAATGATTGATTATGATTTAAACTGTAAGTGTTTTATTAAATCAGGTTTATCATGAAGTTCTGTTTGTTTAAAAGCTCTTAAGACAAGAAGTTTGGTCTGAACTCACATTTAGAGTTTAACATCACAGTAAACGTCTGTAGTAATAATAATAATAATAATAATTATTGTTATTGTCATCATCATCATCATCATCAATATTATTAATAATATTATTATTATTATTTGGCCCCTTTCTTGTCATTTCGAAGGTTTTCCATCACATCCTCATTCACACATCATTCATTCAGGAGGAATCTAAGCTGTGTTTCAGTGTGTTATGTCCTGACTCATAACCGGGAATCGAACCACCGACTGAGGGACGACCTGCTGTGGCTCAGAGGCAGTGTTTCAGTCTCTCACTCTAATTATCTTTACTGGGACTAAAATCATTCAGGTTTGTAAGATTTGTCTTTCTTAAAATATTACTTCTAATTTTATTTATTATGTGGTGAATTAGTTTTTTATGTATCTGCTTTAAGGGGCTTTAAACCTTTAAGATGTTGGACTCTAATCGTTTTGACTTTTAAATGGAAGCGCTGCAGCTGACGGACAGACGAGGCGTTCGGTCGCTGTGGGAAAAACCAAACGCCCCTCAGTCAGTTTGTGTCAATGAAACTTCAGCGTGTGATGCTGAAGCAGAAGGAAAGATCCCTCCGTCAGCTCTCTGGGGCTTTCTGCTGCGAGTCAGAGCCGCCTGAACAAAGACCGCTTTCTCCCATCCATCTTCACACACACACACACACACACACACACACACACACACACACACACACACACACACACACACACACACACACACACACACACACACACACACACACACACACACACACACACACTCTCTGGACGTGTGTGTGTTTAATGCGTTTATTACATAGCGTGCAGGTCAGCATCAGTGTGTGACCTACATCCCTCTGCCTGGTCAGCGGAGCGCCAGCAGGGGACGAGAGGTGACAGCCGTGATTGAAAGACTCCAAACCCCCCGAGGGAAGGAGAGTGTGTGTGAGTGTGTGTGTGTGTGTGTGTGTGTGTGTGTGTGTGTCAGAGTGTGTGTGTGTGTGTGTGTGTTCATCATACACACCTCAGAGACTTCCATCTGTCCTTCTCCATGTTGTTCTCAGGCCCTTCGCTCTCGTATGACGCCAGGTAGAGCGCTGCAATCACAGCATTAAAGGAACATTACACACTTTTCTTTCTTTTTCTTTCTGTGCAGAAGTTCTGATCTGACTTCCAGTTAAGTCTCATTATTCAGGACTCTTTTTGGTTTTTTTCTTCCCACTTTCTATAACTGGAAACTGTTTTTGCTACAGGAAGTACATTTTTAACGGGCAGGGATTAGAATAAAAGATCAGAGCAGGTTAAAGTGGTTTCCAGCTGACAGCTCTGACTGAAATCTCTCCAGATGACTTCTACATTTTATTGATTTGAAAGTATTGTGGAAGACGGAGGAGCTGAAACTGAAAACATGCTATTTTTACACATTTATTACAGAGAATCTGGTCTGTGAGGTGAAGTTTTAGTGAAGAAGAAGAAGAAGAAGAAGAAGAAGCTCTAACCACATTCCTACTGTTTTTACTTTCTTATTTTTATCATCAGCCCGTCTGTCTGCTGCAGAGACCTGACTAGTAACTGAGTCAGAGCCATAAAAAGAAGAGCAACAATCATGATAAAAGATTTTAAAATTCAGACTCGCTCCATTTCAGCATAGTAACATTTACATTTTTACTTCTCCTGATCTAAAATCAGCCTTCAGTCAGCAGAAGAGAGAGAGTTTGCCCCCCCCCTGAGCGTCCTGCACCAACACTCAGTAATAATAATACTTATTATAGGTTTTATTTCTAAAGGCCTTTCAGGACACCTTACAAATCCAGATAAGAAGTCAGAACATGATAGAAGAAGCCAGTGGAGACCACAGAGGAAGAAGAAAAGGCCTCCAGTAGATTCTCTGATGTTACGGCTTCATACTCTGATAATCAGAGCGCCGACTGTTCGCTTTAAAGTCTGTTTAGGCAGGAGGATGTTCACTGGGGGTGGTGGGGGGGTCGGCTCACAGCTGATTGGTCAGTTCGGATGGAGCACTTCAATGTCTGGAGGACTTTACAGACCTCCGATAACACGGAGATAAGAAGTGGAGACGGTGACACACGACTGATGTGGATTAAAGGAGACGGTGATAACAAGGAGTGTGTGTGTGTGTGTGCTATAATAATTAGGTTAATAATGTTAGGATCTACTGCCTTGTAAATAAAAACATGTGATCCAGGTTGGAAAAGTGAAATAAAAGCTGATTTTAGACCGAAGCTCAGTGTGTCATCAATAAATATTTAAATATTATTACTGTGTAACTTTAAAGGGTTCGAAACATCCCACAACCTGAACGGGTCACATTTTAAACAGATATACGGTGAATTAGAGGAGCTGATCATGCTAACGTCAATGCTAATTAGCATAGAGAGGTTAGCGTGGTACCAATCTGAGGCCTGGAATTTCTGGAAAGTCTTGGAATTAGGAAAAGTCTCTAATAAAGTCTAAGAAATCATCAAAGAATTTTATGCTTATAACACCAAACCCATATTCTCTGTAATGTTTGTAACTTTTTGGTTGTTGACGTGAAACTTTAGTGCCCATTTCTCCTCCTCAGCCAGAAGGTTGCTAACGTTAGCGTTAGCTGAGCCAAAGTCAGTAGACGTGTCAGGAAAGTGGGAACTTCAGGAGCGTTTGTCACAGAATGAGAATCAAAAGGACGAGAAGACGACAGAAGTCTGAGATCTCTGATCTGAACTGGGTTTTAGTTCTGGAAAAGTCAGGGAATTTTACACTTAACTTAAAGAAGGAACTCTGGAATAAGCTTATTTTCCAAAATGTCCCCCTGTAACAGTCTCGGATCGTAGTTTTGTCCCCGATCACTCGCTGATGAACTCACTGATGAACTTACCGTCCTCGGTGAACGCCGGAGCCGTCAGCAGGTACTGCAGGATCTTGCGGTCCTTCTCAAACGGACACTCCACTTTCTTCCAGGTCATGAACTCGCTCACTTGTTTGGCGAGTTCCCAGAATTTCTGTAATAAAACCAAAAGCAGGAACAGGTTCATGTTTGAGGACGGACGGACTGTGTGTGTAATGTTCCTGCCTTTTGTGTCTTCATATCTTAAACCAAACCAACCTGCCTCTGCAAAATGAAACTGAAATACATAAGTTTCTTCGGTTTACTAATAAAAGTGTGACACAGTGAATTTGAGCCCTGTGGGAAAGTCCTGCAGCTAAACCAACACCAGCCGTCTGGTTATTTGCACCTGATTGCAAACAGACACTCAGATTAAAACATCACTGTCACGCAGCCTTTGGTCCGAGTGACCTGTGACCTAAACCAGCGTCATGACAGGACAGAGGGAATCCTTAAAATAGAGGCTGAGTCAGCGCGAGTGTGACCAAAGTGCAGTGGAAACACGTCTGAGTCTCTGGTCAGCGTTTGGAAACTCGCTCCAGGCCGACTTCTGCATCTCCGAGGGAGAGGAAGAGGAAGTGAGCGGCACCAGATCTGTCGCCGTGTGTCAGAAATACAGTAAGGTGTTTATGTAACTGTGGTGTCATCTGTTGCCGGGGAAACTCCCTGCGAGGGGATCTAAAATCCGGTTTACCTCAAAGTTGACGTGTCCGTTCTGGAGCCGGTTGGCGCAGCCCTCGTTCAGGAAGTAGATGTCTTTTATGAGCAGGCTGAAGAAAGGGATGACGATCTGCAAGACAACAGAAAGAGAAAGGGATTTAATATCAGAAGGGGGGGGGGGAGAAGTGACGGGGATTTCCAGGTGTGTGATCTGTTTGTACAGACTTATTACAACTGACAAAGAGGATCTCTTCTAGATTTGGTATCAGGGAAAGAACAGGACCCTTTTCTGGGTAAACCCACTGACTTCCCCTCCTCTCAGGCAGCACGAAGCCTATAAATACAATCTGTAACAACCTAAAAAGAAAATTCACACAGGACAAACTTCTCCGACCACAAATGGAGAAGTGAGACACGACCAGAGGGGACGCTTTCCACAGAGGAAGAATTCCCCTTTAAAGTCCCCTTAAATAATTCATCGCCACCCGTGTACGGTGATTCAGGTCACTGCACGTCTGGGCGCCGACACAACACATAGACGCTGATGGAGAGCGATGTGGAGGAGCCCCGGCACCAGACTCCATTCAAATAATGCTACATTTTAAACTGGCTGGACTTTTTTCTTTCTTCTCTGGCACAGAATCAACCATCAAAACATCTGACTGGCTGCTCCGTTAAACCCGGCGTTCATCGGTTGCTATGGCTGATGCATAAACACCAAACTGTTTTGTTCCCGAGCATCAAGAGATGCTGCAATCTGGGACAGTGACCTATAAAAACACACACCTCTTTCCTGACACGCCCCAGATTATCAAACATTCATGGAGGCGGAGGCAGCAGCAGCAGCAGACTGGGCACTCTGTCAACGTTTTACATTTTAGCTGCTTCGTCTCTCATAGACACAATAACATAAAGCCATCAGAGCCTTAAAGAGAAAAGCAATAATCAGGATAAAATATTTTAAAGTTCTGTGCTGTTCTTGTCTCCATTTGTTGGAGATGATTGAACTCGTCTGCTCGTGGATTTAATTTTGTGTGACATCGCTCCATGTCAGCGTAGAAACATTTACATTATTACCCCCCCTTAAAGTTGCTTTTTCATTTATTTCCCTGCAATAAAACACTAAAATTGGTCTTTGAGTTTCTTTTGCTGGTGTTTTTTTGCTCACACACCTTTTCTTTATTAGCTGTTTTTCTCTTTAACGTGCCGGTTAAATCGCTGAACTCTGAGGGGGCGTCGTTAACGAGGGAGGGGGGGGCAGGCGGCAGCTTATGTGCACGAGCTGCAGACTGTTTGTTATGTCATGCATGCACACGCATGTTGGGTGGCTGCAGGAGCAGAGAGGATGTGGGGGGGGGGGCACCAGGCACCAGACTCCATCCACCAACCAAACCAAAGAGATGCTGCAATCATGGCAGCTGCCTGCGAGCGTGTCGTCCTTTGGAAGATCAGCGGTTCGATCCCTGATCATCATGTGATGTTTGAAAAACAGGAAACAGGGACCACCTGAGTCCTGATGAGTCCTGATGAGTCCTGATGAGTCCTGATGAGTCCTGATGAGTCCTGATGTGTCCTGATGTGTCCTGATACGCCTCAGATCAGCTGTTTTGTTTTGAATCTTCCTCCTCCATCATCATCCCGCTGCTAAATGTTGGCTGAGTTGCTCCTCTGACAGAGTCAACAGCTCTGTGGACGCCTCGAGGAGACCATAAACAACCCCCCCCCCTCCCTGAGAGGAGAGGTCACAAGGGCGAGAACATACCAGACTCCTTGGGAACTTTCCGTTTCATGACCTCGGCTTCTTGTCTGGCTAAAAAAGAAGAAACATCCCTCCCAGAGCTCAGGGAGGGGGGACACATATCGACGGTACACTGAGTCTCCATGGAGAACACACTTGTCCATCATGGGATGCACGAGGGGGGGGGGGGGGGCATGACGCCGGGCTGAGCGCTGGTTCAGCTTCGGTCAGCTCCAGAGAACACTATGTGATCTGGCAGGCGGCCATGTTTTCTCTTCCCTCCCTCCTTGAAGGAGAACAGCATGTTTGATGAAGAGGAAACCAAAGTCCTTCCTCGTATCCTCTGCGTCCCCCCCCCCCCCCCGCCCCCCCCCCCCGTTACGTAACCTCCGTCCCACTGCCCCGTGCTCATGTTTACAGCTCAGCTCGACGGGAACACAACACGCTCCGAGACGACAACAAGCGCGGCGGCTGATTGCTCTTATGTAAAACTCTGAGATGGTTATCACTTCTGTGGTGTGGCAGAGCCGAACGGGTGAAACCTAAACCACAGACGTCTGGAGAGCAGATGTTCAGACTTCAGGGTTTATATAAGCGGCTACTGGACGTGTCGGCACTGGCAAACATAGCTGCTGTTGTTTAATTTAATCTAAAGAGGAGGGGGGGGGGGCATGCACTGATAGGTGATGTCAATGTGCCAGATTCAGCCATGTAGGCTGAGGGAATAAACTGATGTGAGAACATTAAAAAGCTCTAATTTCAGCTCTGCTAAAGGCACCTGCTGCCCCCTGCCCCCCCCCACAGACAGCAGGTCTTAAAGCTGTGGGCATAGTTCCTGAAGTACTGAAGTCAAGCTACAGACGGAGGCCTCACCTTCTCCCTGCTGCTGTTGGCGGTGATGGATCTCTGCGTGGCTCCTCTCAGAGCCGTCCTGTAGTTGTAGAAGTTGCTGGAAGGATCCATCTGGTGCTGCGGAGAGAAAACGTCCAGCGTCAGTCTGAGCTCAAGACAAACCGCAGCGAAACACAGACGGAGAAGCACCTGAAGCAAATCTCAAACTTTTGACTGATGGATCAGATCTGTCCTGATCTCTGAGAAGCTTCGTCATCGCTTCAGATTCTTTACTTGAATCATTATTACAGGAAATGTAAAACAAAAAAAAGCAGTAATCCCTGTTTGCATAATAAAAAGTAAAGTTTGTCGCAGGCTGACTTCAGCCCCGCTGGAGAATCACAGCTCAGTCGGGCTCTCAGGGACCCAACGGGGATAAAAGGAAATCCTCAAACGAGCGCCGAGGCGAGGAGCTGCTCTGTCAGTCAAACAGGAGGAAGACGTGAGGGGAACCTGAGGAACCGACGGAGGCTCCCAACCCGACCGCCTCCGCCTCAGATCTCCGCTCTGACTGACGGCCCGCCGGGCGTCTCGGCGCCTCCCTGCAGTAAATCTGGGGTTTCCTTCGCCGCTTCAGCGCTTTGTGTGTTTGTTAGATCTCCGTGTTTGTTGCTTCACTCTGGACTCAGAGCAGCAATAATCCAACACTGTTTAGTTCACTTGTTCCATTATTTAACTACATTTTACTGAGGAAAACAACATGTTGTGCAAGAATGACACGTCTTCTTGTCTAATCCTCACTTTTCCTTTACGTATGCACAGAGGAAGGAGGGAGGAGAAGGAATATCTTTGGCTTTTTTGGTCCCTTTTTTAAAATTGTCTTTGGAAAAACTGAAAACTCAGTAAAACTAATCCTCACAAACACTGAGACGACGTCTGTTTGGGCTGAAAGTAAACCTGCTTGTCATAAGTTTTCTGTAAAGTAAAATAAAATGCTTGGGTACATCCTTGTTTCTTGTTTCCTGATCATGTGTAGTTACCAGCCGGAGGACACAACGCTGATTTGAGTTGTTTCTCTGTGTTACACTTCATCTCTGCTCTCCCACTCAGATAAACACAGTCGTGCTGAACATGGATCTGTCTTTGTGCACTTAACCAAACATCTCAGTGACAAAAGCAGCAGCTCCCCCACACACACACCCACGGCGCAGTTAGTCATCGGTGTCGAACTCAACACAACAGAGCTGCTGACGTGTGTGGGCACACGGGAAAACAAACTGTCAGCGCTGGAGTTAAAACTACAGAGGAAAACACAGGAAATGTTCAATACTGCAGATTTGAAGTCTCTTTTTTTCCCTTTAGCAGAGGGATTTAACATGTCCATAAATATTTAAAGGGAAACTCCAAATTCACACAGTAGCACAAACTAACTAACTGTGTTCTGGGAGCTTAAAATCATTGTTTTAGTGAATGTAGTCTGGTGTGTGTGCAGAAAGCGATATAACGGCTGTTTGTGGTTAAACCAAAAGGATCTTCCAGGTCTCTCTCTGTAGGGATCCTTTCCATGATGCTGTCACACACTTAGAATAACACTCTGAGCCTGTCAGTGGATCAAACATACAAAAAAACCCTCTTTTAAAAGTCACCAGACTCCATTGACAAAAACAGTAATTTTAACTCACGGAACACAGGAGCTGCTGGTCTGCTGCTGCCTCCATCAGTTAGTTTGTTTGTGTTATTGTGTGACTTTGGTAATTTAAAGGGTTAGTTTGGATCCAACATAATATTTGTGTAACACTCAGTAACACAAACACACTAACTGATGGAGGCAGCAGCAGACCAGCAGCTCCTGTGTCCTGTTCTCTAAAATCCCTGTTTTAGTGAATGGAGTCTGGTGTGTGTGCAGAGAGCGAACAAAACTCTGCATCCAGCTTCACGACAGCATGAGAGTCCAGTTATTTCCAGACAAACTTACTTCTAAGATGTCGAACTTGGCCGTTTTGACTTTACTCCAGGTCTTCTTGAGCCGGGACACGGGACTCATGTTCATCCCAGCTGCAAGACGGACACAACGACAAGAAAGGAGACAATGAGAGAGAGATATCACACCTCCAGGAAAACACCCAAACGTGATCGCATTAACACATGGCATTTTCCCCATTCATCCAGACAGACCCACCCCCTCCCCCCCGACAAACTCCCCTTTTCTTTCTGCTTCTTCTGAAGCAGCGAAGCAAAAGGCCACAGGAACAATGGAGTTAACACACGCCTCGTTTCCCCTCCCAGCGCTCTGCTTCCCATATGGTAATCTGTGTGTGTGTGTGTATGTGTGTGTGTGTGTGTGTGTGTTTGGGCAGCGAGGGTCACCGTCAGAGCTGAACAACAACACAAAACAACCTTCCTGGTAAACAAAAGAGCTTCTTCACAGACAGAAACTCATAATTTCCCTCCTGGACTCGCTGCGTGTCCCTGGAGACGGTTTCACTTCAACACAACACCCAACGGCGACCACGGCGGTGTGTGACAGTAGTGTGTGTCTCCGCCCACTCATAAAGACACCTGTGTGTGTGTGTGTGTGTGTGTGTGTGTGTGTGTGTGTGAGGACAGGTGCTGGCTGTGGAGGTCGCCCCGCTGGGACACACTCTCCCCTTTATGAGGGCATTAAGACATTGTTCAGGTCTTCAGGAGAAAACACAGAAAACCGCAGATTTTAAGTGTTTTTTCTTTAGCAGAGGGATTTAATCTGTTCATGAGTCTTTAAAGAGCAACTCCAAATTCACAGAGTAACACAAACTAACTGATGGAGGCAGCAGCAGCTTAAATCCCTGTTTTTCTGAATGGAGTCTGGTGTGTGTGCAGAGAGCGATAGAACGGCTGTTTGTGGTTTCAACCAAAAAGAGGAATTTACATGAATTTGGTGTTTTAAAATGTTGGTAATAACAGAAACAAGCTGATTGTTGACCAGCAGCTCCCCAGAAAACAAGGAGGAGACGCCGACATGTTTTAAAGGGTCAGTGCACCCAAATTTCACCAACACATTAAAAAAAACTCCCCGTTCTAAAAGGGCTCCAGAACCATCAGCTCAGGTTTGAGAGGCTTCATCATTTCAACTTCAACACGTTCTGAGTTTGTTCGATCTGTTTGTTTTAGGTCATTTTCAAAAACAATAAAGGTGTTCCCTTGTTCCCCGTCTGGTTCTTCAGACTGGTGTCACTACTGCAGGGCGTCTTCACGTAGCAGCAATTTGAATTTAATTCTTTTTGACGGCACCATTTAATCACATTTAAGGCCGATAAAATGAACCTCAAATGTGAAAATAAAGTACGTCACAATGACAACTGGTTCAGTTAAAGAACATTTTGTCCAAATACGTTTTTTAATGTGAAGACAAATCACAGACAATCTAAATGTCCTTAATAATTAATCAATGATTAATCAGTGTCCTGAGTCGCTGATGTTCAACGTAGCTGAACTTTAACAGGATGACGGACGGCTGAGGTCGACTCTGAGCTACATGAATCAAACACTGGATGTTCAGACCAAATATTTGAGTCGTTCCAAAACAGAATTCAGACTGTTTCAGACTTGTCATGCCTCTGTGTCCCCCCCCCCGCCGCTGGCTGTAGACGCAGAAAGGTGAATAAGGAAATTAGCTCTTTCTAATTTGGGTAAACTAATGAGTGACTCGCTGTGAGCCCCCCCAGAGGCTCCCTGGAGACGGGGCTGGTGGATGAGGGGGGGGTTGCCTGTGGCGTTGTGTCTTTCTCAGGGGAGAACGACAGAGAACAGCTGGCACTCCAATATCCTCTCTATCCTCCGCTCAGCCCGACCCCCTCGTCCTCCCATCATCCTCCTCCCCCTCCTCCCTCGTGTGCTCTCACTCTCTCTGGTCAGAGCTGACCATCTGCCTGGATGTGCCCCCCCCCCCCCCCCACCCTGCTCCACCCCCTCAGGCCTGTGAGGATGACCAGATGCCCTCTCCTCTTAACACAGGGACGTCTCTGGGGCCTCTGCGGCTGGACGGCCAGCGAGGTCTCTAAAGTGTCGGAGGGGGGGTTTGGGGGCTCTAAGAGCATCTCCGACTCATTTCTCCTCATTTTAAGAACGTTTTCACCTCCAACATGCTTCAGACGACCTACTGAGCAGCTCCACCGGAGCCCTCTGGGGTCAAGTGGCTCGAGGTTAAAGGTGAAATGAGAAGGAAGAAAGATTCTTTCAGGTTTTGAATCAGCGAACTTCCTCCCAGAAGTCTACGGCTGTAATCTTCAGACCCCCCCTGCTGCACCGCTGGCGCCAGAATAAGTCCAACATAGTCAAAAGAAAGGCTCCGCACACTTTAGTCCAAGTAGTTAAAGGGGAACTTCAGTGGTTTTACACTTTTAGCAGCATGAAACTCTCACTGATCTGATTCACTGATGACCAAAGAAGACACTCTGTGCAGGAGGGCAGATCGGAGGTGAGAAACAGAGTCCAGGTGAGAAAATCTAATAAAATCAGACACCAGTCGGTGCGAAACATGTCGTGGTTGAGTCTCATCTTAAAACCACCTACTTATAAACCAATTCCACTTTAATAAAGTCCCATAAAACAACAGAACAAGAGCAGAAATCACTTGTTATCTCAGAGGGACAGAAGAAGAAACTCACATATGATGGCCATGAGGGAGTTAAAGTTCCCGATGTTGAAGCATTCGCGCGCGACGTCGATGAAGAACTCGATGACTCGAGCTCGGTGCTTCTTCTTCACGGGCTGTTTGAAAAAACAGAGAGGATTAGAGGAGCCGTCGTTAAAGCAGAGCGACTCTCTTCTCTTCACCTGATGGATGATGGAGACTTTAAACTTAACCAACCACATTTTATTTACTTCCCACTGCAGGACTCAGACGCTTCACCTGCTCAAACATTCATTAAGTCATTTAACAAGCAGCATCCATCAGCTCCATGTAGCTGGTAGTGACGCTGAATTTGTTTCTCCATCTTGAATTGAACATGTTTGTGTCTCAGAGTTTCTAATCAAACAGAACCTTGAGCTCTGGGAACTTATCGTGGACATTTCCTGATGTTTTCTAGACTCAAAAATCATTTTAGATGATGAAAGTATTCAGCGGCTGCAGCCTGACCTCCTTTGCCCCCCCCCCCCCATCCTGCTAAGCACCACGGGCTCTTCTCCGATGGCCGTTACTCACCATGCAGATTTCTGTTGCCACCAGATAACTGAGTCTGTTGAACCATTCGACGTAAGCCTCCAGGTTGGTGGCCTTCTTGTGATCACTGAAGCAGCTCTGCAACAACGACAACAACGACACCACACTCTCAATTAGCATCGGAGCTAATGGCAAAGCAAAAATAGTGCTGAACTGGAAAAATAAAGCTGATATGTTGGGTTTTTTTTCCTTCTTCCTCCAGTTAAATGCACCACTGAGCAGAAAAGATAAACTGTTGGCTGAGCAGCCAATCAGCTTCTCTCTGCTCCTATAAGCTCAATAGAGTCAATGTTATTCACAATATGCACACTGCTGCTTTGTGTGGATCCCTCTTGATCTGATTCCACACATTCCTTTGGCCTTACGCCACTCGGCCCCCCCTGTAGGATTTCCCGCCGGTGGACACGTCGCTTTTTAGCATGCAAACACACACACACACACACACACACACACACACACATACACACACTCACTCAGAGAGTTGGCTCGTTGGGGTACGAGGCGGGCAGGCCTGAGGCACAAAGGCAGCCTTAACCCCCCCATCACCTCGCTTCTATAAAAGGGGCTGTTGCCTAGCAGCAGAACGCCACACAAGAGAGCCTACCGACACACACACACACACACTCAGACACACACACACACATTCCCTAAACAAACCCCTGGCAGCAGCGGTTGCTAGGAGATGAGGTGCGTGCATGTCCATCTCATCCAGACACTGGGATGATTTGAGGAAATTGTCGGTGAGGTGTGTCTGAGTGTGTGTGTGTGTGTGTGTGTGTGTTGCTGCTACCGTCACCTGCCCTCCCTCTGACCTCCGTGTTGTGTAAACTGAACATCCGTCTGGAGCAGAAACTACACCGTCTGACTTCTGACCCACAACAGACTGAGACGAATCAGCCGAATAATAATAATAATAAAAAAAAACACACAGATTGCAGAACTGACTGAGTTTCTCTTTTCTGGATGTTTATTCTCACGCAGGAATGCAGACGTTACCTTATCGTTGTCCAGAGGGTCTTTCTGGACGAAGGCCTGGACGAATTCTTCAGGTCCGATGTAACTCAGTCTCTCCTGAGGGGGGGGGGGACAAGAGGGAAATCAGCTGCCTGTAACCACCTCAGCAGCACGACAACGACAACAGCAGCACTTTAAAATACTGTTTGAGGAGCCAACAGGGGTCTTATGGTCTTATGGTCGTGATGGGAGTTTAGACGGATTCCCCTCAGAGTGACACCAAGTTTTACAAGAAAATAAGACAGACAGTCTCTCTCTTTGAAATTAAATCACAACTTTACTCATTTCAGTCCAGTCAGCCACGTTAGCATTAGCATTAGCATCAGCTACAGTTACTGAAGTACAGAAGTTAATGTGAGCTGATGCTACTTCATGGATCCTTTTCTGTGGTTGAACCAGTGATTAAAATGCTGCAAAACTGTTTCTGCAAAATAAAACGTAAAGTCATTTGTTTAAATACGTTCAACTGGATGGGAGGAGATTTTTATAATTAATTAAATGTCGTTCCTGCGTCATGTGACTGGACAGATTTCATGCTGTGGTTCAACAGACTTTATTTTCAGCTGCAGCAGGACATGAATCCTTCGACTATATTAGAGGAAGCAGAATATTTTAACTTTTCACTGTATGAACGAAGTAAAAATGTACATTAAAACATGTTAATGGGACTTTAGCTTCTGGATCTGGACAGAAACCCCAGATTAACCTCTGCTTTTTTCCCGATTGACTGATTTTTTTGTTTTTTCCAAACAGCAACCTGACATGTAATGAATATAAAGCTGCGCTCGAACGACGCCGTGTGGAATCGATGCTGTGGTAGGTCGGACGTGGGAGGAGCCGCGGCACCTCCACCACCGGACGGACTTCTAATCCATCATACGTGTCAGCTCGCCCCCCCCCCTCACACCGCTCTCTACTCTGACATCGATTCGGTCGTGTCCCCTTTGGCTCACGAGTGGAGCTCATAGGCAGGATTTCTGATTGTTCTTTGGAAGGAAACATTTACATCTTAATTGGAATCGACACGTCTGAATGAATGATTGATACAGTGGGGTGATTTAAGGTTTTTTTTCTTAAGAGGAGACATGAAAATTAGCCCTCTGCTCAAGTCTGGCTGGATTTCAGGCGTCTGTAGAGCGACAGAATGAGAATAAAAAGTCTCTCTCACCAGTTCTATGTGCGTGAGCTGCTGGGCCACGGTGAACGGGTCGTTGCAGATGGACAGCATGTCTCTCTGGATGGCCGCCTGGGGCTTCACCTTCAGGGTGGACAGTCGCTCGGCCGCCGTGGCGTTGATCTTCACCAGCGCCTCCTCGTACTGGCTGAGCACCGTCAGCCTCCTGATGAGGCCCTGGCTCATCTGGCCGACCGCCTTCCTGTAAACCTGATGGAAGAAGAGAATCAGTTAGTTCAGGAGCTTAAAAAGGGTTTCATCACCTCCACAGAGGAGGTCATGCTGTTTTGTTTGTCAGCAGGATTATTAAAAACCACCGGCCCCACTATCATAAAACTTGTTTGAAAGGTGGAGCGAGGACTCAAGGAAGAACATTCACGGTGTTTCACATCTGGATCCGACTCGCGTAGATGCAGTTTTTAGCCTCGGAGCCGATCTGTGCTCTCTGAACATCCTGCTAAGTTTTATACTGCAGTGGAGAGGAGAGATCCTTTACTGTCGCTGCCTTAAACTTTCCAAACACACACACACCGAAATTCAGGAGCACTGCCTGAAGCAACACTCAAAAAATACTTCACACACACTTGCAGCTCACACACATGTCATCATATGCATGAAAACACATGAGAAAACAGTTATTTATTTAAGAAAAGGACGTTCTCCACTTATTTTTCGCTTCGACACCAAAACGTCCTCCATCATCTTGTCGATCTGACACCTGACGTCTGTGCTGCTGCTTCACCGACTTTCAGCTTATAATTGTAGCGTCCATCATCAAAACTATTGATGATGATGATGCTTGGTGGTGATGGTGCTGATTGGTTTTATTCCTATGGGAGTCAGCAGGGCTCTGGCTGGGAGTCCAGACCTTCAGAGAGAGGTGATGATATTTCCACAAAAGGTTCTGACTCCACATATTGACCACGAACTGTGACTTTGTTTTCTCGTCCTCTCTCTGAGCTCTGAACAGGTTTGAAACACTGGGATTAGACACAGCTGCATCACTTTTCCATTAAGTTTGTTGACTGAGAGCAGAAGAAAAGCGACAGCAGGAACAGGAGCGCTGAGCACGACGTAAACGTGACCAAAATCTGCAGTAGTATGCGTGCAGCCACTTTGTTTAGCGCAGCTGTGGGCATTTTAGGTTAATCCCCAACCACTCATCTGTGGCAGAGAGTGATAACAACCTCAGAGGAATTTACAGCACACATGTTGACTCCATGTCAGCAGAACTGACGCCAGCGCTCAGCCCAAACCGCACAGCGACCCTCAAAACTCCACGCCTGCAGTGCTTCTTCTTGCTCGTGCACTGGGGTGGGTCACTCGCTAGGTTATGCAAGCCTCTTCCTGCCAGGCTCATTAAGGCCTCTCAGCTCAACTGGGGGCAGCGGGGGGAGGGGAGGGAGACTCTTGGCCCCCCGGCCTCAGGAGGTGGAGAGGTCGTCCTGTTTTGAACCTTCGCTGGACTCAAAACAGGCCACGGTTAGATAATTGTTCCCTCGCTGACACAGTTTAGCACAGAGGTTGCATAAGAGCGTCTATGGCGAGGAGGACATGTGTGTTTAATCTTGTGTGTGTTATTGCATGAACATGGAGGATCCCGTCTGAGGCCTCTTCCCGTACCGCCGGTATGAGCTGCCCAAAGAATCTGGGGTGACGAGGCCTCTTTTCTCACGACCGCATCCCTCCACCCTCAACTTTCTGCCAAGTCAGCCTCCAGAATCTGGGTTCTGCAAACAAGACTCCGGTTCAACAGGGTGGGAGGAGACACAGCTCGCCTCAGAATGGATGTGGAGGCCCGGTGCCTGGACGGCAATCAAGAGTGGGGAGTTGTAGCGGCGATCAGGCAGTGGGGAAAAATGAGCTGGCTTTCATCGCTCAACTGGAAAGAGCCAGGACGGGACCTTTTCTGAAATCCCCTTCCCGGGGTGTGACTAATGCCTCTGTGTGACGGCGAAGCGGCTGTGATAGGTGTGATGGCACATGAACAGACACCCTCACATGTCGGCCAGTCAACTGTGGCTCTGTGGATATTACAGTTTTGGCAGGGAGTGATTGTAAGAGCGCAGAGAGAAGAAGAAAAATGACATGATAGAAAATAGAAATGAGTATAAGACGCTAGCGGGAGTCGAAACTTCTTTATAGATGATCTCTGCTTCTCACTAAAGGCTGTAAATGTCATGATTAGATCATTTTTTCAGTTCAGTGTTTAAAATCTTGTATAAACCTTTAATTTGCTGGTTTTTGTTTGAAATCCAATTAATTTAATTGATTTTACAATTGCATATAACAGAGGAGACGTCAACGGTCTGATTTTTGTTTAATAAATCTTCTGTCAGACCGCCAATTATTTTGGCATCAAACCCTCCTTCTGAACCACCAGTCAACTAATAGCATAAAAATCACTGTTATAAACTCGTGTATTTTCTGTTTTGATAATCAGCTCACATGATTAATTCATTCATCAGGCAAAAAGGCCAAACGTTCTCTGGTTCCTGCTTCTCAAACGTGAGGATTTCCTTTGTTTTCTAATCTTTGTAAATTGAATATCTTTGTTTTTTGGGAGTGTTGGTTGGACAAAATGTGTAAAAAGGTCAATCACATGTCCTGGGAGACGGATGTGATGCCTTCAAACGGCTCAGAGAGAAAAATAATCAACCCCAAATTAAATAAACTAAAAAAAAGACTTTGCGTTGTTGGTCGTATCTGCAAATGAACGATGCTCTCAGTGTCGACACCTTCTTGCTCTGCAGCCGATGTTTGACTGAATCAACGGTGAATTAATTCAGTTATTTAAATCGAACAACAGCCACAAAATGTCTGATGGGTGGAAAGTTCAACAGTGTCCATTTGCACACAGTATTCCTGTCATTCAGACACAGTAACATCAGTGTAAACACTCGGCAAATGCTCGACCACACTCCTGCACAGTTGGACAACACAAACACGCCACCAGTGAAAATCCCTCCAGTCTCCACTTCAAAGTCGGCCATCTGCCGTAGCTTCTGTCCCCACTACAAACAGAGGACGGCCAGGGTCGGATAAATATAGCCCCTCATCCCGGAGACAACAGCACGCCTGGCATTTGGAAGCAGAGGGAGCCACGCTCGCTCATCAGAAGTACTGCCGTTACGACAGAGGGGGCCTAGCGGGGGCACGCCGTTCCCTACGCTATCGACCCTGGCAGTGATCCTGAGGTGGCAGACGGCCGCTCAGTACAAGTCACCACGACTGAGCGCGCGGTTGGTTCGTGCCATCACATCACCGGAGGTCCTGTTTTTCTTGGCCGAGCGGTGGTGCTTCCTGCGGAGAACCACCTGACCCACACAAACGGCCTGGCTGTTTTTAGCAGGTGAGCCGAGCAGCACTAATGAACAGACAGCAGAAAGATGCACCGCGTAGGATTCTTTTATCTACAAACACGCCCGTGTTGCCAAGTCACGACGGCACAGGGATGCCTTCCAAACGCCCGACTAGGACGAACTAACGTTTACCGGCAATGTGAAGTCCAGGTCAAGCCTCCAAGTATTAGGAGGCAACGTGCACGTCAACAGCAAGTCTTTAGAGTCATCGATCCAAAGTCTTAACTCTTCAGACCCTCCGCCAAGGCCAAGAATACCCTTCGTCTAGAATACGCAAATCTGCAAGTGGTACTGAGGCAGATCTGGACACCCTCACACCAGGTTTTTCTGTAATCCTGCCGACAAACATCAACATCAACACTGAAACCAGGGAAACCAGACAAACGAAAGGTGTTTAAGTTTCTTCTCTCAGTGACCTCAGGATTAAACATTCAGTACAACAGCAGCCGTCATAAAGGGACGCTGAGCATGTCCTCAGTCTGCCTACTGACCGCCAAACTATGAGAAACGACCACCCTCTCTTTTTCTCCTGCTCCATCTTATAATAATCATCACATTTGAGCAGGCCGACTGAAAACCTCCTTAAACCACCTCCTCGCTGTCCGCCCTTGTTTTTACGTCGCTAACAACCAGCTACCATGAAGATGTTCAGAACGAGGCTGAAAACAGCAGCAGCAGCAGCAGCAGTCGTGTGATGAGGTGGGACCTCCAAAAACACAAGCATGAGCTTTAAATCAGCACAATTTGGGACCTTTTAAGACAGAAGTGTTTGACCCAGCGTCTGTTTTACATCACATGTGCCCAGCGTCCAAACTGGATATATAATATAAGATCTGATCAGCCAAACTTATCATAATAACACAAAAAGGACTTGGGGCCAAATAAAAACTGCACATTTTGAGGGAACCAGCACCATGAGGTCGGATCAAGAGATCACAGCACTTCTCTATATATCCAACCACATCCATAATGACAGTCTTACTGCGGAGATCAAGGTCCTGGACTGTTCAGACTGTGGTCTGGACTCGACCTTGCCCAGATGTTTGGGACGTCTATTCTGGACTCAAACCCTTTTCCCAGAGCGCTGCGGTCGCCGCTCTGAGGAATCTGCACCCAACTCTGAATTCAAAAAGACCTGCATGTGGTTCGCTTTCAAAACACATTTTGGAGAATCTGTGAGAAACACGAGTGCAAATTAGTCCTGATCAAACCGGAGGAAGAGATCACGTTTCATCATCACGGGTTCATCAGCCATGAATAAACAGCATCACAACTTTACTTCCTCGACGTTTGCTCGTGGCGGTTTTGTTAACCTGAGGCACCAAAGGGCCTTTTCAGCTGGAAAAGACGTTCCCGGTCACGCTGCGCTAATCGTGAGTGCTCGTGCACGTGGATTACATGATATCACAGCACATCCACGGGGCGTTCAAGTACAGTAAAAGGTTGCTTTGTCAACACAGAAGTTAGTGTTTGTGCCCTTTGTCTTTTCACTGAGAGAGCGTTTCTCTGTGTGCTCATGAAAAGGGTCACTCAAAGGCAGCATCCTCTCTGTTTCCAACACAAATCATAAAACATGATTTTAAGTAAAACTGTTTTTAAGAATTCCCTTCAGTAAAGATGCCAATAAATCTGGTTAGTTTAACGCTGAGGTGGCTCTGACATTGTTAGAATAAAGTCCAACAGCAGAGGACAAGTGGACGAGTTTATATTTTCAAAAAGAGAAACTGAAAGTTAAAGTTATTACACAAGACTTTGTGGTTATAATATTGCTGCATGTACCTCCTAATAACAAGGTGACGCAACAAACAACCAGAAGACAAATTAAATCACTAAACCTGAAACTTGACAGACCAGAAGAGTTTCATTTCCTACATGTTTGATCATTTGTACCCAAACTGAGCCGCTCGTCTTCACACTCATTTATACTGACGACCACAGACGTCCAACAGAAATAAAGGCTCAAATCAAATAAAATCACAACAGTTTGTAAAAACAAATAATGAAAAAGTAGAGCAAAGCTTCACTATTACCTGACAGTGGAGCCATTGATAAGGAGGGCTGATTATTTTCTCGATTAATTGATCAGTTGTCTGGTCCGTAACATGTAAAAAAAAACCAAAAAACTTCTTGGTTTTGTCCACAACCCAAAAGATGTTCAGTTTACCGTCATAGAGGTGTGAAGAAACCAGAAAAAGTCCCATTTAAGAAGCTAAAATCAGAGAATTTTTACTTTTTTTTTGCTTAGAAATTAGTCAAAGTGATCAAACCAGCTGCTGATTGATAAGTGAGCACTGATTGATTCACTCCTGCAGCTCTCTGAATTATTTAGATACACTTTTAAAAAATCAAACTGTTTCTGTGGCCATCAAACGACGGAGAGTCACTGGGGGGTCAGTCAGGATGTCCTGTGTGTCCGGGGGGGGGGGGGGTTGTACAAGGACAGCAGATATGGGAGCTGTAAATGTGTCATCTGAGAAACGTATTGATTCGTAGATTAAATCAGAATCAATACTCACACTTGTACTATTGATGAGTCATGTGAAACACTGAGGGGGGGGGGGGGGGATGTTAGCGTGTCCTCCCATCACCGTCTGGTCTCCAACTTAACTCAGACACGCAACTCATTCCTCAGCTGAACACGAGTGAAACCATCAGGACAACTAACCAAATTATTTGTCCAGACTGAAGGAAACTGTAGTGGGAACGTTACCGGAGGGGGGGGGGCATTTGATATGTAGCCATGCTCAACCAATTGGAGCAAAACACTTCCAAACCTTGCTGCATCTTTTCCATTAATGTTTCCCAGATCATTTCTTCGCTCCACTTGGCGGATGATTGGTCCACCAAGCTTTGCCGGAGCCCCTTTAGCCATCGTGTTTCCAGGCCTTAGTAGTTACCGTATCGGCTTGGTTGTCTCGTGACTTGGACGAGGGGTTGGAGTTGGAGAAACCAGGGTAGGACTCCTACCATACACCTTACAACCACCAACATCATCACCGTCAGTGGCGTCACGCTGTGCCACAATGTGGAGTTTACCATACGGTCATTACCGTGAGCCGTCAGCCATCAGCACTAGACGAAGGCCAAACCCTAAGACAGCCAATAAACACATTTCTACCATGGTGTCATAAAGATGTGTTTCCTTACATCGCCAACAGAGTGGAAAGAGGTAGAATCATGTTTTCAGAGAATCCCTTTTTCTTTTGTGATGCTGTGAGATAATACAGTCACTGCAACAACACATCATAAAATTAACTGATATCAAAAGCTCTTATCTCCCGACCCTATTAGCTCTAGTAACAAAGGCAGCAAAGAACTAGCTTGTCTGCACAAAAACAACGCAGAGAACATCAATTTGAAGAAATTGACATTCGATGCCTCAGACTTGTGCATTAAATATAAGGACAGAGCCGTGAGGAAGTTAGCTTAGCTTAGCATAAAGCCTGGTGGCAGAGCTAACCAGCTAGCACGAGAGCTCCTGTCATTCCTACACTTCTGTCTGATTAAACAGACATGATATAGCCTGGTAATTAATATTCTTGTCCAACAGTGGAGGGTCTGCATGTGCGACAAAGATAACAGAGGCTACAGGACAAAATCAGTTCCACCACGCTGAAATACAAACTTCTGAAAACGGCGCGCTAAGCTGGTGACATTCAGCTCTGCAGCAGCCGAACAATTCAAACGCTGCCTGGGAGGGAGCGACACACAGACGACAAAAAAGCCACCTAGCCGGCGAACAAAGGGGCTTTTCTCTCCCCTCAGCCAGCCCCAAAAACCTGCTTTGTTGCCAGAGACGCCCCCCTCCTCCCCCCTCCACCCCCCTCCACCTCCCTCCACCTCCCTCCACCGCTATCAGCTAAAATCTGCCTGCGCCTGCTGCTTGTGCGCTCCGGCACTCCGCTGCTCGTGATAACACCTAAACTAAACAGATTATTTCATCAGTCTTTGTTTCTTAACTCGCTTAGTATGAACGACTCCTTTTGTTGCACGACCAGAGGAACTCTTTCACACTTCTAACAGCCCAAACTATGAGCAAATGATTGGGAATGATCTTAAAATGAGGGACTTGTTTGGCTCCCAGTCCAACAGGTGCTCTGAGTGATGACAGTCAAACACACGAGACAGACATGAGCACTGGACGGCCAGCCGGCTTCAGCCTTCCTTTAGGCGCTGCTGATGCAAACAGAAGAAGGTTTGGAGAAAAGAAAAGAGCGAGGACTGACCTCGTCTCCGTTGGCCAGCCGGTGGGTCAGCTCCTTCAGGCTCCGCATCATCCTGTCGTCCCTGAAGTCGTACGGGAACGTCTCCGTCCACTCCGTCAGCAGCTGGAGGATCTTGGGAGCAATCTTCCTGACTCTCATCTGACAACGCAGCAAAAACACACATAAGAGCCCAGTTGGAACTAAATATTCCACTAAAGGAGACAGTTTCATCTATTTTCTCCATTAATTGGTTTATCAGTTAGTCGATAAAACATTAAAAACTGAGAGGCACAACATCAGATGTCTTGGTTTGTCAAATAAAATAATCCAAAACACAAAAATATTACATTTATTAGCATGAAAAACCAAGAAAAGCAGCAAATATTCACATTTTTTAAGTTTTCATCTGACAAAAAGACTGAAAATAGCTGCTGATAAGTTCTCTGAGGTTTGACTCATTGACTAATCGCTGCAGCTCTATTCCACTGATCCCCAAAATTGACGAAGAGGAAGTAGAAGTGAGAAGATGAAGAGCAGACCTTGTCAGCTTGGGGGTCGCTGAGCCGCTGTTGCTCCATGCAGAGGTGACACACCTTCGACATGAGCTCGTACGGGCGAATGAAGAGACGAGAGCTGAGCAGGAAGGTGAAGATGTACGTCCTCTGTGGAGAGAAGAAGAAGAAGAAGAAGAAGAAGAAGAAGAAGAATGAAATGAAATCAGACTCACTGGGGGGAATTATATCTAAACAACAAAACATATAAACAGTCAGTGAGGGAAGCTAAAACTTTAAATCCCCGGTGCAGTGAAACAAAAGAAAGGTAAAGAGACTTCGGCGAGTCTCAACGCAGCAGAGCTTCTCAGAGAAGAAGAAAGGTTTCTTACTTTGATGAAGCTGCAAAAGAAAAGAAGCACCAGGGATTTAAAAAAAAGGTAAAATGTAAAAGCAGCAACACTCACATCTGGATAATAGTCGGCAGTCGGGACCAGGTGGTGAACGAGGGACTCCAGGGACCCGGACACCAGGTTGTTGTCATGGTAGAAGAGGGCGGGGTAGCCGTCCTCCTTGGTCTGGTACAGGTTCTTGTTGTAGCCGCTGGTGTTCAGCTGCCCGGTGAACGGAGGAGTCTGAGGCATGTTGTCCTGCAGAGACAGAGACGGAGACAGAGACAGGAGTCACACTCCTTCTTGCTTCCCTGCAGACGCTGATGCAGAACCTAAAATAGTCCTCAGACACAAACACAGATTGTTTGGGAAACGGTTCGGTCGCCACCCTTCCTCCTGCTGTCCATTTTAAGCTCTCTGGGTTACGGTTTAGTTTATTTGGACGCACAAATGCAAACTGTGGTCGAGAGAACAGAGTGACATGAGTCATCGGCGTCACAGAGAACAGACGCTTTAACCCCCGACAGCGTTAGCGCCTCCCTACCTGCACACCTCACACACCTGCAGGTGGGAGTGGAAATCATCCCACGAGCAGCAGCTTTTCACTGCTGGGGAAATGGGTCGATTCCCAGAAATGAAGACGAAGGTTTCAGATTCTCTAACGCAGCTCATAGGGAAAGTTCTGCATACGTGCTCACACACGCAAACAGAAAGCACATCAGAAACATGTAAGAGCTTGTGAGAGACTCACAAATGTCAAGACGCTGCCTCAACCCTGATCACGTTATTCACTGTGTGTGTGTGTGTGTGTGTGTGTGTGTGTGTGTGTGTGTGTGACCACGTGTGCAGTCCTGTGCTGCTAGAGTCACGCTGAGATCGATCAAAACAGTGAACTCTCATCGCTCCACGTGTTCAAACAGTAGCGGCTCTGTCGCCACGCAGGACGCTCGGGGCTGCGAGGAGGTGATGGCACGACAAGAAAGGTCGACCGAAAGAAGAATCTGTTGTAGAGAAGCACCGTCAGGACGTCCAGAGAGCTTCTACACATCTGTAACAGATATTTAATATCTAATACTGGTCCCACCAGACCGGTTATGGTCTGGTGACAGTCGGTGCGTCACACCTACAGGTTGGAGAGAGGACGGAGGGATGAGAACAAAGATATTCAGGTGATCAATGCGCTCCATCGTCTGCATACTTTAAAACGCAGACCGGTTCACCAGGAAGCTCCAAACTGAAGAACCAGAGCAGATTTTGGTGAAGAAGCATCACGACTGAACTGAACTATGTTGATTTCACTGCGTCTCATTTGTAAACAGGAGGAGTTTCTTCTTTCCTCACAAAGAGAACAAGCAGCCGCTCCTCTGCCGGCCTGCTGACCCCTGAACCTGCCGCTCCGTGCCACGCCGGGCAGACTTATGGCTGGGGGGGGGACACAAAAGGCCTTTTCACATGGGGGAGGTGGGCAACAACCCTGCTACCCGCCCCCCTCCACCCTCCACACCCACACCTCCTCGTCAGTATGCTGCCTGCAGAGTCGGACGCCTTTAAGGCCGAAACGCTGCGGCGCTACCGGGGATGATGCAGGAGGGAGGAGCACACACACACACACACACACACACACACACACACACACACACACACACACACACGTCCATCCTCACGTCCACTTTCACACACACACACACACACACACCACACACACACACACACACACACACGTCCACTTTCACACACACACACCAAAACTATTATTCAGCCAGTCAGCAGCAGGAATTTCCATGAGAAAGGAGCGGGTGAGGAGTCAGAGCACAGCGGCCCCAGCATCTGCTGCACCATGTGGCCTCCCCGACACTGGGGGAGGGACAGGGGGGAGGCAGAGGGAGGGACGGGGAGACCAGCGGTCTGATGCTGGGACGTCCTGTTTAGAGTTTCCTCCACTGTGAGTGTGTTTCCTGAGCAGCTCTGGTCCTCAGATCAGCTCTGAGGATCACGTCAGCAGCAGGTGATCCAGGGCTGAGAACTCGGCTCTTCACTTTTCCCAGCTGGGATCCAAACCAGCGGCTCCCTGATCCTGATCCTGATCCTGATCCCACGCCTTCTTCTCCCCCCACAAAAGGAGGGAGGGGGGGTGTTTAGGTTAGACGTAGAGCTCAAGTTAATCTGTGACTATTTGAATGCTCCATCATTGTTTCAGGTTATTTCACTAATTCATGTATTTGCTGTTTCCAGACTCCAGAGTTCTGTCAGACTGACATGGAAACGATGTGGCAGGAAAAGACAGTCGATGTATAGATAGAGATGCAGAGATCCACTGGATCTGTATCGGAGCAGATACGACAGATTTACTTTAAATAGTTTCTATGCCGCCGTCATTTCCACTCAGCTAAAAGTGACGTTTACCTGTTTTAAGTATCAGAAAAAGGAGAGCAGAGGTTTTAAATCAGGACTCTGGATCCACTGAGGTCCTGTTTGCTCCTTTCAGTCACTTAGTGGGACTGAGATCAACCTCTCTGAGTTTTAAATGCTGCTACAGATCCAGTGACCCTGTCAGATCCACTGAGCTGGAGATCATTCACTAACCTCTCCGTGTCTCCTGTCAGTGTTCTCACCCTCATCTTCATCGTTTTAAGACTCTACTGATGAAGCTAATGTTTAATCTTGATTATTTTTCAATAAGTCAAGACATCACATCAGATGTCTCATATTTAATTCATTAGAATAAAAAAATATTCACACCAGAGAACCTGAACAATGAAAAAATGACTTTTCAAACTTAAACTAGTTGCTGATTCGTTTTCTGCCAAACGACCAATTAATTAATTAACTGACTGAATGTCTGCAGCTCGACTTGTCTTGTTCTCGGGCTGTAAATTCGTCCAAAGCGACAAAAGAAACACAAAAAAGAGCAAATTAAGAAATAAAGGAAGAAGTTTTACTTATTTATAAAGATTGGGGCGATAACAGAGGCTATGTGTACTCTTCCTCCTCCTCCTCCTCCTCCTCCTCCTCCTCCTCCTCCTCCACCAGCTGCAGCTTCGCCGTAACCCCAAAAACAAAGAGCAGGACACCGACAAGCAGCGACAACTGAGGCTCCCTGATTTACATTTGGCTCCCAGGTGTTGTGTGTGTGTGTGTGTGTGTGTGTGTGTGTGCTGCTGCTGGTGCTGAATGGGGGGGTGGGGGGGTTTGGGTGAGGGGGGGTGGAGGCACATGTCAAGTCCTCCGGTCCGACAAAAACAAACTCTTAGCATGTAGCTGCTGGCAGCTGAAGGTAAACAAACAAAATGCCACAGCTCGCCTCCCCTCAGGAGGGGGGGGGGTTTGTTTAGGTTGGATGGATGGATTTAATTATAGCCTCAGTGTGTGTGTGTGTGTGTGTGTGTGTGTGTGGCCATCTGCCTCAGTGTGTAAACAGGAGTCTGGTTTGGACTTTAATTGGATTTAAAAACAGAAGATATTCTAATCAAACCTGTGTTTCTGGTGGTTCAGGAGTTAAATCATGTTTCTAAAAAATAAGGAACGAAGGAATTTTCCACTTTACCAGAATCAAGTGGGACAGAAACTCAAACTGTGTTTCCACTTTTTCCCGGCTGATCACTGCTGATCATCACATGGCCGTGAGTCTGTCAGACTGGCAGAGAGCTGACTGGGGGGGGGGGGTCTGAAGGTCTGTAACTTCCCTCATGATATTAACGGAGGGACAGAAACACTGATGATGTGGAGGTGAGGAGGAAGATCTTTAGTTTCAGGCCATCGTTCAGTGAAAGGTCACAGAAATGTCAAAATATTTATTAGTCCTGGGGGGGTGTTTGGAAATAGAGAAGGGCAGCAGCTTAAAAATCCCCGAACCTCCCCAGGCAAACGTCACATTAGGAGTAAAACACCCCCGTTTACGTGAAACCAAGCTTGCAGGTAATTTTCTGTCCAAGCGTTTGGGCGGGGCTGCAAATACGAGCCATCAAAGAGCAGACGGGGGCTCTTCCCGCCCCCCCGGGCAGAGTTAACGGCGGCTCGTGATGAGCTCCTGTCAGCACTTCAGAGGCTGTAAAAGACCTGAACGCAGGGAAACATTCTCGAGCTCCACGAGACCGACGCAGAGCTGCAGCCTCCCCGATGATGAAACATCTGAACCCCCCCCGAGACCTGCGACGAGTCACAGAAATGCAGAGAAACAGTGGACACAGGCTTTGTTTGTGCTTTGTCGGGGCAGGAGGGGGCTCTTTGAGGGGCCGGCACTAAATCAACAGCCCCCCCCCACACTGGGTAAACACTGAGAGGCATGAGGAATCTCACTCATCCACGGCTGGAGGAAGCGAGGGTGACAGAGAGCTGAGAGCTGCAGAGGAGCAGAGGAGCAGTGGAGGGGGTCTGAATACAGTCTGGAGCTTAGACTAGAGTTTAAAACTAAACCAGGCTCAAGAGTCTCATAACCCACTTCAAACCAACCTGCCCAACTAGTCCTGGTTCACTGAACTAGTCCTGGTTCTCTGAACTAGTCCTGGTTCTGTGAACTAGTCCTGGTTCACCGAACTAGTCCTGGTTCTGTAAACTAGTCCTGGTTCACCGAACTAGTCCTGGTTCTGGGCTGCTGGTTGGTTCATAGTGAACTTTCCAAGATCTCAGGACACCGTTTGATTGATAAAAGCTCTAAAGTTACTGATAGGAGACGGATTTCTGTGTCTTTGTTGTCACACGTTCAAGAAGGAAGGGAACAAGCCGACACACCTAGAAACTAAAACCAAACACTGCTCATGATGAATCCTCCCAGAGACTCCTGGTGGAAGAGGGTGAACATCAACAACAGTGAGAAGTCAGAGCAGAGGAATCTCCATCACGCTCCACCTTTTAACCCCCCCGACCCCCCGCTGGGTCAGCTACAGTGTGTTCAGACTGAGGAGTGAGGAGCAGTTCACTCACTGAGCTTCACGAGGCTCCAACGAAGAGCTGAAACATGAAACGTAAAGATGCTGCAGCCGATAGTCGACACACTTCAGTACAAAACACAGCTAAGTCAGAAGGACGACTCCTCCATAAAGGACTCTGTCAGGCCCCGACAGGGACGCCGACCCCCCCACACAGAGGGCCGCTGCAGCAGGAGCCACTTTTCTCCATCACGTCTTCCCCCTGAACGTTTAGGACGCTGAACAAACAGGCTGGAGTTTAAAAGCATCTTCCTGATCTCCATGGACGGATCGTGATGGGACGGGGCCCTGGGCACAGACATGTAAAGGCCTCCCCATCTCAACACACACCTTGCTCTCTTGTCTTTTACCTCTTTGTGGTTGTTTCACATCACTTTTTGGTCAATTTATGCCTCTTAAGTTGTTTAATAACACTTTACTGTGTCTCTCTGTCTCTCTGTGCTCAGATTTGTGTCTCTGTTTCTTGGTTGTTGCTTCCTCTACTGGCTCCCTGGTAAGAAACGTTATCAGTCACTTCAAGCGGAGGCTCCCCGCTCACCGATCCTTCTGTGCCGACTTTAACGGCTCCTATCTGACCGTTTACAAATCAAAGACCGTCTGGGAGTCTGTGTTTAAACACAGTGGTCCAGACTGAATCCCAGCTTGTGGTCGTCCTCACTGCTGCAGCTCCGTCCTCACATTTATTACACATCCTTTAAGAAATCAGAGCTGAAGAGATGGACGTGAACACCAAACACACATTCTCATCTACATTTACATCCCAGCAGCCTCCACACACACTCAGAGCATCACACACACACACACACTGCAGCCTGTAATCCACTGCAACAATAAGTCATTCAAGTGTTTCCAGAGGAGGCAGCCTCTGTCTCACTGTCCGCCGGCCAAACCACCAATAAACGGATTTAACTTGTCAGCACATTAAGGAAAGCCTGATGCATGTGTGTAACACAGGGGAGAGCAGAGGGGAGTTATTCAGGAGAGATGAGGGATTAACTTAGCTGATCCCTCACTGTCTTGCAGGGGGGGGGGAATCCTCTTAGCCAGAAGGTAGTGGGGTTAAAAATAGTCCGCCATTGACACCGACTTCAGAAACCCCATTATTATTATTCATCAGGGGACACCACAGACTCAACCTGCAGCCCGAACACTCACGGACAAGCCGCGGAAGGAGCCTCAGAGCTGGGGGAGCCTCGGAGCTGGGGGAGCCTCCAGCCGGAGGAGCAGCAGCAGCAGCGCGCTCTTCACACCACCTGCGCGCAATTTGGCCAAACTCCGGCGCGTCTCCAAACCACACAGCGACCAACACCAACACCAAACGTGCCCCCACATGAGATCCTCCCAGCTCACCTCAACAGGCAGCGCTCCAGGTAACAACTCCCCTCGTATCCTTTTCCCAAAACAACGTGCGGAACAGTTCCTCTCCTGCTCAACATGTGAAGAAAGCAGCAGCTCCTCCGGCTCACTGCGGCATTATTCAGGCGGAGGAGTGGGGAGGTCCGGCGGGTGTCCTGGGCTCCAGCAGCTCCAGCAGCTCCAGCAGCGGGGGTGTTCAGAGGAGAAGCCGTCACAGGGGGGTCACAGCTCCGGTACTGTCGCTGCTCCGCCGCCTTCTCCAGTCTGACTGTGTGCGCTCCGGAGCCGCCTCACAGCTTTCTGATGAAGGGGGGGGGGCAGCAGCCAATCAGAGGAGAGAACGAGCCCCCACCACACCCCCTCATCCCTCATCCCTCCCACTCTCTCTCTCTCATCCTCCCCCTCTTTTCTTTTCTAGTTTTCAATTTCATTTCCCCTCCATCTCTTTCGCTTCCTCTAATAATTATAATAAACTCTATTTATAAGGAACTTTTCTTATTAGTCTTAGTCATTATTCTTATTAAGTACTGAGCAGCTAAAATAAGAATAAAAACCCCAAATTACAAAATACTAAAAGATGAAATAAGATGTTTTATTTCTCTGTCACCTTTAGGCTGAATGTTTGACTCTTTCTTGGTTGTTTTGTCTCTTTTAGGTTATTTTGCGTCTTTTTCTGGTTATTTTGCTTTGCTTTGTCATAGTTTTATGTCTCTTTCAGGTCATTTTGTTTCTCTTTCAGGTCATTTTGTTTCTCTTTCAGGTCTTTCTACGTCTCTTTCTGGCTGTTCAGCGCCCGCTGAAGGGCTGGTCACATGATCGACAGATCCCCTTATGACATCATAGAGGGAGGCAAATCTAAACAGCGTGTTTTCACACTCAGAGACAGACAGCGGACGGTCTGTGGACACACCAGACACACGTGTTTACGTCGAACAGACATTAAAAAGTGAGTTTTGCGTTAATATGCGTCCTTTAAACGTGACCTGCCGTGAAACTGCAGAGGAAAAGTAAGATAACAAGCTTCACAGTCAGTGCGTCTGTTTTCGTACTTTATATTGTATATTTCTATTGTATGCTGAAATAAACTCTGGCATGTTAACATCTTCTATTTTCATCCTGATGTCTCTCAAATAAACAAATGAATAGATCAAATGCACATTAATATTTCCAGTTTATTGCGGTCAGCCTCGTTCTAAGTTCAGGTCGTGTGAATTAAAGCTTCCCGACCACCAAAAAAATGCTAATTATAATTGCTGTGAATTCTATCAGCTGTGATGAGCTCAGTCAGACGGTTTTGTCTGTCTGCTGTTTTCATTAGTTCACCGTTTCTACGTGAGCGACACATCAAGAGGAAAAAAAACGCAGCTTCACATCAAATAAAAGTCCAGGATTTAAAAAAGAAAAAGAATAAATATGTACAGATTTAAACATTTCTATTTATTTAGCTCTTATTTTAAAAAGGCAGGTCGGTTATGAAGGAGAAATTGAGGTTACAAAACAAACAAATGCTGAAAATTGTTCTTTTACTCTTTTTGAATGTGCAGAAAACAAGTAATTCCAGCACAAAGGCCTCTTTTCGTTTGTTTGCCGCCTCCCCGACTGTCCTGCTTATCTTTAAACACCAGAAAATAGAAGAGGACCATCGATGTTTTTGAACATGACTTCTATTCACATGTCTGTTCAGGGTGGTTCGTGCTCGGCTGACTGTCCCCACGCAGTAATAAGCCACGGTACAATAACAGCAAATCATCCCGAATCTCATCAACATCCAGAGGTATTACGTAATCTGGTATTAGCGCAGATGCACTAATCCAGCTTTCCTCTCGCTTAAATGACCGCACAGAGTTTGACCACAAAAGATCAGGACTGCAGTCACTGTGTTGGACATCAAACACAACACACACAGCACAAACAATGAACCAGGTTTTTATCTAAGTGCACATTCTGCTTATTCCACTTTGTTTTCATTTACTGCAAACAAATATTGGAAAAAAACATTTAAATTTATGATTAGAGCTGACAAAGTGTGTGACAGCATTATGGAAAGGATCCCTACAGAGAGAGACCTGGAAGATCCTTTTGGTTTAACCACAAACAGCACACACACCAGACTACATTCACTAAAACAGGGATTTTAGAGAACAGGACACAGGAGCTGCTGCTCTGCTGCTGCCTCCATCAGTCAGTGTGTTTGTGTTATTGTGTGTTACACAGATATTTTGTTGGATCTGAATGAGCCCTTTAAACACAGAAGTCACACAATAACACAAACAAATTAACTGATGGATGCTTCTGTAGGTCAGCAGCTCCTGTGTTCTGAGAGGTTAAATTACTGCTTTTGTTAATGGAGTCTGGTGTGTTTGAAGGGAGCGATAGAACGGCTGGAGTAGCTGCTTTTTGCACCTATCAGTCATTTCAAATATGTCAAGTAGGGCCCAGGTTTAAAAATACCAAAGTTATCCTTGACGAATCTCTGTGTGGTTTAAAACATACCTGTGTAAGAGAACACCAGTCTGACCAGTGTGTATTACAGTCTGGTTTCAGCATTTCAGCGTTCCTGCAGGGCGGCCTGTGCTGAACGCTCCAGTGAAGGATTGGAGCCTGGCGCAGCTACAGCCTGGAGGTCTGTGTAAAGCAGGGTGAAGCTAACTGCCACGAGCCTGAGCAGCAGAGGTACATCACAAATCAGAGCAGTGTGGGTGCAGGACTGCAGACTGATCAGATGTTTACTCTGACTGGGGAGGCAGAACTGTGCTAAAGGTCTCTTATGCAAGTGCTGATGTGCTGGACTTGAAATGTCCCTGCAGGGCAACAAATAAATAAACACTGACTTTATGTTTGTGCTTCAACACGGAGCACTGAAGATCATCAGGAACGCACAGCACCACGTTTCCCTTTTTTATGCTTCAATACATTAATTTTATATTGAATGCAAAATGGTTAAAGTTACAAAAAAAACAGCTTTTTAGTAAAGATCAGCAACTCCTGTGTTCTGAGAGGCAAAATTAGTGGTTTTGTGAATGGAGCCTGGTGTTTTAGAGGAGAGCCCTACAGAGAGAGACCTGGAAGATCCTTTTGGTTTAACCACAAACAGCCGTTATATCGCTCTCTGCACACACACCAGACTACATTCACTAAAACAGGGATTTTAGAGAACAGGACACAGGAGCTGCTGGTCTGCTGCTGCCTCCATCAGTCAGTTTGTTTGTGTTGTTGTGTGACTTTGGTGTTTTAAAATATTAATTCAGATCCAACAAAATATTTGTGTAACAAACAATAACACAAACACACTGACTGATGGAGGCAGCAGTAGACCAGCAGCTCCTGTGTCCTGTTCTCTAAAATCCCTGTTTTAGTGAATGTAGTCTGGTGTGTGTGCTGTTTGTGGTTAAACCAAAAGGATCTTCCAGGTCTCTCTCTGTAGGGATCCTTTCCATGATGCTGTCACACACTTAGAATAACACTCTGAGCCTGTCAGTGGATCAAACAAGCTCTTTTAGTGGACCTACTGTGATCAGGTGCAGTTGTCCCAAAGGATCACGTTGCAGCCATTGCAGCCCGTTTGGTGTCTGCTGGCTGAGGTGATCTACTGGACCAGTTCCAACACTTTTACTACCTACCAGTCACTCACACACCTGGGTATGAGCAGATAGAACCCTTGTTTAAAAATACCAAAGTTAGTCGGTCAAAATCACCAAGCTTTAGACTGTTCAATGGATGCAGACTGTTGCGGCAGTTGGTGGTAATTATTATTATTTTAATAATTAAAGTTTATCAGTGGGAGCTGTTAAATTTATAGCTTGCATATCACCGTCATCCCAAACAGCTCGCAGGCTCGGCTGCAGTGACACTGAAGTGATGAAGTCATCACTTGGGGTTTTTGAGACTTTAGCAGCGTGTTAAAACTGTCAGCTGTCAGCAGGGACCAACACTTTCCTTCCATTAGTACCTCAGAGCTCTACTGACGACAAACAGTCCAAACAGATGGTTCAAAATATCTATTTTTAATTTATATAAAAGAGCATCAAACAGTTTGGTACAATCTCCTTCCACAGACAGAAGAACTAATTCTCCTTCACACTCAAACTGTTCTTTAAATCTTCCTGAGCTCGACTGACCGCCGGCCGTCAGTCCTCACAAAACCTGCTTCCTGTATTTGGTTCGTTTCAAAGTTCACTCAGCATCACACAGACCTAAACAAAGCTGCCCTGAATGTGAGTGTGGCTGTTTGCATTACCAGTGTCGTTACTTGGGTCCACAGCGGGCTGCCCCCCCCCCAAAAAAAACGACAGTCGATGAGGCTTTCATTGGTTTTCTGTTTGCAGGAAAAACAAAAAACTAAAAACTAAATTTAAAACTCTATTCGGGAGCTGTGATTTGCCAAAATCAGCTCCAAACCAGCGTATAAAACACTGGAGGGCTTTTAATTTGGAATGACTGACACAGGAAGTGTCAACACTCAGTCACTGACAGACCATATCATATATTATTATATATTATTTATCAAAAACGACACGTCCTGTTTACAGACAGTTTGTGTGTCCAGAAAGTGAAGGACGAGCTTCCTGCTCCGTGAACTCTGCTCCTGTTAGCATCGTCGCTAACAGGCGGGTTAGGGTTACCTAACTAGGTAACCTAACTAGGTAACCCTAGTTACTGAACAGTGTTCACATTTAAATACTTAAATTAGCATCATAAGTCGACTAGCGGCTTGAACTAACGACTAATCGACTGGTAATGTCTTTGATCGGGGGCAGCCCTAGTCCCACCTGAGCTTCACCACCACTCTACAGTTTGCGTCCCCCCCTCCCCCACCGTGAGTGCGTCCTAACTCCCCCCTTTGTCCGCGGGGTGATGTGGAGCCTCTGCCCCGGCCTGGCCGCCTCCACATCCACACCTGCGTTCTCGTGCCAGACCGGTGAGCAGCTCCAGGACTCTGATCTCGTGCTCCATGCGAGCTTTCTCCCTCCTCTCCTCCCTCTCGGCCGTCTCCCTCTGCCGGCGCTCCTCCCTCTGCAGCCACTGGGCCAGGAGCTCCTGATGGCAGCGCGCCTGCTCCTGCCGCTGGCTCTCCAGCTGCACCAGCAGGCCCCGGGACTCCGACACCAGCCGCTGGAAGCAGTCCGACAGGTGTCTGAGGACGGGCTCCAGGCAGGTGGAGTCGGGGCAGTGGTGGCCGGGGGTGGGGAGGGCGCCGGGGCTCGGATCTGGGGGCGCAGGGGGAGGCGAGGCGGCGGACTGGGTGAGGGGGGGAGGAGGTGCTGCATGTGGGGAAGGGGCGTTCAGGCTGTTCTCCACTTGAGCACCTGAGACATAAAACAGCCACAGTTACTAAAGACAGGAAGGAGCTCCAACCGCCAGCTAATGATTTAAAGGCCATAATCTACTGATTATCCAATCAGTTAATCGATTAATCTATGAAACATCAGAGACCAAGGAGACTCAAAAATATTAAATTCATTATGATGCAAAACCAAGAAATCAGTGAATTTTTACATTCAAGAACCTGAAACAATCAAATGTTTGAGCGTCTTCGGTATATTCTGCTTGTTTTTGTCACCAGTTTGTTTCCTTCAATTCAAAACTACTGCGATTATCTTTAGTTCACAGTTAACATCCACATCTACACTATGTAGCATCTAAAGTCAAGTAAATTCTACATTTGAGCTCAGAAATAAGGCAAAGCTAACTGGACAAACCAGTTTAGTCACTTTTAAAAATAATAATAATAAGTTTGTAATTCATCATAAGCTGAACAAAGCTACATTGGAGACCATAAGAAACTAAAGATAACGTGTCACATGCAGGTTTTGCTGTTATTCTTAGTCTGGGGTGATTTAGAGAATAATCCCGGTACCTACCGGTCATTTCACGATGGACAGACGTTTCCAGATAAACTTCGTGGCGTCGGTCTCTCGGCGGGAATCCAGGACTGCTGAACTCAAACTCATCCGTTGAAACTTCCCCGTCCTCCAGTTTGACTTCGGAGCCTCCTCTCTGCTCCACGGAGCCCAGGCGTCCTCTCCCCGTCCTCCCCAGAGACACAAACTGGTGTCCACCGATCTCTGTGCCAGGATTTAAATCTAGCGGGATGCTTCCCGTCCTGTCCACGGAGTCGAGGTGACGCTCGGCCATCCGCTCTGGAGAAACAAAGTAGGGTTGTGCTTCCCCTCCCGCTGACCTGCGGCCCAACACAGCATCCATCTCTGCAAAGTATTTGAAGGAGCAGGGCTGCGAGCTGTCCACGCTCCGCTGTAGTTTGGCTCTGACATAGTTCGCCTTCAGGGTTTTGACCCGAAGCCGGCACTGGTGCGGACTCCGGGAGAAGCCCGTCTCACTCAGGCGGGCTGAGAGGTGTTTGAAGACGTGGCGGTTGCGAAGGTTTTCTGCCAAACTCTTCTGGACGCGCTCGTCGCTCCAGGCGCACAGCAGCACCTCGGTCTCCTCCACCGTCCAGTTAACGGAGCGCTCGGCTTCTCGTTTCCCTGCACGCACGGAAACACAGCTGAGTACAGCGAACATGCTGCTGGTCTGGGTTATGGTTCAGTGGCATGTTTAACCCTCAGCTCCTCTCTGTCCACATCCTGGTGTCTGAGTGACTGGTAGGTAGGAAAAGTGTTTTTTTTCGTGCGGGGGACATTCTGCAGCCATAAAACAGTCTAAAGCTGGTATTTTTAAACAAGGGTTCTATCTGCTCATACCCTGGTGTGTGAGTGACTGGTAGGTAGTAAAAGTGTTGGAAATGGTCCAGTAGATCACCTCAGCCAGCAGCCACCAAACGGGCTGCAATGGCTGCAACGTGATCCTTTGGGACTGCACCTGATCACAGTAGGTCCACTAAAAGAGCTTGTTTGATCCACTGACAGGATCAGAGTGTTATTCTGAGTGTGTGACAGCATCATGGAAAGGATCCCTACAGAGAGAGACCTGGAAGATCCTTTTGGTTTAACCACAAACAGCACACACACCAGACTACATTCACTAAAACAGGGATTTTAGAGAACAGGACACAGGAGCTGCTGGTCTGCTGCCTTAATATTATTGTGTTACACAAATATTTTGTTGGATCTGAATTAATCTTTTAAAACACCAAAGCCACACAACAACACAAACAAACTGACTGATGGAGGCAGCAGCAGACCAGCAGCTCCTGTGTCCTGTGAGCTAAAATTCCTGTTTTTATGAATGTAGTCTGGGGGCTCTGAAGAGAACGATATAGCGGCCAGATATATTCCTTAATAATTATGTGTTATCTGGTGTAAACAAGAGTTAAATTCTTGACCCTCTGATTTAAGGGAAGAAGAAGAAAACTGTGTCAAACTAAGAGGAAACAACCTGCTAACCAGCTTGGTTTAAAGAGTCAAACATGGCTCCAGTCTGTGCAGTGAAATAAGAGCCAACTAAGATATTTAACTTCTATTAAAAACCAAAATCAGGATCTAAACTCTGAGCAACAGCCTGATAAACTGGCTTCAGTTGATGACAGAGCCCTGGGCTGCCCTTTAATCTCAGTCAGAGATGAAAATGCACCTTCAGCACAAATCTGATCCTCTCACACCGGATGTGACATAACAACTGTCAGGTGAGAAGTTGAGGGTTAGCATGCATGCTAATTCAGACACACACACACACACACAGAGCAAAGCTGCCCTCTATTCAAAAGGCTCCGGGTGTCTCTGTGCTGGCAGGCGGCTCAGCAGCTTAACACTAACTGGGTGAAACTACACTGTGAACTAGTTCTGTTCACTCTGGGACAAACACAGGTGTGTTAGCGGCTAACAGTTAGCTCAGCTAGCTACACGCCTCTCTGTCCGCTGCCGCCTCTGAAACCACAAAGTCAACATGTCGGCCGCTCACGGGGAGCTCTTACTTCTGGTGGTGGACACGGAGTTGGTGGAGTTGATGACCGGAGGATTCATTTTGACGGGCTGCAGGAATGTAAACAATCCTCCTCACGCACACAGCGACGCTCCGCTCTTCCGGGTCCGGCGCGTGACGTCACGGTACGTGTTACGGCGTCGAGCCACAAAATGTTAAATTAATTAATGATTTTTCGAAATGTTTTGGATCGATATCTTATCTAGAAAACCAACTCTGGTGTTCATACTTTATAGTTCTGATATTTCTATTTATTTTAAAAATACCACGAAGGACGGAAAAGTTTGTTTTTTAAATAATAAGCGGGGGTTCGGGGGTTCAGGTGTGTGTGTGTGTGTGTGTGTGTGTGTGTGTGTGTGTGTGTGTGTGTGTGTGTGTGTGTGTGTGTGTGTGTGTGTGTGTGTGTGTGTGTGTGTGTGTGTTACACTGCAGAGGCCGAGTCCAGACACACAGCAGCTCTGCAGGAATTAATGCAGCCACCTCATTCTCTTCAATGAGGCAGCACAGCCGGGGGAGGAAATGGGAAAAACACAGAGTAGAGAGTTAAAAAGCAAAAAATCCTTGACACAGAGTGTGTTCATGAGAAAAAACTTTGAATCGGATTTTTTTTCTAAGATTATAAAGAAATAAATTTGCAAGATAAATGGTAAATATTCTGAGATTAAAGAAAAAACTATTTTTCTTCTGTTTGTTTTGTCAGTAATCAGGCTGTCAGGTGTTCGATCGACCTCATGACGCCGATGCCGCCATTAATGTCACCATTAGAACCAAAAACACTATTTTTAAGTAGTTTGAAGTGTTTTTAGTTTTCTCTCCCCTGAACCGACTCCATGACTCTTTTTTCCGTGGTCACACCTGCATTTACTGCTCAGATTACCCAAGATGCATCTTAACCAGTAACTGTGACCCCCCCTCTGGACGACTCGCTCTTCTTATTCAAAGTGTGTGTGGGGGGGGCTCGGAGGTGCTAACGTCTGCTGATGGTGTTTAGATCTCTGGCTTCCTCACTCAGGTTCACATCCTCGGTCCTTCAGCCACAAACAGTGAAACAAACAGGGCTGCTGGGGGGGTCGGGGGGGTGGGGGGTCCTCTACAGAGCTGCTAATGCAGATTCAGTCTGCCCTCCTGCAGGCACATTTACATTTTGACCTTTCAGCCTTTGTTGTGTCACACAGTGACATGGAAGAAGTTTAACAGTAATCTTCAACCCATTTACACTCCCTGTTAAAGCTGCTCTTCTTCTTCTTCTTCTTCTTCTTCTTCTTCTTCTCCCCGTCAGGCCGCATGGACTCGTTTGATTCTGATCTCTGCTCTCTAAACGCTGGTGTTTCTTCTTCTGGTGACGTCGTTTCTTGGAGGACCTTCTTCTTCTTCATGTCCCTAAAATGTGTCCAACCTCAGCTAGAAGCTTCCAGAAGTCACTAAAGCAGAATGAGTGTGAAGTTAAGTTTGCCAGTAGCACCTGGGAAATGTGGTTTTAGGTCAAAGAGTGTTTGAGGTGAGTTCACGGTTTGTTTTTCTTCTGTAATAGATAGACGGTACATTGGTCATTGCTATCTACAGTGTTTAGCTTAGCTTAGCAAAGACTAGAAGAAGGGGGAAGCTGGGGGCCTTTATCTCTGTAAATGTGTGTTGAGACGTGCGGTTTAATGATCAGTTATCTGTCTACAGACTCTTCTGATGTCCTGATGAAGATGAAGATGATTTTGTGTGGTGATTATCTCCAAACGTCCAGGAGAACCAAACATGATCGAGAGGAAGCAGCTCTTAGGGCCCAGGATCTATCGGGGTGGGGGTGTTTGGGAAATGAACTACTGTCAGTGTTGATGTCATTTAAATCAGCAGCTTCCCAACAAGACGAGCGAGACAGAAGAGAAACTGGTGAAACCACCAAAGTGTCCAGCGACACTGTTCTTCTCTGCTGGAGTTTTTATCTCTTCGTGTTTCACTTCCAGTAAATTATAAATGCTGCTGTCTCGTCACATCAGTTCAAACAAAGCTCAGTAATTAATCAGTGGTCTGATCCACCTCATCCTCACAGAGAGAGGTCGCTCTGAAAACAGTGATTTTCTCTGTTTCTAAAGCAGTGAGCTTCATTATTTAGTGGCTTCACACCTTCTTTTACTCTTTGAACATCACATGTAATATTACTTCTTCTGTCGTTCTGTGAGGCTCTGGTGTTTTTACTCTTATTTTGTAACCTTTAGTCCCTTTTCCACTGCAGGAACTTTTCTCAATTACCTGAGATTTAGAAAAACCTTTCACATTTCCACCAAAATTACCCAGGGAAAAAAAAAAACTTTCCCTCAACCCCAAACTTTCCCTGAAAAAGTACCTAGTAGGGAGGAGGAACTTTTCAGATTCCCTGGAACTCTTGAGGGCTGTGTGCTGCAGAACGCCGGTTGGTCGAACACACTTGCAGCGTTTTGCACTTCGGTGTTTAAGCCGATGTGGCTGCAAACTGGTTTATTTCATCTCCACAAGCTTCACTTCGTTTGGGTTTTGATCATTTGGAAAATGGAGCAAAAGAAGAGAAGCTTTGAGAAGCAGACGGACGACGAGGTCCAGGCTCTTTGTTTGCAGAGGAAGAAGTTCAGCGGGACGACCGAGTCTGTGGAGGAACAGCCGACAGGCTGGTGGAGCTGAATGTAGGACACACACCGAAACAAAGAAGAAGAAAGAAACTTATGCAAGATTATAAGAAGCTGAAGGACCAGAACAGACGCTCCACCAAACGTCATCAGCCTGATTTGAATAAATGTTCCTGAACTTTGAGGTGCAGTAGAAACACACACCACAGATAACCAGGAAGTCTTTTACCAGGTAAATAAATTCTTGGTAATAAAAGTAATGTTGGTGGAAAAGGGGCTTTTGAGTGTCCTGTGGCTCAAGAATCCACTGCAGCATTTAAAAATATCTCATCTTATCCTCTCTTATCTCTGTTCTTCACTCTCCAACGTGTCGGGGGTGTTTTGCACAACAAGCCTGTAAAAGGCAGAGTTTGTGTTTTCAGTGTTGCAGGCTGACATGAAGGTTGTTCTTCAGAGCGCAGCGGACAGAGCTGCCTGCCTGGGAGCGCACACACACACACACACACACACACACACACACACACACACACACACACACACACACAACACAAACAACACACACACACACACACACAGAAACAACACAAACAACACACACAACACACACACACCAAATCATGAGCCCACCACAGCGTAGGTAATTAGAGAGGAAGAGGGGGAGCCGAGACAGCCGACTGGTAACTCGTCTCATTACTCATGCATGCCTCCAGGCTCTTCCCCACTGGCCTGCTGAGGAACATCACACACTCTCTCACACACACACACACACACACACACAGGCTGGGAAATCCTCTCCAAAATCCACACACACACACCTGGACAGTCGGGGTCGAGAGCAGGATCCATCTTTCCTAATCACATCAGCACCAAGACTAACTGGCTTATTATTATTATTCATGCTCGCTGTTTGGGGACGGCGGGTGGGGTAGGGGAGGTGGGGGGGTGCAGCCTGGCTGTGATCTGCATGTCGGATTTCTTGCATATTTTTACAGCTTTGGATCGTTAGCTGACCCCTGAGGAACCCACTAAGTGTCCAGAGTGAGCAGGAGGAGCACACAGGGAGGGGTCCTGGTGGGCGCGTCCATTCTGCAGGAAGCATTTGGTGCCACGAGTTTGAAACCTGTGATCTTTGTGGTGTGGGAGAAGCTCTAATTACTAGTCTATCTTGTGTTGGACTTCAGGGGATGGACAATTTTCCAAAGAGAGCGTGTGCATGCGAAAGAAAGAGCCAGAGGTTTGATATATGAGGGCAGTAAATAAATAAGTGCAGTCTGCACCGTCTCCTCCTCTGGATCGGCTTCCTTCCCGTCCTCGGCGGACAGAGACGGGCTGCACATCTCCTCCCGGTGCGATCTGTAGTGCGGGAAAGCAGGTCAGCAAGCACACAGCAGACGGCTCACACACTGGAGACGGTTACGTCAGCCAGGGCGTCCCGCTGAGGAGGCTCGGCATCCCCGCCTGCACGCCGCTCCCTGGCCTGGCTCCATTCTCCCCCCTTTCATGTCTCCTGACAACCAGCAGCAGTCGTGTTGTTTAGATCAGCGCTTCACAAACTTTCACACCAGACACAAACAAAGACTCAACATGGGAGCGGAGCAGCCATTCCTGGAATCTGAACTTCTTTTTTCTCTGTCTGTCCCATAAGAATCAGAGCGATGTCTACTGGAGGCCTTTCTGCAAACATTCCTGCAGAACTACCAGAGTTATGGCACCTTTCATCTTCTTCTTCAACTTCATTTAACTGAATGTATTAGTAAATCACTAATGTCCATCATTAACCATCCCTGAGCCACCTGAAATAAATAAAAGCAGTTACAGTTCAATCACCTGATATTAAAATAAAACCGTGTCCTGTTTGTTTTGCATGGCAGCGATGTGAGCAGTCTTTGAGCTGCTCCTGCCGATACAGAGAAGGTTTGTTCATCCTGACAATCAAGTGAAACCGAGGATCCACTGAGAGCTTTGAATGTGCTGTTTGTGGAGCAAATGTCTGCACATCAGGTGAAATGGACAAACATGAGAAACCTGCTCAATCCAGTGTCCAATAAGAAAAACCTTCCTGGTTTATTTCACGGTGCATCCTGTGCAAATTACTTATCTTATATCTGTTTATCTGTATATATGGAGGATGTATACAGTGAATTTATATCATTTATGTCTCTTCTCTCACACTTTTCCCTGATGTGGGATCAATAAAGTTTATCTTAGCTTGATATTATTTAATGTGAAGCCCTGCAGAGAGGAAAAGGACTCTTGTGTCCGTGTGCTCTCACTTGCAGTACAGAGGAGCCTCTCGTCTTTGGGTGGTGATCGTAAGCTCATCATGGCCTGTTGATATCACAGTAGCCCTCGCAGGGGGAAAACAGCTCCCCTGTAGCTGGGATGTGCAGCTGCAGAGCAGATGCTTCTGCACCAGGGTGGGAAGCTGCACCGCAGGATTTGAAAACACACGTGTAGGAACCACAGAAGGTCATTTATCAGCCATGAAAGACGGCTTCAGAGCTGTTGTGATGTGGAGCTGCGAGCCTCACTCCAGCCTCTCAGATGGATTACAGAACGCTCGCTGCCCCGTCTGGTCGCCCTCTAATTTGCCTGCATTTTTATAGTAGCCACCAATTTGCAGAGGCCGCTTTGACCAACAGCCGACTCACAGCAGAGCATCTGCGCTTCAAAACAGTTCCTACGAGCACCAGATGCCCGTATGAGAAAAACATCAGGCCCACTGTAATGTACTCGACACAGATCGATGTGAGACGAAGGGCAGAGGACGGCGTGTGGTGACGGTTTGGGCTCTGGGAGAAACTTCAGAGCTGAGATCCACTTCAGCCGCACGGAGGTCGCAGGCCTCAGTGACCCGTTTCTGTGTATCAGCACGTAGAAGCTAAAACTGTCCACAGTCACACTTCCTGTACGTCTGATGTGAGTCACAGTCACCTGCAGATCCGAGTGACTCCGCGGGCATTTCCATCTTGGATTCCTTCTCCCTTTGTTTGCACGAGCAGCAGCTTCAAACAGGAACTGAGGAGCTAAAAGTGGAACAAAGAGCTGAAAGACTCCAAAAATACCTCCTGCTGCTGCTGCTGCTTTGCTGCTGCACACATCTGAACTGCAAAAGACCAGAAGTCACATTCCTCAGCGCTGTTTTTCTGACCAAAAAAGGTAAGAAGGTTCTCATGAGAGTGCTGCTTCACAGACGTGGTGAATGTCGGTCAGCGCTCGGAGGAACCGTCCACGGCCGGTTACATCACAGGGTCGGCGTGACGCTGCGGCTCAAGGAATGAACACACAAACAGCCGAAAGAACGACTGAATGACTTCCTTGTCGTGCCTCCACACCGTCCTGTGGTTAATGATATCTGAAGGGAATCCAGAACACCGTGGCCTCCATTTCACACCCAGCGGCCCCGATCGCAAGACAAAGTGTGTCAGGTTTAAAAAAAAAAACATGCAGCTATCAGGGTTCAGTCCTGCCATGTTGTCCACATTAACACTTTGTTTTGATTTGATCTCTCTCGTCAATATTTCTGCACAAACTTGTTATGTTGCACTTCAAAACTTCAAGATATTCTGTATTATAAAGATGCTTTGACATTCATGTTCTTTGACTCTCTTGCTCTACTTTTTATTTCTACTGTCCATTTTTGTCCCAACATATCCAATTCCTTTTGCTTCCTCGGCCTGTTTCTGATGTTTCTGAAGGTGTTTTACTCACTTTTATGTGACAGAGTTAATATTTTACACATAAAACCGATGACCAGCTGAGAAAAGGTGATGCAGTTATACATTAAACCACCTGAAAGCTTTTAAAGTAGCTCAGATGAATGATTCCTGATTCTCTATTGTGGGAACCTCATGCTCAGTGCTCCAGATCCCTCCACCGTCCGCCCCCCCCCCCCCGACTCTGGATCCCAGGGATTGCGAGGAATGCGTCCCACCTAAGTCACCGGGACGACCCCCTTTTGGTGGCTGAGGAATGCCTGGCGTTTCACTGCTCAGACTGTTTTCACAGCACAAACAAGCTTCTTCTGGTAAAGTGATCCTGACCACACAGGAGGGGTGCGCCCCCCCCACCACCACCCCCCCACTGCCCCGTCCAAGCCCCCATTGCTGTCAATCAACACTTAAAACTGCGAGCACAGCTGATCGAAACCACGTGGAGGAGCGTCTGGCTCCAGCTGAACCAGGAATGTAACTTATATAAGAGTAAAAGAAATGGGTCATTTCCCCGACTGTGGGGGGGGTGGAGGGGGGGTCCTCCTATGGCTTTGAACTATAAGAAGCAGACGGGTGTGCAGATCAAACGCAGAGAAAGGAGGGCAAAAGTTAAACAACAGCATGAAGTAACACGTTACGCAGAACCAGAGCTACAAAACGGCTGCCAACAGTAACACACTGAGGACGACGTCAGGATGACACTCAGGAAGCTTTTTTACAAGATAAAGATGTAGAAATAAGACGGTGCACCGGTACATTTAACTGTGAAGGCCATAAATCATCTTAGAAACCCATCTGAAAAACCTCCTGGGGGGTCTGAACCCCCTCGGCCAAGACCCACTGACCTCTGTGACCTCGGGGTGAATCTGAAGCCGAGCCGACCGACGGGACGACGAGGGGCCGAAGATCATATTTTCGGCCGGGATGAGATGAAGCGCTGAAGGCTTCCGCCTCTGGGTGGGTGCTGGGGTGGAGAGTTACCCCGAGGTCCTCTGGGTGGGTGCTGGGGTGGAGAGTTACCCCGAGGTCCTCTGGGTGGGTGCTGGGGTGGAGAGTTACCCCGAGGTCCTCTGGGTGGGTGCTGGGGTGGAGAGTTACCCCGAGGCCCTCTGGGTGGGTGCTGGGGTGGAGAGTTACCCCGAGGTCCTCTGGGTGGGTGCTGGGGTGGAGAGTTACCCCGAGGCCCTCTGGAGGCATCACGGAGCAACACAATGACCTTTTTGAGTGCGTTTGTTAATCAGTCACCGGTGAGTCTCAGCTTGAAGCCTCTTCAGACGGAGGGTTCGGTGGTTTGGTGGTCATATCAGCCGAAACTGGTGTTCAGATGTTTCTCTGTGGGTCAGAGCAGCAGTGACGTAGCTGCACCACAGGTGGAGGAAACATAATACATAACGTACTGTGCAGTCCTATGTTATATTATGAATGTTATGCATAGAATAATCTTTGGACTTTGATAAGAAGAGCGAGGTTTGAATCCTGTGTGAGACAAACAGGACATTTCATTCATTTATTTGTTAACTGGTATATTGTTTGGTTGGGTTTAGGAAAAGATCCTAAAACAATAAGTCAAATACAAAAATTCTAAAAGGCAGGTTCATTAAAAGCTAAATATCACAGGTGCAGAGGAAACCTGCGATGGAAAACTTCCCTGCCTGAAGTATAACTCAGGTTTTTCATCATCATCAGCCAAAATAAATCCACAGAGACTAAAAACGTCTCTCGCTAACAGGTTCTTTCCTCCTCTCAGACCAGAAAACATGAGGTGTTTGAACATTTAGTGATTTTTCACCTGGAGGCTCATTTCAATCAAACTTTATTTATACAGCAGCTCTCAAACACCAGTGAGTTTTAATGAATAAATGAATAAATAAATAGATTCATTAATTAATGAATAAATGAATGAACTTAAACATTATTTGTATTTCTTAATTTAAAAACATGAACTTTTGATTCTGACTGAAATGTGATTTTCTCTTTGATCATATTTGGGATTATCAGACGGTCAGTTTCAATCACTTCTGATTGATTTTGACTTTTCACTGAAGTTGATTCAGAAATTATAACTTTACAGTCACCGTACCTTTTTTTATTTTTAGTCGTTTTTTCAAAGATCTGCTGGTTCAGATCAAACCAAGTGGAATAATCTTATATTCAGATGATCTGTTCTGACTAAATTCAAGTAAACGTCTCATCTTTATTGGAGTTATTTCATCAGGATACAGGAGACGTGTCTGTAAAACATCCCCACCAGGCTGAGCTTCAGTCTGTTTGATCTTATTTCAGGGTTTTATTTGCTGTAATGACGTCGGTCAGCCTGACGTGTTTTAAGACGTCTCATGGAGTCAGATTCACTGACTGCGCTGAGTCAAATATGACCTCCAGAACCATTAAGAGTTGCACTTTGTGATGAAAATTTTAAAAGCAGCATCAGATCGACTCCAGTTTCCAATGAAATAAAAGGCCGTGCAGACGTTTGAAGACGAAGAAGAAGAAAAAACAACAAACCAGCAGCTTGAAGTCTCATCCAGCGTCTCTGTGATCGGACTTCAAACATTTGGAGACTCTGAACTCTGATCAGGACCGACGAGGATCTTCGGCTGATTCTTCGGCCAGTTGGGCCGGATTTATGTTACAATACTCCAGGATTACAAGCAGGTCGCCGGCAGAGCTCGGACACAATCCTGGCTCAGCGTCGGCACACTCGGCTGTGATCCGGCACCAGAACATGGCCGCCAGACCGGAGCCAGAATCAGAGATATGTTATTGATCTCCGGTGGGGAAATAGGAGCACGTTACAGCTGCTCCTGATCCAGAGAATCAATACTTATGGAAGATCAGAGAAATGAACAGAAAAAAGAAACTAAGATGTAGAAATATGTGCATCATACTGTAGTGGATAAGAAAATGATAACACAACAGTGGTAGTATCACAAAAACACTCTGTGGCTAACATTATGTTAGCTTTGTGGCTAGCATAAGTTAGCTTTGTGGCTCGGATAATGTTAACTTTGTGGTTAGGAAGTTGTTAGCTTTGTGGCTAGCACTACGTTAGCTTTGTGGCTAACATATCTTTAGCTTTGTGGCTAGCACTACGTTAGCTTTGTGGCTAGCACTATTTTAGCTTTGTGGCTAGCGTAACGTTAGCTTTGCCCTCATTGGGCTGCATTTCTGACATAAATATGTTAAAATACGTGCATCGTACTGCAGTATTTAACAAAATAATATATGACAGTGTTATTAAACCTATGAAAAACACCTATAGTGTTCTGTTGTTCTTTTTAATAATTAAAAAACATAATTTTATCCATTTTACTGAAGACTCACCGCTCCAGATGTAGTGAGATCTGATATAATAATTATTACATTAGAGGGGATAATTACGTTAAACACGTTCTATTATTAATCCCTCATAACATCTGACATTTGAACATATTTCTGTTTTTAAACCTGATAATTAATAACAACTGTTGGACGTGTTTCAGCGAGCAGAAAAACAAAAATATAACAAATAGTAAGTAGTGCAAATATGTGCGTTAGACTACAACAAATGCTAAAATAATAACAAAAACTCTATTGATAACTAAAATATAACAACAAATATGTAGAAATATGTGCATCAGACTACAACATGTAACAACAGGGTGACGATAATGGTGAGAAATTTGTTAAAATGAAGGAATATTGTAAGTCTCCACTGTTTAATTAGATTGATAATCTGACGTTTGCTGATATTAAACTATTAGTTCGCAGCGTTTGGGTCGGATTAAAGGACATCATAAGAGAAAGAAAAGGGACAGGAGGACGGTGATCCAGCTGGAGGAGTGATTCCTTGAGGAATGTGTTTGTTGGGGGTGACAGATGACGAGCGAGCTTCTGTTCCATTAACCAGACCTTCAGCCGGCGCAGAGTGAAGGGCAGCGCCGGCGTGAGAGGAGCGGCTTTTCCAATTTTCTTGTTAAATGAATCTGAAGTCGTCCAGTTTATCAGAGAGACGGCGTTTGAAGGCTGCATTTCTTCGCTCAGATGGAAGGAACGGCACGAGGCTGCAGCCCGACCTCGGAGGGAAGAGACGTCTTTCACACGGCGGATCAATAAAGTTTAACAACATTTGTATTCATGAGCAGATTTGTTAAGTTTGGGTTTGGATTAATAAAATATCACAGAGCTTCAAACAGCGGGCACCATGAATATTTGAGGAAGCATCTCTCAGCTATGGATTCATGAAGCAGTTGAGCTCAGTGAAGGTTTGGAGGTGAATTAATGACGGACAAACAGTTTTCCAGGAGAGGAGGAGCGAACGAAACCAGCAGGAATCATTTCACACTTCTGTCCACAGCAGCCGATTCCCTGTGGTTCCATGTGGTTCATTCTTTACCAGCATACTTCAGGGAGGAAACAGGGGGAAAGGGAGAAGGACAAACCCTTCCTCCACCCCGACTCAGGGTCACTGCTGCACAACCACCCTGCTACAGCAAATACGCTCCGAGTGAAACCTGATGCCGACTGAGTTATGTTCTCTAACACAATGAGCAAAGATATCAAACACTGTCTGAATTCTTCAAAACACTGATGACTTTGCAAAGTGTAAAAATTACAGGGAAGACAAGTTTCAGGTCGTTCATAATGTTTTGGAGGAAAGGGGAAAACTTGGAGTTGTCGTTATTTAAAGGTTGTTATCGCAGAAGCTGCAGCAGAAAATTGATGTTTGCTGGTGTAAACTCAGAACAGGAAAACCGCTGAGGCATGAAATCCTTAACAGATAACTCCACTGTTTCTCCCCCCTGGTCCTCTGTGTCCACATCCTGGTGTCTGAGTGACTGGTAGGTAGTAAAAGTGTTGGAACTGGTCCAGTAGATCACCTCAGCCAGCAGACACCAAACGGGCTGCAATGGCTGCAACGTGATCCTTTGGGACAACTGCACCTGATCACAGTAGATCCACTAAAAGAGCTTGTTTGATCCACTGACAGGCTCAGAGTGTTATTCTAAGTGTGTGACAGCATCATGGAAAGGATCCCTACAGAGAGAGACCTGGAAGATCCTTTTGGTTTAACCACAAACAGCACACACACCAGACTACATTCACTAAAACAGGGATTTTAGAGAACAGGGCAGAACTCAAACAAACTAAGCGATCAAGGCTGCAGTAGACCAGTAAATCTGTCTGTGTGTAGGCAAGTAAGTGTGTGTGTGTGTGTGTGTGTGTGTGCAGCCTAGCAGGCAACTATCGGCATCACAGCTAATGAGTGTGAGGCTCAGCGGGATGCACTTCCAACAAACACACAAACTGGCATGTGTGACACACACACACACACACACACACACACACACACACACACACACACACACACACACACACACACACACACACACACACACACACACACACACACACACACACACACACACACACACACACACACACACACACACACACACACACAGCCCTCCTCTGTGGATGTGGAGGAGGATCGTCACCGTCCAAAAACACACCGGCGCCCACTAATCTGGACGGATCCACACTCTCCACTCCTCCTCTCTCATCCCACCATCCTGCCCGGAGAGATGGAACCACCCACACAGAGAACAGACGACTGGACAAGACGTCCAAGATTATATAACTGAGAGGCTTTATGTAACAGGAAGGGAGAGTCGGCTGGAAGGAGGCCTTTTTAGGCTCCTTCCTCCCTCCGACTGTCTCAGTTTATGTTCTAGGAGACGAAGGAGGGATGGAGGGATGGGTAGATGGATGGATGGATGGATTAAAACACCTTAGCAGGTAAACTGGTAAACACTAAAAAGTGTAGCTCCCGGAGACAGAAGTTGTCACTCGCTCTTTCTTCTGCACTCATTCTCCCAGATCAGACCTCCGATGGCGGCGGCAGTTCAAACCTGAGAAGCTGACAGCGTTTACAGAACGCAGGAGGGAGGGAAGGATGGAGGGAGGGGGCAAGTCCGTCTGACGCTTGATATGAAATATAATTGTCCGAAGGCTGCGAGTGTTACTTCCCCAGATCAGCCTCCAGGACGACGACAACATGCTGAGAAAATATTTGCTCCTGCAGGAAATTCACACTTCAACAATCAATTCACAATTCAAGTCCTTAATTCTAAAAACACTCAAAGCCACTGCAGCCCTGAACTTAACCTGCGTCGACTTCTGTGCATCAACATGAACGTGATCTCGGAGGATATTATGGTTTTCAGCAGGAATTCCAAATGATAACAGCAGGCGGGAGAAAACACGGGCTCATTTTTCACCTGAACGCCTCCAAGCAGAGAGACTCTGAGTGCAGTTTAAAGGAGGGAAACCCACTGCTCCCTGGTGACCATTCACAAATTACTCCACATTCCCTGTGAGGGAAAACACAGAGCAGCTCGTTCTATTCTTAGATAAGCCATTCCCTAACAATTAGCATCTGTGTGTGCAGACTCTCCACAGTAATCTCTGTGGTATAATTACAGATCAATGTCTAAACTGAGGCCAGCAAAGGGTCACTCTCTTGCAATCCACTGGACTCCCTTGACAAAAACTGTAATTTTACTTCACAGGACACAGGATTTGCTGGTCTACTGCTGCCTCCATCAGTTAGTTTGTTTTCTGTTATTGTGAGACTTTGGTGTTTTAAAGGGTTTTAGTTTGGAGCCAAAACAATATTTGGGTAACAAACAACATCATAATCAAACTACCTGATGGAGGCAGCAGCAGAGCAGCAGCTCCTGTGTCCTGTGAGCTAAAACACCTGTTATTGTGAATGGAGTCTGGTGTGTTGGTACAAAAAGTGTTGGAATTGGTCCAGTTCGCCTCATATCGCTCTCTTCAAAGATACCAGACTCCATTGACAAAAACAGTAATTTTACCTTGCAGTGGTGTCTCGGTCATCTAGTTTGTTTGTGTTATTGTATGTTACACAAATATTGTGTTAGAACCAAATCAACCCTTTAAAACACTAAAGTCACACAACAACACAAACACATTAACTGATGGAGGCAGCAGCAGAGCAGCAGCTCCTGTGTCCTGTTCTCTAAAATCCCTGTTTTAGTGAATGTAGTCTGGTGTGTGTGCTGTTTGTGGTTAAACCAAAAGGATCTTCCAGGTCTCTCTCTGTAGGGATCCTTTCCATGATGCTGTCACACACTTAGAATAACACTCTGAGCCTGTCAGTGGATCAAACAAGCTCTTTTAGTGGACCTACTGTGATCAGGTGCAGTTGTCCCAAAGGATCACGTTGCAGCCATTGCAGCCCGTTTGGTGGCTGCTGGCTGAGGTGATCTACTGGACCAGTTCCAACACTTTTACTACCTACCAGTCACTCACACACCAGCATGTGGACACAGAGGATCCAGAGGTTAAGAGTTCTCCCTACTGCCATCATCATGTGAAATCTGGAGCTGCTCTACAGAGAAGGAACAACTTTCAGGAACCACTCTCTGATTCAAAACTGGTGCAGCAGCTCCAAAGTAAAGCTAAAACACATTTCACATGTTTCTCTCTATGCAGCTGCTCCTGATTGGCACATCTTGAAGGCATCTCCCTCGCTTCTGTAACCTGGAGAGGCTTGAACACGCTCAGAAAGCAAACCACAAGGACTGAGCTATGAATTATTAAGCGGCAGTAGTATTCCTCACAGATGAGGCAGAACTAGGACACATTCCTGCACAGACACTGAGCGGGAATCTGGAGTCTGTCTCAGCAGAACACACTGTACTGTAGCATAACGTACACGCCTGCACTGTAATGTGCTGCCTCCTCTTCCTCTGCTTCCTGTTCCAGCCCTGCTCTAGTGTGTGTGTGTGTGTGTGTGAACCCATATGTACTTTAGCTGTTCCCAGCACATGTAGGTCAGTGATGTTATGTTTTGCCCTGCTGGTCTCTTGTGGAGTGAAGAGGAAGCCAAAGCCTGCGCAACATCCCACACTCACACACATCGCAGGCACATTCACACGCTCACATAATAGCTTTTCAGCACGCAGGTGTGTTTAAACACGCCAAACACAATATTTTGACACGTGTAACATGAGCTGCTTCTTCGCGTGTGTTCGGTTCAGCTGTGACAGTTTTCAGTGTAAGAAGAAGACATCAAACGTGTGCAGTGAACTACAGACTGACAGGGAATGTTATTATTCTTTAAATGAAAAGAAACTAAACGTGTTTTAGATTTAAGAAGAGGTATAGAGACAGCACCACACACACACAGTTATAGGTTATTACTTTTACACATACATTTTCTTTTTTGAGCCTTAAAGCTGCTTCCTCTCTAGTGTCCAGCAGGGGGCGACTCCACTGGCTCCAAACAGGAAGTCAGGAACAGTTTCTGCTCTCAGTCTCTAGTTTACAGTCTTCTTCAGTTCATTTAGTCAGTGATGGTCCATTTAGAGGAAGGGGAGGGGCTTTAGGGCGGGGCTACCTGCTCACTGACCAATCAGAGGTCTTTATTTAATGAACTTCACTTCTGGCTCCAAAAAACCAAGATGGAGACGAGCGTAAAGCCAAACTCGAGGCTTCAAAACGACGTCCACAAACCATTGGGTGGCGTCAGAGTGGACACATCCTGTTTTGTTTTAATCATAGACTCTATGCAAGAAGTGCACATGTAGTGTGTCCATATATATGTGTATTTATATATATATATGTATATACTGCATAAATATACATATATATATATATATATATATATATATATATATATACTGCATAAATATACATATATATATATATATATATATATATATATATATATATATATATATATATATATATATATATAATGTTTAAAAACAGTTCTTCCTCCACTGTTACTCAATATAATATCTGATGCTGCTCATGTGGGGATTCTTGAATCCTTAATGTTGAATTCCTGAATCTTTGGTCTCTCTCTAATTATTATGTAATCATGTAAAGCGTCTTGGGATAACGCTGTTGTGAATTGGCGCTATATAAATAAAGATTGATTGATTGATTGAAAAACCAACAAGAGGGTTTAAAGCTGGATGGGAAGCCTGTGAAGTTTCTAAATTACTGGAGTAGCACGGTGATGTTTTATTTCACCGGTCGGCTGAACTCTTCCCGTTGAATGTCGTGATCGTCCAGTTAAGAGCACGAACCGGTTTCTCAGAATCAGTTTGTGATATGAACCTTTTTATTCCTGATACATTTCTAAAGTGGTAGAATGATGATCTGGTTTTATTTAACATGTGATTATTAAGTCGTACTTTGCTCCAGAGGATTACCGTAGCAGCCTTTGCATCTGTACAAACAGAGCTCAGCCTTAAAAACACCGGAATTACCCTTTAACTAAAGCTTAACCAAGGAGCTGGCAGATAAAATAGATTATGAGTCATATTGAAGTTACTGACAAACAGTTTTTCTCCACTTTTCCTCCAGAATCTTATTATATATTTAGTTATATAAACACTAGAATATGTATATTTTAAAAAATAGCTGTTTTAAATTAATTAATTTAGATATTTAAAAAGTCATTTTAAACAGATCCTTCACACTAAAGCACCAACAAGGTGATGCTCTAAATAAAATTCTTGTTTTTTTTTTTCACCTGCATGTACCTACTCCTCCTGGGAAAAAACATTTCAGGTAAATCGGTGTCATCATGTCAGAAAGTGGGACAGGTGAGTTCATCACGGCCTGTTTGAAGCCGAACGCCTGTGACAGCCAGCGTGTGCTGTTTAAAGCAGCGCAGGCGTGATTTACTGCTCGCTGCCGACATGACAGACGATGCTTGAACGTGCACACAAAGACTGAATCCTGCACGGACAACAAAACAACCAAAGAGCTGCGAAAACACCATCAGCCGTCCTCTAATTGTTCTTTGTGCAAAACAAGTTCACGCTTTGTTTGTTCCTCTGTTTTCTCCTCTTTGTGGGGAAGAGTGCTTTCACGCCAAAATGCATGAGAAAATTTGCCAATTTAGTGTTTCCCTCTCTCACACACACACACACACACACACACACACACACACACACACACACACACACACACACACACACACACACACACACACACACACACACACACACACACACACACACACACACACACACCTCGTCGAGCATGGCTTGAGACTTCAGATTCATCGTATCCACTCTGTTTACCGGCACACGTCCAGCTCACCGAGAGGCAAACGCTGCCATTAAAGTCCCACTCAGAAAAAGACACTCACCACACATCCACTGTTGTTTCCCACCCAACAAAAGGCTCCGTGGGAGGCGACCGCACGCTGCGACATCCAGTTTACTAAACCAACACGCGTGTGAGAAAAAAAAAACAGCACAAAAGATGAGTTAAAAGCAATTTGCATCATCTTCAAGGCCGGTTGGAGGAGTGCATGTTCTGTTGATGTTTACTGATAAGAGCGAAGAAGAGGAGGAGGAGGAGGTGAAGAGGCTGCTCGCTGTGTCCCTGTGGTCTGTGTAACCATCACAGGTGCTCTCATCTAAAGGACATTAGAGACATGTTATATAATTATAATATATATAATAATATATTATAATATAATATAAAGTCTTTTCAGCAGAATCATGTGACCCAGTGTGTCCACAGACCCTCACACTCTGAAGATCTGGCTCCTTATGTGACGTCACAAGCAGGTGACCTCCTCCAGCCAATCAGCAGGCACTGAGAGTCCACCTGTCTGTCCTCTGTTGTTGTCGTCACCTGTCTGTCCTCCATTGTTGCTACCTGTCTGTCCTCCGTTGTTGTCGTCACCTGTCTGTCCTCCATTGTTGCTACCTGTCTGTCTTCCATTGTTGTCGTCACCTGTCTGTCTTCCATTGTTGTCGTCACCTGTCTGTCCTCCATTGTTGCTACCTGTCTGTCTTCCATTGTTGTCGTCACCTGTCTGTCTTCCATTGTTGTCGTCACCTGTCTGTCTTCCGTTGTTGTTGTTGTCACCTGTCTGTCCTCCATTGTTGCTACCCGTCTGTCCTCCGTTGTTTTTGTTGTCACCTGTCTGTCCTCCGTTGTTGCTACCTGTCTGTCCTCCGTTGTTGTTGTTGTCACCTGTCTGTCCTCCGTTGTTGTTGTTGTCACCTGTCTGTCCTCCGTTGTCGTCACCTGTCTGTCCTCTGTTGTTGTCACCTGTCTGTCGTCACCTGTCTGTCCTCTGTTGTTGTCACCTGTCTGTCATCACCTGTCTGTCCTCTGTTGTTGCTACCTGTCTGTCCTCCGTTGTTGTTGTTGTCACCTGTCTGTCCTCCGTTGTCGTCACCTGTCTGTCCTCCGTTGTTGTTGTTGTCACCTGTCTGTCCTCCGTTGTCGTCACCTGTCTGTCCTCTGTTGTTGTCACCTGTCTGTCGTCACCTGTCTGTCCTCTGTTGTTGTCACCTGTCTGTCGTCACCTGTCTGTCCTCTGTTGTTGTCACCTGTCTGTCGTCACCTGTCTGTCCTCTGTTGTTGTCACCTGTCTGTCGTCACCTGTCTGTCCTCTGTTGTTGTCACCTGTCTGTCGTCACCTGTCTGTCCTCTGTTGTTGTCACCTGTCTGTCGTCACCTGTCTGTCCTCTGTTGTTGTCACCTGTCTGTCGTCACCTGTCTGTCCTCTGTTGTCGTCACCTGTTACCTGTTTACAGGTGGAAACAGACTGTCTGAGGACCAAACACAGGAATGAGCCTGAGAACGTCTCCTGTGGTGAAACTTCAGGTTTGTTGAATGAAATGAAGCTTTATTTCTGAGGACTGATCCTTCCTGTCCAAACAAGTTCAATAATAAGTTAAATGAAGTTTCACCAGAGGACAGTGAACACAGCGAGTGTGAGCGGACGCTGGAGAGGTCGACGGGGAGATCAAGAGATGTCCTCTGCAGTGGGTTAATCCCTGGTAAGTTATATAACCGTCAGCTGGAGCACTTTAAAGAAAGGCCAGAGAGGATGATCCTCGTGGATTACTCCCCACAATCTGTCTCTCCACATAAAGAACTCGGTGTGTCCGTGTGAGACCAGGTTTCAATGTACAGAAATGAACCCAAACCACAAAGCGGTGAGGCCCGTCCTGCTCCACGTTCACCCGTTAGTCCGAGCGATCGTCCTGATTATCACATCCCAGACAGCCGAGTCAGTAGTTTGTCCTTGTGGGGAAAGTTTGTCTGAAGTTGTTTCAAAGAGAACAAACTTCTCTTGCGTGAGAAGTTTGTTCACAGTCAGTTAAGCTGCTGTTCCTCCTGCCTGTTTTAATCCGCTCAGAAAACATGATGCATCTTCAGCGCTGAGAACCTCGGGCCTCCCATCCGCTACCATCCCTGCACATGATGCATCTTCTCTTTGGAAATAAACTTCCTTCATCTTTTGCTTCTTGGTGTCAACAGTTAGACGTTATATAAGAAGTGTTTGGACAAAGTGTTTATGCTGCAGACTTTTAATCCTGAAGAGCAAAAGTCTGAACTCTCTTATAGAAAACTGTGAAACCATGTCATCATCACCAAACTTGAATACAAGGTGAATATACACCTTCATCTTCTTGTAGACAGGCAGAGAAATGACATCATCATCCTGCTGCTGTGCTTTTTAATGAAAGCATCACATTTCTTAGGATTTTACGGTACAGAGATGGTTACGACCTGTTCCCGAAGAGACGTGAAGCCTTCTGGTCGTCACATCATCCCCTAAAAGGTCTTAACGATGAGCTGCGGTGAATCGTCCACACACTGATGCCTGGTTTGAAGGATCTGTGCACGTCGTCTTCATCATCCCTGTGGCTGGATTCTGTGCTTTTCTCAGACTGACGTGAAGTTCAGACTCCCTCTGCAGCCTTTTCTACCAGAAACTACGTTCATGTACTAATTTGAAACACGACGCCGTCTAAATCACGAAAATGTTTTCACTTCTTTTCCACCAAAGTGACCAAAGTGACGTCTGTGAGCACAACTGTGAGCTAATTAGGAAAACTGTTTGGTTATATACGAAGGTGACGTCTCGGAGGTCAGGGGTCGAGACTTGAGCCTCGATTTTCCCCTGAATACCTGAAATCTGATCACGTCTTTAGGAACAAAGTGAACATACAGTGAACATATTTTCCTGTTTGCAGAGAAGATGCACTAAAAACACAGCTATCTATTTCACCATCACTCCTCCAACATGGTGGTATAAGCCACTTGTAACCATGGATACCGTCTCCAAAGATGCAGCCTTGAATTTAAGAGTCTCTGTTCGGGTTTCTGCTGTATTTCTCTCCTCATCTTCTCAGCGACTCTTCTTTGCTCTCCAGGGAATCACATCCTGACAAGCCCCCCTGCAGAAAAGCCAGGGGAGGCTTCTGCTTCTCTGCAGGGGAGAATAATTAGCCTCATCTTCCTCCATCTCCTCTGCGCCCTCTCTCATGCCTCTGGCAATGTGTGTAAATGAGCTGCTTTCTACCTCATGTGACCGGGCTCCTCTGCTAGAAAGCTCTCTGCGAAGCCTCGGCTGCATAACCGAGAGTTCAGCTTTCGCTCTGTAAGGGAGTCGCACGCCGGCGCGCCCCAGTTTTCCAGCCTCCTCAATGTCATCCTCAAAGAAAACTCTTAGAAGTAATCAGACTGTGAAAGTAGCCAGGAAGTTAGAGGAGACGGGGCTGCTGATTCAAACGCTGGTGGAGAAGTTGCAGCATAACAAGAGAACAGAAAATATATATGTTAAGTTGCTCTGTGAGCAGCGTTTGCATATTTAGACATGCACCATAAAATCTGGTAAAATAAAGATGACGGGATGATATTAATAATAATAATAATACTTATATTATTACTTCATAATTCTTCCTGAGCAGGTAAACTACAGCTGCCATTTTGATTTGTTAAAGAAGTATTTCACTGCAGGAAATGTGTTTGATATTGGTGTCAGGGGGAAAACCTACAACACCCAGAATGCACTGCGTTGCTCCAGCCTCTTCCTCCTCCATATGCGCACCAGCAGCCCTGAACGTCTGATTAAACTAGTAGAATATTTAATATTCAGGCAGACAGACAGTGAGGAAGCGGTTCGAACTGCAGCTCCGACTCCAGCTGGCGAACGAGCGGCTGATTATTTGGATTTACTGCGAAGATACAAAGCCGGCTAAACTTTAACATGACTGTGCAGCACTGAGGGGATGTTTGTTCAGCTCAAGGCTGCAAATCCACTTATTTCAGCCACAGGTGCTGTTGGAGTGAGCAAAGAGTGGGAAGATTAGAAATTATGAAATGTGCTGCAAACATCTGTGTTCGTCTGCACCAGTTTATTAGTCAGTATTTGATCTGTGGAGTTTCTTCCTCCTGTTATTATTTATTTGGTTTTAAAAGTTTTAGGTTTAGGACCCTTGTTTAACTCCTCACTGTCACACGTCCAGGAATCAGAAAACCTCCTCAGACAGACAGAATGGGGTTATGGAGACATTTACAGCACACACTATTCAAACTGCTGCAGGATTATTTTTTACCTCCTCACACCAGAGCAGGTTTTTACTAATCTGCACCTGAACCCAAGCTTTTCTGGCTCTAATTGGATGAACCAGGGTTTGTGTCGTTAGCTTCCCTTTGACCTGTCAGCGTCTTATAAAATACCTTCTAGAAACCCTTTGCAGGATCGATATTTCCCCCCGCCCCCTTCACCCTTGAACCAGACTGAATCTTATGCATACTAAACATCACACGCTGATCCTCTGGAGGGGCGGCAGCTGCGGTCATCTCTTCAGAAGCAGCTTCATCGAATGACGGCGCTTAAAGCCGACAGCAGGAGGTTCAAACGTGGCCTTTGCAGATCAAACGGCGACCGTCGCCTCTGGGCTTCGCCGGCCCAGCGCGCTGAACCGTGGCATTTTGGGCTCGCACAGTACGGAGGCCTGAATATATATAGCTGAGAGTTTGTAATGGAAAAATACTTCCAGTGCAGGAATAATAAAAGAGGACGGGGGTGAAACAGAAGGGGCGGCGGTGACTGGAAGGTCGGACCGGCCATGAAAATCTAACCAGGGAGAGAAAATAACAAAATGCTCTTTCGTCCCTCAGCCGAGCCGTTAGTGCCCCGAACAAGGTAGTAAATCCTCCGTCCTCTGGATTTATACTGAGCACAAGATCCACCGTGACCAAAGGTAACCAAGTGATCTCTGCCACACCTAAACATAACCTAAACTAGCCATAACCTAACCATTATCTAAGCTAAACCTGGCCTTAAACATAACCACCAACCATAACCTATCCAACTCCAGCAATAACCATAACCTAACGTAAACTACAACCTATGCTAACCATACTTAACCCTAACCAGCACCCAAGCTCAACCAACCATAAACCTGATCCTAACCATAATTTAGTCATAACCTAACCTAACCAACCCAAACAGTAACCTAACTTAACCATAACCAAAGCTAATAACAACCTAAGTTAACTTAGTCAGTGTGACGGCTGCTGTAACACACACACACACACACACACACACACACACACGCACACACACACGTATGTTCATGAATAGTGACCTTCGCCCGTCCGTCTCTAGTTGGTCTCATTCTGGAAACTACTGATCTTCTGACACCTTCACCCCCACGAATCAAAACCCACCTGGAGGATCTGGTTCCTGAGGAGCCGCCATCAGAGGCCCCTTATGTAACCGATGTCATCGCCCTGCACAGAGTGACCCACAGCTTTATGTAACCTTCTCTGCAGGCCGCCATCAGGAGCGTAGTGGTGCTCACCTGATCACAGTAGGTCCACTAAAAGAGCTCGTTTGATCCACTGACAGGCTCAGAGTGTTATTCTAAGTGTGTGACAGCATCATGGAAAGGATCCCTACAGAGAGAGACCTGGAAGATCCTTTTGGTTTAACCACAAACAGCACACACACCAGACTACATTCACTAAAACAGGGATTTTAGAGAACACAGGACACAGGAGCTGCTGCTCTGCTGCTGCCTCAATTGGTTAGTTTATTCATGTCATTGCGCGACTTCTACGCTTTAAATGGTTAGTTTGAATCCAACACAATATTTGCTTAACACACAATAATACAAACAAACTAACAGATCAAGGCAGCTGCAGACCAGCAGCTCCTGAGTTCTGTGGGGTCAAATCACTGGCTTTGTCAATGGAGTCTGGTGTGTTTGCAGAGAGTCTGACAGCATCATGGAAAGGATCCCTACAGAGAGAGACCTGGAAGATCCTTTTGGTTTAACCACAAACAGCACACACACCAGACTACATTCACTAAAACAGGGATTTTAGAGAACAGGACACAGGAGCTGCTGCTCTGCTGCTGCCTCCATCAGTTAGTTTGTTTGTGTTGTTGTGTGACTTTAGTTTAGTTTGGATCCAACACAACAGAGAGAAAAACACTGCTGTCGGGACGCGCGGCTCGTTTTCTGACTGATTATTCTGTAACTTCTCACCTTTCTGGACGAGCCCCAGGTGTTAACGCCGCTTGCCGCCACCTAATTGGTCAATTATCATTACCGTGTGTCGGCTGGCAGACATGATTCATTCTGCTGTGGAGGCAGACGGAGCGCTTTCCTCCCCACAGGCCTCCTCAGGGAGTTATTAGAGGTTTGGGAGATGACTTCAGGTCTGTTTCATGTGAAGGACTTGGTGCTATTATTATTATTATTATTATCATTATTCTTAAATTAGTTTTCTGTACATTGCCTTTTTTTTTTGTTCTTTTTATATTTATAATTGTTTTTGCCTTTGTGGAGGGAAACTAGCAAAGCAAGATGTTTTTTTCACTGTGCACATGACAAATAAACATCTTGTATCTTGTATTATTATTATTATTATTATATATTATATTGTGTACTCCATGTCATCATCACAACAGAAGTTTCCTGAATAAATGCTTCAGTTATCTTTTGTTTCTGAATTTACGGAGGACACTGTGTCAGGAATGTTGTTGCTCATTCTTCTAAATGAAGACATGAAGATAAGTTGTTATCTGACTGCGAGGTCAGACTTTAAAACATTCGCTCCACCTTGGAAAAAAAAAAATGTAGGAGCTGATGGTCTAGTTGCTGTGGCTCACGTTAGTTTGGATCCAAACTTATTCTTTAAACACCAAAGTCTCACAATAACACAAACACACTGACTGATGGAGCAGCAGCAGAGCAGCAGCTCCTGTGTCCTGTTCTCTAAAATCCCTGTTTTAGTGAATGTAGTCTGGTGTGTGTGCTGTTTGTGGTTAAACCAAAAGGATCTTCCAGGTCTCTCTCTGTAGGGATCCTTTCCATGATGCTGTCACACACTTAGAATAACACTCTGAGCCTGTCAGTGGATCAAACAAGCTCTTTTAGTGGACCTACTGTGATCAGGTGCAGTTGTCCCAAAGGATCACGTTGCAGCCATTGCAGCCCGTTTGGTGGCTGCTGGCTGAGGTGATCTACTGGACCAGTTCCAACACTTTTACTACCTACCAGTCACTCAGACACCAGGATGTGGACTCAGAGGGACCAGGGTTATAAAAAAACACAGTAGTTACCCTTTAACTAACACATAAAATGCACAGAGAACTCAACAGGAGTCCAAAACTCATTTCAGCTCCTCAAGGTTTAATCTCGTTTCACCAGTTTGCCAACAAACAAAATATCTGTAGTGAATTTAACCTCAGATGATCTTGATAAACTCTTAATTGTCTTGAAAGGACCGACCCTGTTGTAAAGGCTCAGTGTGTCTACATACACATACTGTACATACAGCAGACTCCAGTGAGCGCTGATGGCATGTGAGGGCAGAGCGGCCGCCTTTCAGCAGCGACGCTCATGTAATCCTGAGGCCAAAGCACAGCTATCAGTGGTATGTAAGCATCCTCTGGCACGAAAGCCTCAGCTGCTGCCAACTGCTCTGCACGGTGAGATAACAGGAGGATTTCAGCTCAGCTCATTCAAGAGAGAGAGACAGAGAGTGTGTATATATACACACACACACATCATATATGTGTGTGTGTGTGTCTGTGTGTATATATATACACGGAAACATGTAATTTACAACACAGACACTTCTTTATAGACTGATACCGACCAATCAGAGGACGCTTCTTTATACAGACTGATACCGACCAATCAGAGGACGCTTCTTTACAGACTGATACCGACCAATCAGAGGACGCTTCTTTACAGACTGATACCGACCAATCAGAGGACGCTTCTTTACAGACTGATACCGACCAATCAGAGGACAGCAACACTTCTTTATACAGTTGATGGTTTTAATTGGTTCCTTAAAGATCTATAATAAGTATTTAGTTCTCTGATTTTCCTCTTTTGAACCTCTGACAGACCAGGCTGACGGACGTCTCCTCTTATAGACACAACGATGACACAATTAGCTTAGCGTTAGCTCTTCGGTTGACTTCCTGTCTGAAATAGTGATGAAGATGTTTGTTGAACTCATTAACTGCAGAGCTTCTGTGACTCTGCAGGACAGGAAAGGACCTGAATCACTGTTAAAACTGACGAGAAAAATGCTCAACACATTAATGCATCAATAATTTTAGGGCCTGAAACATGGAATTTAATGTTTTATAGGCTGTAACTAATCACAACTTCATCAGGATTCACACACAGCCGCTGGGACGTCCAGCTTCTCCTGCACATTTATTAATTCACATTTATTAAATCTAAATCAAACCTCAGATGTAAACTGTTCGTCTGCAGGATGAAACAGAAATGATCTGCCAGTAAAAGAGATTAATATCATCTGTGGACTCCCAAAAGTAGATCAGTTATTCCGTAATAATTTATTACTTGGGAATAACAATATTCCCAGTTAACACAAACACGTCCCGTCTGATTCTCTGAACACGAGTGCCAACTTTTGGTGATAATCAGGGAGCTTGTTAGTGATCAACATGCAGCTTCCTTTAACCGTTTATATTCTGCAACTGCTGTTCTTCTTTAAAGGATTCTTTCATGAGTGATCTGCTTGATCAACGCAGTTGGATCATAAAACCCACACGGGGATCATGAGCGAGGTTCAGGAGTTCATCTTTAATGTGTTTTCTAGCGAAGAAGAAGAAGAAGAAGAAGAAGAAGAAGAAATATGTCCGCTCCTCCAACGTCTTTCATGTGCAGTTTCCCTCCAAAGCCACAAATAAATATCTTTCTCTTGCTCTGCCAGTGATTAAACAAATAGCAGAGTTCAGCTGGAGGTCGTATGAATATTGATGGAGTCGGATGCCAAAAACATCTGGATTACTGTTAATGAGTCTGAGGGTGAATAAGAGCAGCAGCGTTTGTGCAGCAAAGGAGACACAAACAACCTCTTTACAATAAATAAATTACATATATGATCCAGTCTATGAATACCGTTCCAGGGTAAACACTAAAATCCCTCCTTTTCTGGGATTTTCTCCCATGAAGGTGGGAAAGAATTGTAAAAAAAATATTAACTAACAAGTTCCTCAAGGTTTTAACAACTAAATATTAAAAAGCTGTTAGTCAGTGACTTCAAAATATCCCACAAATTACTCAAAGTTTAGCTTTAGTGTGGTTTAGTTAACATAATCCTAATCCTAAATGTGTGACAGCATTATGGAAAGGATCCCTATAGAGAGAGACCTGGAAGATCCTTTTGGTTTAACCACAAACAGTTGTTATATCGCTCTCTGCACACACACCAGACTACATTCACTAAAACAGGGATTTTAGAGAACAGGACACAGGAGCTGCTGCTCTGCTGCTGCCTCCATCAGTTAGTGTGTTTGTGTTATTGTGTGAATTTGGTGGTTTAAAGATAAAGTTCAGACCTGAACTAAGGTGTTAAAACACCAAAGTCACAGCGACTAGCCCATCAGCTCCTGTGTTCTGTGAGGTTAAATCGCTGTTTTTGTCAATGGAGTTTGGTGGATTTGACGATAGCGATATTACGGCTGTTTGTGGTTCAACCAAGAGGATCTTACAGTTTGTGATGGAGCCTTTGATCCACTGGAGGGAAAGATGCTAAAGATAATCAGCAGCACGAAACAGTGGAGACCAGCTGTGCCGCGATAATACAGCAGACTGTTACTGAGAGCGATTAGTGAGCTCTTTAATACGTCCACTTTAGACTTTTGACTGATTTTATGTTTGTATCATGAACTCAGTGTCAGTTTCCACCCTTGTAATCTTTATCTACTTAAACTCTATTATCAATTTAAAAAAAACCAAAACATTCTGCAATTAGCTTAGCTTAGCATGAAGACTGGGTTACTGGTTGCCTGGCAACCTCAAATGACGACAAGAATTCGAAATAATGCGTTGCTACGGAGACCGGACAGCTATGATGACACGCACAGGTGTCATTTAAAGAGAGAGCGAACTGTGCTGAAAGAAGAAGGTTGAGATGAGACGAATGTAAACGATAAACGGTGGAGGTCAGAAGGCCCAGGAGCAGGTTGTGCTGGAGACGGAGGTCGCTATGACGACAGAACACACTGAAACTCTGCATCCGAAGTCAAAACCAAACAACTTCTGGACAGAGACGCTCCGGTGGGAGAGAGGGAGACGAGTTTCAACGAGCCACAAACGAGACAGAGGTGTTCCTCAGCGACAGACGGCATCTTCACGTCAGATTCGAGGATCCGGCAGCTACAGATGGAGGTTGTCGCCAAGACCCCGTGCGCCCACAAGTTAGCCAAACGCTTGAGAGAGTGCAACCTGGAGAAGGAGGTCCTGGGAAAGCAGGTGGAGCAGCTGAAGGTTCGGCTGGAAAGTGCGGAAAACCACAACGCCTATCAGGAGGAGAAGGTGAGGCAGCTCACCGCCCAACTGGAGGAACAGAAGACCCAAAAAGAGTCTCTCCAGGAGCAACTGCTGAACCTGAAGAACAAGCTCCCTCCTGCGAAACCCAGCAGCCTGCAGGAGAAAGTGGGGGAGCTGAGCAACGCGATGCTGCAGGATCCAGCCAGACTCATGGAGCAGAGCATGAGGCCGCAGCCCGTCAAGGAGCTGCAAGAGGCGGGGGAGGAGCCGGCTCGTCAGAATAACCTCATGGAAATGGTCTTCAACAAGGGGGAGGGATCGTACAGAGAGCTGGAGAGGCTGAGCGACCTCAGCGACGAAGAGGCCCCGAACATCGCGACGATCACCATCGAGGCCAGAAACGACATCAGCAGGAAGATCGGGGTAGAAAAGCTCTGGGCAGAGCTGCAGCTGGAGAGAGAGAGAAGTGAAGCTCTTCACCGAGAACTTCAGCGCTTGTGTGAGATCAACGAGCGCGACCGAACGGAGCTCAAGGCTGAGAGAGAAAAGATCAGCGAGCTTCTGGGACAGCTTGAAGAAAAAACGATTCAGGTAGAGCGAGCGTCGGAGCCGAGGCCCGAGACCTCAGCCACACTGGAGCTCCAGGCTGAGGAGGAGGAGAAGGAGGAGGGTCAGGGCCTCCAGGGCGACCCCAAAGAGGAGGAGAAGGAGGAGGGTCAGGGCCTCCAGGGCGACCCCAAAGAGGAGGAGAAGGAGGAGGGTCAGGGCCTCCAGGGCGACCCCAAAGAGGAGGAGAAGGAGGAGGGTCAGGGCCTCCAGGGCGACCCCAAAGAGGAGGAGAAGGAGGAGGGTCAGGGCCTCCAGGGCGACCCCAAAGAGGAGGAGAAGGACGCGAGCTTGGCCGAGGAGCCGGAGGCGCCCACCAAGTTTCGCCGAATGCTGTGCTGGTGCAGGAGACCAAAGAGAGCCTGGAGAGGAAGAAACACTGAGCCCCGAAAAGACGCCACGCTGGAGGAGGACGGAGGAGACGAAGTTTAACCCTCTCACATTTAAAATCTATAAAAGGTCAATAAATCACAAAAAAAAGAAGCTAAATCTCCCTGTTTTGATGTATTTTAATTCTATAGTTGGAGATAAAACATAAGAGTCGATACTGGACTTTTTAAAAAGAAAATCTATAGAAAAAAACTTTTATTAGTCGATTTTATTCCTTTAAATCGAAGTAAAATACTGAAGATGAGGAGTAATTACTGTAGCCTGTTTATCTTTAAAAAAAAACAATTATTGTCCTTCAGATTGTCAAGAAATTAAATTATTTTTATACAGTTCACTGTCAGCATTTTAACAGCACGGCCGATGTAATGACGTTAGTTAGGAACAAGAAAGAGCTGACAACTGATTTCTGTTAGCGGCTCTGAGTCACAGAGGACATGAAGACACAAACTGCTCCCTAGTTATGAATAAATTACACACATGGTCCATTACAAATAAATAAAATACATCAACACAATTCAAATGGGAACATTTAACCCCCCTCTTTTCTTTTGGTGTGGGACGAAATAAAACATTAAACACGCTGAAGAATATTAAACATTTAAACATAAACAAAGTTAAAAAGCTGTTTGTCAGCAAAATGACTCATTTATGATCAGGCAGTTAAACTAAACTGTCTCACTAAGCTTAGCTAAAGATTTTGGTCGTGGTTAAAGAAAAGAGGAGACTCGGAGACAATGTATGGTGCTGGAACCGGCTGGCAGTTAGCTTAGCTTAGCTTAGCATAAGGCTACTGGGGTTTCCCCTGGTTGCCGGGCAACCCCAAATGATGACAAGCACGGTCTTAAAGAGGCTCAGAGTCAGTGCCAGAGTAAAGGTGTGTGTGTAATGGTGAACCAGCCCCCCTCTCAGCAGCCATTGGTACCAACCATATCAGCCCAGCCGGTTACCAAGGGGGCTAAATAACGCTCCAGAGTCAGCCACAAACAGCCGTTATATTGCTCTCTGCAAACAAACCAGACTACATTCACAAAAATAGTGATTTTACTTAGTAAAACATGGGCGCTGCTGGCCTACTGCTGCCTCGGTCAGTTAGCTTGTTTCAGTTATTGCGTGACTTTCATGTGTTTTTCCTTGCAGTACACAGGAGTTTAAAGACTTAGTTTGAATCAGAATCAACCCTTTAAAACACCAAAGTCAAACAAAGTTCAATGTTCTGTGAGGTAAAATCAGTGTTTTTGTGAATGTAGTCTGGTGTGCGTGCAGACAGTGATAAAACGTCTGTTTGGAGACCCTGTTTCTTTACATTTGAATCACAGATCATCCATCAAAAGTCCACTGTCTCATTAACACTCACCAGTTTCCATTATTTGGTTTGCAAATGCCGCCCCCCCCCCATCCAGCCCCCTCCCTGTAAAATGCCCTGTCAATCAAACCACAGCGACAAAGGGCCAGCCAACCTGCCGTGGCATAATAGATGAACACAAACAATAAACCTGCTAATTACTCAGTCATTAATGATCTGGCAGCTTTACAATGCAGTCGTTTGGATCAGAGAACTGAAAACAATCGCTCTTATTACGCCTCCACAAACAACTGCACACCTGACCTTTCCAAATCAAAGGAAGCAGCCCGCTTGGCATTTTGCAGAGCTGCCAAAAAAAGGAAACAAACAAAAAAATCACACCTCTGGGAAGCACCGACAGGAGCACTTTGGCAGCTCTGAGATCGTTTTGGTTTGTTGGTGAGCCGACAGATTAAAAAACCATTAAAACATGCACATGTGCAGGCAGTGTATTTAATTTAAATTATTTAATGAGTATTTGAGGTAAAAATAAAACGTTTCAGACTCATAAACATCACAGAAATATAATTCATTTATAAAAAACACACAATTGCATCTGCAATGGTTAACTTTAAAATAACAGGAACATAATATTTGCTTTGAATCATACATACATATCGCTCTCTTCAAAGACACCAGACTCCATTGACAAAAACAGTGATTTTACCTTGCAGTGGTGTCTCGATCATCTAGTTTGTTTGTGCTATTGTGTGTTACACAAATATTGTGTTAGAACCAAATTAACAGTTTTAAAACACCAAAGTCACACAATAACACAAACACACTGACTGATGGAGGCAGCAGCAGAGCAGCAGCTCCTGTGTCCTGTTCTCTAAAATCCCTGTTTTAGTGAATGTAGTCTGGTGTGTGTGCTGTTTGTGGTTAAACCAAAAGGATCTTCCAGGTCTCTCTCTGTAGGGATCCTTTCCATGATGCTGTCACACACTTAGAATAACACTCTGAGCCTGTCAGTGGATCCCGTTTGGTGTCTGCTGGCTGAGGTGATCTACTGGACCAGTTCCAACACTTTTACTACCTACCAGTCACTCAGACACCAGGATGAGGACACAGAGGACCAGGGTTATAAATACACAAGTTACCCATTAAAGCAGATTAACATTTTAGTTTTAGCCAACACTCACAGCAGTGTGTGCAGACGTAAACGGCCTCATCCTGCTGTACTATTTAACAAATGATTTAACAAATGTGATCTCACATAACTGAATAAAAAGTGTTTTCTTGCCACAGGCCAGGATTCAGCATGAATAAAACATGGACCAGCCCCTAAATACTGAGAGAGAAAACCCCCTCCTCCGGGGCAGCGTTATGATTTGTGCCTCCTTACAGTTCAATGGAAGACAAATTGCTCAGTATTTGACCTGACATCCCATTTGTTTAATAGCTGATGTGTGCATAGTGCAGCCTAGAGCATCTTTAAAGCATAAATTTAAAACACATAAATGTTTTCTCAGAACTGGTCCAGTGTATTGCCTCATGGAAAGGATCCCTACAGAGAGAGACCTGGAAGATCCTTTTGGTTTAACCACAAACAGCCGTTATATCGCTCTCTGCACACACACCAGACTACATTCACAAAAACACTGATTTTATCTTACAGTGCTGCATTGATCGTTTAGTTTGTTTGCGTTATTGTGTGTCACAAAAATATTTTGTTGGATCCAAACTAACCCTCTAAAACACCAAACTCACACAATAACACAAACAAACTGATCAATCAAAGGCAACAATGGATGAGCAACCCCTTTGTTTGCTGAGGTAAAATTAGTCTTTTTGTCAATGGAGTCTGGTTTTGAGTCTATTGGACCTGACATCCCATTTGTTTAATAGCTGATATGCAATAGCTTGGTGCAGCCTGGAGCACCTTTAATGAATAAATTAAAAACTCATAAATGTTTTCTTGGGCTTTTGGGGCTGTTTTTTTTTTTGTTTTTTTTTACAGCTTTTCAAACTAAAGGACACTCTGGGAAGAGAGAAATAAAGACATCCAGACTGCAGAGCTGAAGAAACTACAGTAATATGCAATTTTCCATGAATTGATGCCTGTGTGTCCCACATCTTTTCATTTTAAATATAATTTGAAGCAGAACTCATAAATTTCCCAAAATCTCAGCTCAGATAGTCAAATAGTTTAAAGCTTCTACTTCCTGTTCATTTCTTTTGTTTTCATTTTCATTTTTATTTTTTTATCTTGCGTAATGCAGCCACTGTTACAAACAATAATAAAGTATAACAAAATATTGTCATGTTATGATGATATTTGTCTTATTATTACTAGATGATAAATTGTCTGTGAAACACATTTTAGCAAATGTTTTACCGTAAAAAATTTAGATAAATTTCTGTGCTAATGAGAAAGTTTGGGGACGCAGGAATACCAGGATAATCTAATCTTAATTTTTCTACCTAAGAAAACAGGTGAATAAAAAGTTTTGACAGGTGAGAAAATGTGTAACAGACTGACATAATAATTAATTAATAATATATTTAAGGAAAAATGTGTCGTAAATGGGAAAATCTTGATATAACGTGAAAAGTATTTGGTTAAAACGTTTTTCACATTAAAACAAGACAAATATATAATAAAACATATATTATATTCTGTTTCTTTCTTTTCAGTTGCATGTTTTTTACTTTTCTCTTTGCTCTGATCACTTTTTTCTTCTTCTGCAGTGACGTCAGTAACACTTCAGAGGAAACGGACGTATTTAATGGCACCGTTTTTCCATCGGGGTGAAAGAGGCAGGAGGTGACGCCTGGCGTTTCCTGTCACGATGGCCGAACACCGAGACGAGCGCTCACGGATCACTGCCTAAACCCATTACGCTCGCCGTAATCAGTGCCCACGGGGCTACTGCTGAAAACTGTGTGCATGTAAATGGGTCAGACATGAGGGAGGTCTTCAGACCTGGACATAGACTGCAGCCAATCACTAATTAGCCAGGTCCTAATGAACACCTGTAGAGTTCTGTTTGGTACGTGTGACCACCAGGATCAGACTAACAGCTCCTGTTTCAGGCCGAAAAGAGCGAGCGAGCGAAGAAGAAGGTCGTTTGTCTGAGGAAAGCTAATTCGAGCGGCACGTTTCAACAGCAAAGGCCATTTATATGAAACATTAAAAGCTTTGTGACAAAGTGCAGAACAATCACTACAAAAGGACATTTAAATACAACAAAAAGCTCAAATAGGACAAATATAAAGTTACATGAATAAAAGTTACAGAGCAAAAACATGAATAAAGTGTTCACGTAGGCGACCTCTGACGGGAGCGAAGGAGGAAGTCAGGTGACGAAGGATAAAGAGCGATAAAGTCCACGTAGAGAGGAGGTCAAAGACGGGACGCTCACCCAGGAGGCAAAGAATCATTATTGTTGTATTTGTAAGACATTTAAATTGTGCCTGTGTTGGGCAGAAACAGGAAACAGAGGAGAGAGAGAGACAGACCGGCCTCTGCAGCCTCCTCTGAGGTCTACACTAAAAGAAATGTGTGAATTTAACAAAACCACTGACTTAATACAACTTTAACTACTAAACTTTGTATTTGTATTAACACATGTGTAAAAATGTGTTGGTCAAACGCAGGAGAAGCAGGAAGTTGAGCTGAAAACACACGTTACATAAGCGTTTTTTGAGCCGGCGAGCATTAATGAACTCCCTGTTTTCAATCATATCCACCGAGCCAACGTGTGTGTAGCCTCTAAAGTCAAGCTTTAATAAGATAACCTCCTCATTGGGGTTAATCAGCTTAAAGCGTTCACCGCAGTCCCGTGTGGCGCTCCCTCCCCAGACAGACAGGTCGCAAAGTCACTTAACCAATTTCATTTCCTCCTGGATTACAGGATTTGGAGAGCGGGGGGGTGGTGGGAGGCAGAGGGGAGCAAATCTGAATATTATATTAATGCAAAGTAATTTGGAGCCTCTGTCACACAGGAAGTCAACAGGAGGGCAGGCGACTGGTCGAGAGCGTGTCAGGTGTGTTATCTAACGATCGCTGCAAACCGGAGAGGAAACTCAATAAAACTAACAATAATCTGAGTCAGTATCAGAGTGTGAGAATTATCATTAATCCAAGTAGTGTCATTATTCCAGCAGACACACAGAGAAAAGAACCAAAAGAGGTGAAGTGTTAAAGATTAACAAACCTGGACTCAGCCATATATCGCTCTCTTCAAAATGTACCAGACTCCATTGACAAAATCAGTCATTTTACATACACATCAAACTAACCTTTCCAAACAACACAGTCACACAATAACACAAACATGCTAACTGGTGTGTTAGCGTTAGTTAGTTAGTGTCTCCCTCTCTCCCACCGGAGCGTCTCTGTCCAGAAGTTGCTTGGTTCTGACTTCAACCTTCAACCTTCTTCCACATTTCAGTCCAGATGTTTCAGCGCAGTTCGCTCGCTCTTTAAATGACACCTGTGCGTGTCATCATAGCTGTCCGGTCTCCGTAGCAACGCATTATTTCGAATTCTTGTCGTCTTTTGAGGTTGCCAGGCAACCAGTAACCCAGTCTTCATGCTAAGCTAAGCTAATTGCAGAGTTTTTTTGGTTTTTTTTTTAATTGATAATAGATTTTAAGTAGATAAAGATTACAAGGGTGGAAACTGACACTGAGTTCATGATACAAACATAAAATCAGTCAAAAGTCTAAAGTGGACGTATTAAAGAGTTTACTAATCGCTCTCAGTAACAGTCTGCTGTATTATCACGGCACAGCTGGTCTCCACTGTTTCGTGCTGCTGATTATCTTTAGCATCTTTCCCTCCAGTGGATCAAAGGCTCCATCACAAACTGTAAGATCCTTTTGGTTCAACCACAAACAGCCGTAATATCGCTATCTTCAAATCTCCATTGACAAAATCAGGGATTTAACCTCACAGAACACAGGAGTTGATGGGCTAGTCGCTGTGACTTTGGTGTTTTAACACCTTAGTTCAGGTCTGAACTTTATCTTTAAACCACCAAATTCACACAGTAACACAAACACACTGACTGATGGAGGCAGCAGCAGAGCAGCAGCTCCTGTGTCCTGTTCTCTAAAATCCCTGTTTTAGTGAATGTAGTCTGGTGTGTGTGCTGTTTGTGGTTAAACCAAAAGGATCTTCCAGGTCTCTCTCTGTAGGGATCCTTTCCATGATGCTGTCACACACTTCTGGTGATCTACTGGACCAGTTCCAACACTTTTACTACCTACCAGTCATTTAGACACCAGGATATGGACAGAGAGGACCCAGGTTTAAAAATACCAGAGTTAAAAAAAAGTACAAAAAAGTTATTTTACCTCTTCGAACACAGAAAACAGTAATTTTACATTTATTACACGGCACTTTGTGTGACTCTCATCCATCTTCCAGGCCTATCTCTGTTTTACTGTATTACTGATTACTTCTTCTAGACACCAAAAAAAATATACAAATAGGATTTAAAAAATACCGGCGTTGTCCTTTAATGAAGTGGTAACAGTCTGCTCTGGCAGTCAGGAGGACTAAAGCCGAAGCAACACTTGGATTACCGAGAACAACTTTATTATGTAACAGCACGCTCGAGCCTTCATCAGGATCAGTTCAGCTATTTGATTCATCTAAAACCACGTGATGAGGCAAGCCCACGAATCGTGTGTGTGGACGCCCGCTGGCTGCTCTGTTAATCAGAGAGTGTGGGACATCCCCTGGTGGGACGTCCCGGGCCGGGGACCTTGGTAGGGTGTAATCCCCCATATCTTCCCCTCATGTCCTGCCTGCTCTGAGCTGCTAAAAGCACTTGGATAAAAAGGTGAGAGAACCAGAAGTGACTGGAGTTCATACTGAAGTAAAAAACATTCGATTCGACGGTGGCCCACCGGGAGGAGAGAAGAGCTAAGCTAACGCAGCTAATGCTAATGCTAAGGCTGCTGCTCGCTAATGTCCCGTCACAGCAGGATGAAACGGGACTCGAACCCGCGTCATTAAAGGGACGTGGCTTCATCTGAACGCTCTGGTGTCAACCTTCAGCTCCTAATGGGCGTATTACCGTATTACCAGCAGAAACAGGAAAACATACTTCTTAAAACAGATGGATTACTACTGGATTACTACTTACTACCTACTGGATTATTTAGAATTCAGCTAATATTTGAATTATCATTAAATTAACAAATTCAATTGAATTAATTATATTATAGATTAATAATAGATAAAAATCACGGCCCATCCCTAGAAACATGCTGCCTGCATCATCGTGTAAACATCTAAAACCTCAGGAAGAGGAAGAAGAAGAGGAAGAAGATGAAGATGATGATGATGTTCCACCTTGGTGCTCTCAAACGCTCCATTTGACACCTTCTGCAGGTGCAATGAGATAAAGACGCTCCGACTTTGGAGAACCGCCTCACGGCTCAGCTTCAGCCGACCAGATTCCTGCCGGTCGGGAGCAGCTGATTGGTCCTCCTGCACGCTGACACACGAGCTCAGTCCGAGACTAACGTGAATCGTGTGGCTCAAACATCGAGTCAGAATCAGACTCAAATCGTACAGTTTGACGAGAGAAGGTCCTCACAACCACAGAAAGACAAGTGTGTGTGTGTGTGTGTGTGTGTGTGTGTGTGTGTGTGTGAAAATGAGGACAGACACTTTCTTCCTGTAGTTCAAAGAACAGGCATGTGGAGGATAATACAGCGTGTCATTGAATACCAGGTATTAAATGAGCACAGCAGGAACACACACACTCTCTCTCTCACACACACACACTCACACACACACACACACTAAAAAGAGTACAAGCCAGGCCTGAGGACGATGTTCAGACCATGACTAATAATCACAAGACCAGCAGGCCTTGAGATGAGCCTACGAGTCGCTAACGGCTGAATGTAAACACGTCTAAACAGTCCCAGTGTGTGTGTGTGTGTGTGTGTGTGTGTGTGTGTGAGTCCACGGCCAGGTTACATAACATCTGAAGGTGTGTGTGTGTGTGTGTGTGTGTGACAGTGTCCAGTCAGATGCCAACAGAAGGTTACACACACACACACACACACACTCAGAGGCAGCAGCAGGTGGTCGGTCTTTACTTAACTGATGGCAGATTGTCAGAAAACAGCTGTGAGACACAAAGTCAAAGTTCAAGAGGAACATAAACGTTAGTGAAGATAATATTTTGATAAAAGCAAACGTGCATCATATAAAGTCTGAACAGGGACGACTGTAAATCACCTCTGTGTCCACATCCTGGTGTCTGAGTGACTGGTAGGTAGTAAAAGTGTTGGAACTGGTCCAGTAGATCACCTCAGCCAGCAGACACCAAACGGGCTGCAATGGCTGCAACGTGATCCTTTGGGACAACTGCACCTGATCACAGTAGATCCACTAAAAGAGCTTGTTTGATCCACTGACAGGCTCAGAGTGTTATTCTAAGTGTGTGACAGCATCATGGAAAGGATCCCTACAGAGAGAGACCTGGAAGATCCTTTTGGTTTAACCACAAACAGCACACACACCAGACTACATTCACTAAAACAGGGATTTTAGAGAACAGGACACAGGAGCTGCTGCTCTGCTGCTGCCTCCATCAGTCAGTGTGTTTGTGTTACTGTGTGACTTCGGTGGTTTAAAGAGTAAATTCGGATATGAACTAAGGTGTTAAAACACCAAAGTCGCAGCAACTAGACCAGCAAGTCCTGTGTTCTGTGATGTAAAATTGCTGTTTTTTGTTAATGGAGTCTGGATGAAGCCTACGGGCTGATAGATCCTCCTCTCTGCACACACACCAGACTACATTCATAAAACCAGCAATTTAAGCTCACAAGACACAGGAGCTGCTGGTCTGCTGCTGCCTCCATTAGTCAGTTTGTTTGCTTTATCAGAATAATTATAATTATCAGCAACATAACTGTTATTACTCTTCATCTGGAGGGAGTCGTGCTGGTGGTCAGAGCTGCTGCAGGTTCATCTAATTGGGTTAATTAAGAACATTAATGATTAATGCTGCAGTGTGTTAGAGATGGAGTTGGTACGAAGGTTTTAATGATGAATGAAAAGATGGAAAAATGTACTTCAGGCCAAAAGTGATGAAGAGGAGTAATTACTGTGAAGTAAAAGATCACCTTATCTTCCTGATTTAAATTGTCACGAGTGGCCGATAGCGTCTCTGCACTCCAAACCGGCTGACGTCACACTGCATTTAGGAACATCTGCCGTTAATATAATTAATTCAGCTGAGCCATGTGGAGCCCGTCACGAACACGGCCCGGGTCACGGGTCTGGTTCTCACTGGGACCGCAATGTTAAAATGTCAGCCCTCGTGGTGCCGTGTGGCGCTGTGGAATAATCTGTCCTCCAAATGGCGTCTATCACAAGTGGGATTGAACAGGATTACATGCTCAATGTGACTAAAATGTCAGTGACGTGTCAAACGTTTCCACAAGTATTTTTCGGACAGCTGCCGTCCCACATGCTGCACAGACAACATGTTCACGCTGTGTGATTTATCACAGCTAACATTAAAGGGTCATTCTGGTATTTTTAAACCTGGACCATATTTTCGCATTTTTTAATCTCTGAATGATAAAATTCAATAGCACTCAAAAACACCAAAGTCAGACTAAAGTCCTGAGTTCTGCAAGTTAAAATTGTTGTTTTTGTCAATGGAGTCTGGTGGCCTTGAGTTACAAAGCTGTTATTATGTCAGTTTAATTTGTGTTTTATTCCTAAATAAATTAGTACTTAATCAAGGTAATAAAAAGTGATTATTGCAGGATATATTTATTTTTAATTTTGGAACCTATTTTCACCATTTTTTTGGGAGTTGTGAAGTTTTGGAATTGATCTAGTTTCACCAGAAACAGCCGTTATATCGCTCTCTTCATAGACACCAAACTCCATTGCCAAAAACGTCATTTTGCTAGTTGTTGGAGTTGCTGGTCTAGTGTTGCCCTGATTGGGTTGTTTGGTGATGTGTTCGGATCTGAACCAAAACCTTAAAGCGTCAAAGCTACATCAAGTCCGAATATCTGCTTAATGTCTATTAAGTCTTTTTAACTGATTCACTGGTCAGCATTACTCTTGATGTTCCGTGAGGTAAAATCAGTGTTTTTCTGAATGGAATCTGGTGTCTTTCAGCTCTTAGAGTCACATTAGTTTTATGAAGCGGTTTTAAGTAGAAAAAAGCACATAAAAGCCACTGAACACGACTTGCAAACAGCAGACAGACACAGTGAGAGGTAGAGACCAAAAACAGAGCTAAAAGGAACTTGCATTAATCATGTCACCAGAAACACCAACTCCAAATGAATGCTAATGTTTGCTCACAGGTTATTCATGACATTACACCATGATAATAAGTCAGTGTTGGGTTTACAACTTGTCCCAAAGTGACACTGAGCTGCAGGACGTCTCGACCTGCTGAATAATATTAATAATAGTAGTAATATTCTGCACAGTTAATATTAAAGCAGGATACAAGTTTCTGATCTCCTAACTAGCAAACACGGCAGCCACTGCACCGTTTGTCGTCCGTTTCACTATGTTTATACGCTGCTTCATCACTTTTGCTCACCAGGAAATACAGAAACACAAGCACAGCTGCTTATTGTCTACCGGACGCCTCGACCTGCTGAATAACACGTGAGAATCCATCTATCCTAAAGACCCAAAGCTGCCCAGAAGAGCCTCATTTTACCCTTTTGCACACGAGTATGAATCAATTACATCTGAGCAAAATAACAAATAAAACATGAAGATGGCGTCCATTAATATGCTTCACATTACTATGGGTGTTTATATGAGGTCACACTCGATCAAACGCGTCGTGTGCTTGTACGGTGCAGCAGTGACTTCCTGGCTGACGCAGGGCCACGTCCAGTATCACTTCCAGCACCACTTTAGCTGACAGTTACCGTCCTTTAATACTCAGCGAGAGCTCTTAGGCGAGTCCTGCTGCCAGCTTTGGTACAAACACACACCAACAGCCGAGGAGGAGAAACGCAGCACTCACTCTGCTTTGGGCTTCTGTCCACCGTCGCAGCAAGTGGGCTGCCGATGCTGGAGGAGGATCAGGCCTCCGAAGGGACACTTTGGCTCCCGATTTCTTTTAGAAACACGTTTTTACATAACCAGCTCTCTTACGCTGGGCTTATGCAACCACCCAGGAAATCAGAGTGAACACACACACGGTTCATGTTCTCATCATCACCTTCGTCAGATTGAGTTATGTAACGGACGCTCTGTGACGTTAGCAAAGGCTGAAAGGGCCCAATGTTAAACTGAGCAGGTAGACGTGGGTGGCTTCATCATCATCATCATCATCATCACCAAAATTTCATCTATCCACTTTAAAGGAGACATATTCTGCTTCATTGAATGTTTACATGCTTTAATGTTCTAAAAACACATTATTGTTCTCTTGCAGCTCTTTCTGAACGTTTTAGCTCCTGTCTCTTTAAGAACCCCCCCCCCCTCCCAGAAAGCCCAGTCTGCTCTGATTGGTCGGCTCCCTGATCAGGCTCCTCCCAACAACCCTCCCACATCAGCTCTGCCGTCTCCGAAGGGGAAAAGACGTTAGCATAGCAACATGCTAACGCTGAACAAGGTCACATGTTAGGAAATAGAAAATGTGCAGACACGCTGATGTTAATACATTTTTATGTTTTTATGTTAGTACATTTCTGCTTTATTATCCTGAAGTTTTAGCCTGATGCAGGACTGTGTGATAGTTATGACCTTTACACAGATCAAAGAGATGTGTGTTGGCGTAGGATGTATCAGACTGTGCTTGCATTCTTGAGATAAAGAAGAGTTGGAGAAGGCCTTGAACAGTGAGAAGCCAGGACACCTGCGCTTCTCACCAACCGCCCCTGCGAGGAGGAGAGGGAGCAGGGTGAGGAGGAGGACTGCTGAGAGGAGGAACTTTGCTTATACATGTTACATATATGCTTGACAGACACTGAGACTGCTCAGTGCAGATGTAGATCTTTGCCTGTTGCAAGTAAAACTTTGAACTGAGATCTCTGTCTCTGGGAGTTTATCTTGTGTGTTGGGAAATTAATGGTACGAACTAACAGCGAAAATACAGTTCTGGTCTTATAGAAATAATTTCCTGACATCACATGATCAACAGATCGCTGCGTGTGACATCACAAACGGGGCCAAAAGCAAACAGAGCGTTTCTACACATATTTACTGACAGATGGAGCCGAAGAAGGACAGAGAAAGGAGCTCTTTTCTCATAGTTTGGGTTTTTTTTTCTCACTGATTCTGCTTTAGTGACTTCTGGAACCTTCTAGCTGAGGTTGGACACATTTTAGGGACATGAAGAAGAAGAAGGTCCTCCAACAAATGATGTCACCAGAAGAAGAAGAAACAGCAGCGAGGACGCAGACGCAGCGTTTAGATTAATGTGAGAATTTGACGTTTTTCTCTGCAAACTAAATATCTTTCAGACAATCAGTCAAACAAAACAAGCTTTTTCAGGCGTCACATTTGGATCCGTGACCTTCCTTCCTCGTCTTGAGAAGTCTCTTGGAAAATGATTAACTCTAAACTGTAGATGACAGTGACAGCGGCTCCAAACTGGATTAACAGGAGACACTCAACACGCTACCAAAACCACTCTTTCATTAAAACCAGTAGATTTTGCCTCCCCGGTCGGCTTCCTGCTCTGGTTGTCATGGGAAACCATCGCTATTAACGGCCAAAGGCTCCCGATCCATTAGCAGCCTTTTGGAGCTCTATCAGTCATCTGTTTATTCATCCCTCATTAAAATCAAAGTGCTACATGACAGTCGACAAATGACTTCTCCGCAACAGGCTGCGTTCTTAGATGTTGGTGGTGCAGAGAAACCTCTAACCAAAGAATAAAACCAGGGAGAAAAGACGTCCTGTTCTACGGTCTAAAGTGGAGAAAATGATGGTCCTGCTTCACTGTCGGAGGCTCCTGATCAGAGTCAGACGCAGCTGCATGTTGGATTTATCCACCATACAAAGATGAGTTCAATGTCCATAAGGAGGAAAAAAATCAATTAGGATTTAGGCACAATTCTGGTTTTATTATGAGATTAATCCCACAAAGCCGCCTGATGCATCAGAGTTAAGCCGTCTGTGGTGATATCATGGCGGCTGTCTTCTCTGGCTGCGTGTCCCGCTGAGAGCGCTACTCTTCAGCGGGCATAACGTTAGCATAATCCTCAGTCTGCCCCCTCCCAACCCCCCCCCCTTTACACCTGTGCCTTCACACTTTGGAGGCCGACGCTGATTTCAGTCAGAGAGTAAGAGATAAGAACAACCCTCACCTGACCCCACAGACCTTCAGAGACAGGGAAATGAGCCGTGGTGGTTCTCGAAAGGATTTACTTTACAACAGATTAAATAAATGACCTGTATGACTCCTTGTGCTCATGTTACAGCCATGAAAAAAACAGCTAAGATACATAACCGGGACGCTAACTGGCTCTAACTGAATCATTTATTTTAGGTGATGAGTGAACAACATCATGACCGTGACACTCAGGTTCCAATAACAATCAACAACATACAACTTTGAAATCTAGATTCAGGAATTATTACTGTCATAGTGGCAGTAAAGCCTAAAACCGCCAACTAACACCAGGTAGAATTGACCCACATTAAAACGCATAAACACACTTTGCACAAACATTCGGCACGCTGGCTGGTACATACGGGCACATCCGGCGCTCATGATGTCAGTGTATTACCTACAGACGGCCGTCAGCACTCCCCCAATACGCAGGTGAGCTGAAGCCAGACTCCATTGACAAAAACAGTAATTTTGCTGCATCTTTGGTGTCTTTGAACTGAGCACAGAGGTCTACAACTGCTTCAGCTCCCAGATGAAAAGTTCTGTCTGACAGCAAAGTTAAGCAGTCAAAATATTAAAAATATATGGTATATTTAGAATATTTCCACTGCTTTACATTGACGGAACCTTCGCTTCAAACACACCAGACTTCATTGAAAAAAACAGTAATTTTACTCCACAAAACTAGAGAGTTGCTGGTCGACTGCTGCCTCCATCAGTTATTATAACTCAGACTTAAACTGATGTTGATTTTTTTTAGGAGGCTAAAATCCATTTTCCTGCTCCCCCCGTCCATAACAGTGTGTTACTTGGTTTTCCGTGCAGTCCAGTAACTCAAGGTAAAATCACTGTTTTTGTCAATGGAATCTGGTGTCTTACACAACGGCTTCAGCTCCCTGTCTGACTATAGAGAAGGAAATCATACAACCACACTCCAGATAATGCAGACTATCCCTTTAACAATCCAAACCTTTATAATGAAGACTGAAGTGCTGGACTTTGTTCCCAACAAATGGCACCAATCATCAATAATCCAGTCTGGCTCTGGACCAGGTTTGGGCTCTTCACACTCTCAGAGGGTCTAAGAGTCTTTTTATGATCACACCCTCCAACATGCATTGTACCTGTGAGTGGTCCGCCCACCCACCTGCTGCAGCCCATTACTCAGACCAGACTGGAAAAGGCAGAGCAGGAAGATGCTGCTGAGCGCTCACAGAGCCAACGAGCGCTTTGGAGACGGAGCATAAAGCGCTTTTATTGTTAGCTGATAAATGGGAAATGGACGAATCCATAAATCTGCTGGATTCATTCGGTGCCGCAGGGCTAAGTAATTAAATAAGTCATGTGCCAGTTGGCAGAGGCTCACCACAGACTCTCCTCCTCACACTGATGTAGCCAGGAAAACAACCGGGCAGCTTAATAATTTCCTTTGTTGCCGGCTAATTGGCTTTCTGTGGCGTCTGCCGACAGCATTTGCATTACACAGCGACAGAGAGACCAGGGAAGTCTTTGTGCTCCACCAAAACATGGTATCATCAACAAAGAGGCAAGAATTTCACCATCTGTCATGCAGGGAAACGCTTGAATGATGCTTTAAGAGGAGGTTATTTTAAAAAATGTATTAATATGAACAAAAAAAATCTGATTTAACCATATTTAGAGGGTAAACTCAGCACACACACACACACACACACACACACACACACACACACACGCTGTAACAGACATCTGTTGCTGCTTTTGGGAATTTTTATCCTCAGGAATTTTAGGTTAATTAAAATTCCCATTACTTGCTGTTGTTCCATTAAAAACCAACTTCACTCTCACACCCTCAGAGCCCGAAGGTCCTGACGTCCTGAGCGTCATTGATCAGTTAGAATAAGTTCACATGGAGGTGACTCACCGGTCTGTTGTCAAACGGAGCTCTCTCATTGGTTAGCGTCCCAAAAATGGTTTGCTGAAGAGAAGAAAGAGAAGTTTGTCACTTTTATGTACCGAAGAAGAACAAGAGTGTATTAAGCTCCTGTAATATAGCTGGAAGTCCATTGATCATCCTCCAAACAACCTCCTAATAAATCAGTAGTCAATAAATTTGGACTTTGGGTTTGTCAGACAACACAGGTGTTTCTGACGGGACCTTTTGAAGTTTACATCCATGGAAATCCCCATTAGGCGAAAGAAGTGATGCAGCTTTGTGCTTTTTATTTACTTGTTTCTACCCCTGGTCCTACCTGTTCATATCCTGGTGTCTGAGAGACTGGTAGGTAGTAAAAGTGTTGGAACTGGTCCAGTAGATCACCTCAGCCAGCAGCCACCAAACGGGCTGCAATGGCTGCAACGTGATCCTTTGGGACAACTGCACCTGATCACAGTAGGTCCACTAAAAGAGCTTGTTTGATCCACTGACAGGCTCAGAGTGTTATTCTAAGTGTGTGACAGCATCATGGAAAGGATCCCTACAGAGAGAGACCTGGAAGATCCTTTTGGTTTAACCACAAACAGCACACACACCAGACTACATTCACTAAAACAGGGATTTTAGAGAACAGAGCCTGGGAGCTGTTGGTCTACTGCTGCCTCTTGTTTGTGTTATTGTGTGTTACAAAAATATTGTGTTGGATCTTAACTAATCCTTTAAAACACCAAAGTCACACAATAACTCAAACTAATTAACTGGTCGAGATAGCGGCAGACCTGCAACTCCTGTGTAAAATTTGTGTTTTTGTCAATGGAGTCTGGTGGTTTGAAGGGAAACCACAAACAGCCGTTATATCACTCCCTTCAAACACACTAGACACAGTCATTCAGAAGTAATGTTCAACAGTGAATCACTTTTAACTGAATCACTGAACTTTCAAAACGTCAAGATTTATAAACAGAGTTTGGCGTGTTTGTGAAAGCTTCAGCACTTCTGGTTTCAGAGGGCGGAGGTCACAAGGAGTTTCAGCTCAAGCACCCAACGATTCAGTGACAAATCTTAATAATGATCTGATTATAGTGATTTAGGAAAATATTGCTTGATTAAATCATACTTGGATAAATTTGGCCATTTTACTCTTCAATAAAAATATTAAATAAGTATTTAAATAAGTTGGAAAGAATTAACAAATCACTTCTTTGTTGGTGCTGTGAGGAGAACGATGGCCTCCCTGTGACCGTCCTCAACTTGCTGCAGCTAAAGTGATTTAAAACACACGTAATAAATCTTAACACAGGTCTGTGATTGACACTCAGACAGTCACGTGACTAAACCTCCTCAGCACTACGAACTTATTGGGCCTCTACAGTCGCTCCGCTCTCTGATCCAAACAGCTAAAACGTATAAATCTGTGGCGGCCGAGCAGGAACCTGCTGAGCTGTGGGCCCTGAACAAACTGATGGCCGGGGGGAAATAATGACACCATTAAAAAATAAAAAAAACCCAGATTTATTGCCGCGGCGGGACAGGTGCCTCTGCAGAGAGTAATGATAGTCGTCTGCGTTTAATGTGGAGCTGGATGTGTGCGGCACGTCCGGGCTAATTAAAGCTTTAAATGCAGAAAAGAGCCGATGGAGCAGAAATAAGTGCTTCTCTTTGCAAGTCAGACGATGAACAAAGAGCTCTTCCTCCACACAGCCCGACTGTCTCTACACACTACAAGAGAAATAAGTGGATTAAAAGAAACAAGACGAGCTCTCCAGACCGAGACAGTAAACAAATATTTGCTCTCTGTTTGCATTCAGGAATTAAAGAGAGCAAACAGAAGTCAGTTTACAGACTTATTCAGCTCTCTGGTGATTAATATCCACAACACTTGGGTGTTATTCCTGTTATTTTGTATTCATGCAATTTTCCACACCTTAAAGAGATAGTTCAGATAATTTGAAGAGTGGGTGTATGAGGTCTTTATCTTATTCTGCCTTATTTACTGCTGTGGACGAGGGAGGAAAGTGAATTTCAGCCTCCTAAAAAAGGACCACCTATAACAAAAAATCAACATCAGTTTAAGCGTGCACTGAATTTGTGATATTTTCAGTGCTTTACATTATATCAGACAGTCCCTTCAGACAGGGAGCTGAAACTGTTGTGTAACTCTATGCTCCCTTCAAAGACACCAGACTCCATTGACAAAAACAGTGATTTTACAACAGAGAACACAGGAGTTGCTGGACTGCTTGGACACTAAGTAACATGCTTTTGTGGACCTTAGCTGCAGGAAAACTGATTTTACTGATCTAAGTTATAATAACCAATGAAGGCAGAAGTCAACCAGCAACTCTTGTGTTCTGCAGAGTAGAATTACGGTTTTTGTCAATAGAGCCTGGTGTCCTTGAAGTGATGAATATTTCGGCTTCAGTTCCCTGAACGCTAAAGCACTGAAAATATTCTAAAATACAGCGTACACTTAAAGTGATATTAATCTTTTTTTGGGAGGCTAAAGCCAATTTTCCTGTAGTCTGTGTAGTTCCACCAACTCCTGCGTGCTGTGATGTAAAATCACTGTTTTTGTCAATGGAGTCTGGTGTCTTTGAGCCTCAGTTCCCCGTCGTAAAGGGCTGTCTAACGATGAGGTAAGCAGCTAATAAATATTCTAAATTTGAGGAGTCTACAACCCATTTTCCTGCTGCCCCCTCGTCCACAGCAGTACATCACTTAGCGTCTGTGCCGGGACTTCCTGCCTGCTTCTCCAAACTGGGGGTGTGCCGACCACCATCTACTGTAGGTAACACACCGACTGTGGAGAAGTACTTCATACAACACTTCATGTTCAGACTCAGAGAGACACAGGAAAAGGATTTAGTGTTTTTAAAGGGATGGTTCAGATTATTTGAAGTCAAAACTCTCTAATCAGCTCTTTCTGATCCAGCAGAGTGAAAAACGTCTGAGAATGACCCTGCAGCGCCCACTTCCATGTGCGGCTGTCAGGGTGGGCGCTCGCTCAGCTTTAATCTCCTCAAGTTGAGCGCTGGCAGGGATTTATGGGTAAAAGCCTGCAGCTGCATGCTGTTGCATAACTCAGCTGTATTAGCAAACCTGTTTCTCTGTGATGCAGAAACAGGAAATCAATAGGAAAGGCCAGTTTAACGGCACCATGCTGGATGTTTATCAGCCCCCCTGTTGGTAGAGGGTGTGTGATTTAGTGCAGATGTGTGTGTACGTTTGTACGGTAAGATTTCCCTTCATTTGTCCCACGACAAGCTAATTTACAGGACATTTGTTGGTCTGCATTAACACTTCTGCAGAAGAAGAAACCTCTAAGACTTTTTTAATGAGAAACGGAGTCAAACACATGATGCTGAGATAAAAAAAGGAAATTATCTCTGCTCAGGAAACGACTTGTTTGAGGCCATAATAACGTATAGAGGAAATCCTCTTAAACCACATTAGTGAAAAGACGGATTTAACCGATTAAATCCTGGAGGTTTGCAGCAGTGTGTGTTATCATGCCAGAGGATCAACAGATCAACTCATATTTCACAAATACTGAGCGCAGCCTCCTTTTACCGTCCGACACACGATCACAAAAGGCTGGTAATGACCGATGTGGTTTACAAGCCGTTTGGACGACAGCAGACTGGGTCCCTGAGGCCTCCCGATCAGACGGCGTCCGGCGGTGGGAGCAGACCAGCGCGACCCTCCGGCTGAGCTGTTCCCTCAGATCACTTATCCTTATTAGTTATTAATACGGACTCAGGCTGACGTCTATGAATCATTTATGGGGCAGAGCAGAGCCTAATTGAAAAGACGGAGCAGATTGTGGTAAAGGTCGTCTGTTCGGTGGGGTTCTTAGGAATTACGGATGAAGAGAAGTCACAAGGTTGTTCAGACTCAGCTACTGGCAGGGCATCCCTAAACCGCCTGAATAAATAATCCTATTTGAGAGCTAAATCCATTAGCACAGTTACAGAGGAAAGTGGGAGTCTGTCCTCACAGCAGACTGCCTGCACTAATTAGCAACGTTCATGTTTTCTTGTTTTTGATTAAACTCCACTCTGCATTACAAATGTGGTCTAAAACATGTCGGAGAACGAGGCCACGCTGAGCCGCCGCTGCTGTTCTGGTGAGTGAATGCAGATTAGTCTCCATTTCTAACTCTTAAAACCTGCCTGCAGGGGGTCACATGGAGCACTTTGACCTGAAACAGGTGGTTCTTCAGCGGTTCTTTGGGTGGCCGAGGTGCTATAAACACCACTGCAGCACAAGGTGCTATAGAGGTTCTCTAAAAGGTTCTTCAGTGTTTGTTTATTTTGCTCCTTCAACATGTTTCTTCATCTCCCAGCAAGACAGTTTCTCCTGCTGCTCAGTGTTCCTGCTCAGGTTGAGCTGGTTTGGTCGTTAAACTGATGTTGGAGCTTCTAACAGGATCAAACAGGCCGCGTTTCTTCTTCTTCTGCTGCTTTAAATGTGTTTCTAACAGGATCAAACAGGCTGCGTTTCTTCTTCTGCTGCTTTAAATGTGTTTCTAACAGGATCAAACAGGCCGCGTTTCTTCTTCTGCTGCTTTAAATGTGTTTCTTGGATGTACTTCCTGCTTTGTTGTGCTGCAGCTACAGACAGCAGCTAAAGTCACAGTCAGAGTGTTTCTCCATCCCAGATGAACCTCTGGTCGTCATGGTGTTAAAAACCCTCTGAGCGCCTGACGTCTGGCCTGGTGCCCCCCCATCAGAGAATAATACTGATGTGCTGCAGGAATATACCACTGACAGTCTGCAGGGGGGCTTTTATTTTGAAAACTGAGTGGATTCTGAGCCAGAACAAGATGCAGACGCTCCCGGTGGGATTTGAAGGTTTTCATTTCATTACCTTGTAGCACCAAAAGTGGTTCCACTATGATCACGAGCCAAAGAACCACTTTTAATGCTGTTTACTTCCATTTTTGTTCTCCTGTTATGCTCTAAACATCCTTTTTGCCCATCTTGGCACATCCAAATGGAAAAGAACTGTAAGGCCTAAATGCTTCATTGGACCCTGACCAAGTGAACTTTGTTTCCAAAAGAAGTCGAAGTAATGAAAGAACTGAGCCTGTCACTACAGTCACTACGATCACTAAACGTCTCCTCTGCAGCCATGAGATTATTGCTTCGAGGACCTCAAAGCAGCAGTACTACCTGCGACCTCTGACCTCTGTTGAAGCTGCTGGTGGAGGACGAGCACCGCCGACATCAGACCAAAGCCGGTTATTATCTTGATGAGCGGGACCGGCCTGAACTCAGGCTGACCCCTCGTCCTGCAAAGTCAAGTTGATTTCTGTCGTTCAAAGATGAGATATTCCTTCATTAGTCCCACGACGGGGACGTTTACACACCAGGTCTGATCAGAAATCTGGGTTCTTCTGATTTATTCAAACATTTTACCACTTTGGTTAAGAATTATGTCAAAAACATCCTCAACAATCATCAGGGTTATTAGCTGGATGTCATAGCACGGCTTCTTAGAGACGTTTCACAGGTCAAGTTCACGTCATTTAGTCTCTACAGACTTTTATATGTTTTAAAATGGAGAAAAGCAGCTAAATCTTATATTCAAAGAGTCGGACACAGACATCTTTTGGCCTGAACAGTAAATCAAACGATTATTCTGTTTTCAAAATACTTGCAGATTAATTTTCTGTGGCTCGTCTGATCTATTAACCGACTAATCGTTTCAGCTCCAGCGGCTTTTCGATGCATAAAAAAGCCGCTGAGTTCATTCAGGTGTTGTGTAAGCTCGTCGGAGGCCAAGCAGCTGAGCGCAGATTTAGACGCGGACGACGTCTCACTACGAACGAGCGTCGGCTTATGTAACAGCAGCGGCCTGCCGGCACACACTCGGTCAGGAGGCCACGGAGCTGCTGAATTCATTTCAGCCTTCATGTGATCCCACGGCAGATTCAGGTCACAGTTTTCTTCGGCTCTAAAGCCTCTCGGTCAGGATCCCGTCCAACTCGATGACCTCCTGCCTGGAGACGCCGTCATGTGATCACAAAACTTGGCCAGAGTTTATGTAATTTCTGGGCAGCTGTCTGTGCCCCAGTTTGAGAAGAGTCGTCCGTCACTCACAGAGAACCAGGTCATCAGCGAATCAGGCCACACGGCTGCTCACTGATCTCGTATTTATAGCCAGTCGTGTTATTTTGATATCTGTCACAGATTGAAGACTGTATGTTTCCACTCTGAGGCCTTAATCTGATTGAGCTCTCAGAGTAAAGTATGAATGCAAAGTGCAGCAAATTTAGACTTAATAGACACAAAATAATCAAACTATGATGCAAAACCCATCATATTTTACTAACGGACAGAACAGAAACACTCAGTAATTCCACTTTCCCTGCTATTGTTGCAGCCTCCACAGATTAATAAAGATAATCCACGTTTTCTCCACAACAGCAATCATTCACAACAACTGACTGAAGGAAACTAAACTTGCATCGTAAAAACAAAACTCTCCCGACAGACCAGAGCAGGATGCACCAGCTCCAACGGCACGAGGCTCGTCGGCGCACAACCAAACGCCCTCGGTCTAATTACTGAAAGCGTCCCTCGTTTCTCTGCATCGACTTGACGGGCTGCTCCTGAAATAACAGCAGACGGAGGATCAGCTCTTTCCCAGGAAACAATCACAACAGAGAGTGTTTACCTTGTGCTGCAAAGTGAAAACAAAGCTGACTACACAACGTTTCAATTGGAACTTAATCTTGTGGGCTTTAATGCGGACATGGCATGCATACTGCGGGCCTGGGAGGAAATTAAAATGGAATTAGGCCTCTGCAGAAAGCTTTGTAGGAAGCAGATTTGTCACCCTGTGGAGTTGCTGACCAGTCGAGGTGGAAATGTAACGGGAACATGCAGAGTGGCGGCTGGAGCTGCTTCTGATGATCAGAGGTTCCCCGTTTAAAGAAAAGGTTAATCATCACTGTCAAATTTGTCTGTCAAACTAACATTGATTTCACCAGCTGCAGCATCAGTATTGAATATGACTGTTTTACTTGTATCAGACTGAAGAACGGCCAAAATCATCAGGTGCTTTTTCCACACGTTTGGGATGTTGTCAGCCCATTAAAACAGCCTATTATCAGTTGTGCAGCCATTAGACTGCTTCAAATGGGGCAAATAGTACTATTCTAAGTGTCTGACAGCATTATGGCACCTGGAAGATCCTTTTGGTTTAACCACAAACAGCCATTATAGCGCTTTCTGCAAACACACCAGACTCCATTGACAAAATCAGTCATTTTATCTCTCAGAACACAGGAGCTGCTGGTCTGCTGCTGCCTTAGTTTGCTTGTTTGTTTTATTGTGTGCCTTGTTGGTTTAAAGTGTTAGTTCAGATCCAACATAATATTTGTGTAACACACATTAACACAAACCAACTGATGGAGGCAGCAGCAGAGCAGCAGCTCCTGTGTCCTGTTCTCTAAAATCCCTGTTTTAGTGAATGGAGTCTGGTGTGTGTGCTGTTTGTGGTTAAACCAAAAGGATCTTCCAGGTCTCTCTCTGTAGGGATCCTTTCCATGATGCTGTCACACACTTAGAATAACACTCTGAGCCTGTCAGTGGATCAAACAAGCTCTTTTAGTGGACCTACTGTGATCAGGTGCAGTTGTCCCAAAGGATCACATTGCAGCCCGTCTGGTGTCTGCTGGCTGAGGTGATCTACTGGACCAGTTCCAACACTTTTACTACCTACCAGTCACTCACACACCAGGATGTGGACTCAGAGGACCCTGTGGGAGAAATACTGAAGTTTTTCTTTCAGACTTTCATACGTAAAAACCAACATCCCCCATAAAGAACAGAACTCCATAATCTTGATCACTTAACGACTTTACTGCCACAATTCCCACTATTGTGCTCCATCACTAGAAAGTACAGGATGTGTTTTTTCACAGCACATAAAGCTGCAAGCACGGCGTTCAAAACAAGGGCCTCGGTGTCACAGAGGACAGAAATGACTTGCCGTGTGTCGCCTCGGTACAAACTAGTGCCTGAACCAGCAGAAGTGTCTTGTGATATCAACCAAGGACATTGGTGTGAAAAACGTTCTTTTCCCATGAAGTATTTTCTATTTCTGCTGACAGCCGTGAAGCCAACCGTCCGCAGAGCTGAACAGTAGCAAGTCTGTATCCACTTTCCCTGCGGCGAGTCTTTACCGAGTCCATCCATCATGGAAAGGTTACGTTTCCAAACATTACATAACAACTGAAATGTCAAACCCGCTTTTTATCCCTCCTCCAAAACAAACTCACACGCTCTCTCTGTGCTCCGGACGGTTCAGCTTTCTGCTGATTCATCTGGTGTCCTTCTTTAGACCGCAAACACCAAAACTGAAGCAGTTCCCACTTGTGACCCACTAACACACAAACAACCTGAAGACCTTGTAGGCTTGCGGGAAAAACTACAAACACGTGTCTTTTTTGTTTTGTAGACAATCACAAAATGTCTTTTCTGTCAGATATTAACCTGAGAGATCCTTTTTGTTAGGTCATTATATATCGCTCTCTTCAAAGCCACCAGACTCCATTAATAAAAACAGTCATTTTAAGCTCTGAGCACAGGAGCTGCTGGTCTGCTGCTGCCTCGATCAGTTAGTGTGTTTGTGTTATTGTGTGACTTGAAGGGTTAGTTCAGAAACAAGGCATGAAATAGTCATGCAACACACAATAACACAAACAAGAGGCAGCAGTAGACCAAGCAGCTCCTGTGTTCTGAGAGGTAAAATCACATAATGGATAGTGTTTAAGAATAGTCACTCAATATTTAATGCTAAAGTGCACAAACAAACTAAATGATCGAGGCAGCAGCAGACCAGCAACTCTAAACCAGAGTCCACCAGACTCCAGTGACAAAAACAGCAATTTTACCTCATAGAGCCCACAAGTTGCTGGTCTACTGCTGCCTTGGTTGGTTAGTTAGTTTGTGTTATTGTGTGTTACACAAATCTTGTGTTGGATCTGAACTAACCATTTAAAAACTACAGTCACACAATAACTCAAACAAACTGACTGATTGAGGCAGCAGCAGACCAGCAGCTCCTGTGTAAAATCACTGTTTTTGTGAATGGAGTCTGGTGTGTTAGCAGAGAGCGATATAACGGCTGTTTGTTGTTTGTGCGTCGTTAATCTTCACGTCACGTCTTGAGGTAATTTGTTCTCAGATCGTGTTTCACCTCCGACGTTTGACACCTGCGTCCTCTTCGTCCTGAGGCCTCTCAGTGAAGTTTCTCCAGGTTTCTTTGCGTCATTCTCCGGCGCTCTCGTCTTTTCTCTTTTGAAGTTCTTATTCCTTTCGGTTCAATCATCACTAGTGCGGCTTATGAACTAAACCTACGGCCTGCAGTATGTATGCAAATTCAGACATTAAAGCTATGCAAAGTCGATTTCATGCACACACCAGGATAAAGGCATCTTCTTTGATCTGTGCTTCCACTTTGACGACTGTTACAGCCTGACGGATTTCTTGGAAGATCTAGAAGTTTATTAATGTTTAGTTCTGAGCTGCAGCTGACACTCGCTCTAGATTTCTGATCTCAATAAATACCTTTAACAACTTTGGAACAGATTGGAGCATAATAAAATAAGATCAGTTCAAATTGATCCCGTCTCTTAAAAACCTTCAGCTAATTAAGTGATGTAGCCTGAAAATAACGAGCATGACACCGTTAAGATAATGTCCCCTCGTCTTTTGTCTTTATTAAAGGTTTCAGAGGGCGTAAAAGCATGTTTGAGGATTCTGAAAAGCTCCATATAAGTCTGATGGATTATCATTATTAGCACCATATTTCCTCAAATGCTGTCCGGGGCCTCTGTTTCCCTCAGCTGCAGAGCAGAGCCTCTTCATTAGAGGTCTCTTCTTCTCCCCCCAGGTGACGGGGGGGTCGAGTCCTGTGTGAAACTGAAGGTCAAACTCTACCTACGCGGCCGACGATCTTATTTTACCCCAAACCATGTAGTTTTGGCGGCTGAAACCAAACGACCAAATGTTAACCATGGGTGTGTTTATCGTTGTTGCCATGACGACGGAGGTGTGACACCTGCGGGCGGATCAGCAGGTGGTGGCTGCCGATTGGCTGGGACACTTTAAAGCGGCACCTGCTGAGGCCGACATGATTCTCCTCAACTCAGAGCAGAGGAGGCGGCAGGAAGTCAGACGGACAAACAGCAAAGAGAATCCACTCAGTTTTCAAAATAAAAGCCCCCCTGCAGACTGTCAGTGGTTTATTCCAGCAGCACATCAGTATTATTCTCTAATGGGGGGGCACCAGGCCAGACGTCAGCCGCTCAGAGGGTTTTTAACACCATGACGACCAGAGGTTCATCTGGGATGGAGAAACACTCTGACTGTGACTTTAGCTGCAGCACAACAAAGCAGGAAGTACATCCAAGAGACACATTTAAAGCAGCAGAAGAAGAAACGCTGCCTGTATGATCCTGTTAGAGACACATTTAAAGCAGCAGAAGAAGAAACGCGGCCTGTTTGATCCTGTTAGAAACACATTTAAAGCAGCAGAAGAAGAAACGCGGCCTGTTTGATCCTGTTAGAAACACATTTAAAGCAGCAGAAGAAGAAACGCAGCCTGTTTCATCCTGTTAGAAGCTCCAACATCAGTTTAACGACCAAACCAGCTCAATCTGAGCAGCTAATCAGCAGGAGTAACACTCTGAAACGCTCCTGATGGGAGATGAAGAAACATGGAGGACGGCAATAAACCGAAAACACAGCCGGGACGAGATGCAGATGAGAAATCGGTTGGATTTCGAGGTTGGAGACCTCCTCCGGCCTCCCCTTTGGGGTCTTGGCAGACCTGGACAGAGACAAAAGAAGCCCAGGGTCGACCTCATGCGTCTCAAATTATGTGTTCAGGGCGTCTCTCCTCCGCTTTGATCCTGGATGAGGTAACTGCAAGCGAACACCTCCGAACCGTCGACGCCCGGCGAGCTCACAGGGCCGCTCGGTGAAACCCAAACCGCGGGGTTACACACTCATTCAGCTGTGTGCACGACTCACCGCACTGACAAAGGCAATGAGGGCCGAGCATGAGATGAAAGATGTTTGGCTACATTCTCAGACGGCCGAAGAACAAGGAGGGTGAAGCAGACCGTTAACGTGCCGGATCATCATTTACTGGCTGTTCAGATCACATGACTCATTTACTGGTTAATTAGGTCCAAGCAGAGATGTTTGCTGGGTTTTGTGAATTCAGTTGATACGACAGATAAAGAGGATGACAGCGAATAAGAAAGGGTAAGAGGAGAGAGACAGAAAGGGGGAGGAAGGCAGTCAAACACAGAGGGGAGATCAAAGCAGTGGCCTCCAGTGTTCACAGTGTGTGTGTGTGTGTGTGTGTGTAAATGTGTGTTATCTCATCTTCAAAGACGTTCAAACTGTTGCCCACTGTCCCTGCTAACCTCAGGAGGTCTTCTGCACACACACACACACACACACACACACACACACACACACACACACACACACACACACAGCTCTCTTACATATCAGGTATCTTCAATCCAAATAAAAGCAATAATGGGGAAATTATGCCATTCACCAGCTAGTGTTTATACATTATGTCATCATCTTGTATGGTGTGATATGTTGTATGTATTAATAATGGATAGTATTTAAGAGTAGTCACTCAATATTTAATGCCAAAGTGCACAAACAAACTAAATGATCGAGGCAGCAGCAGACCAGCAACTCTAAACCAGATTCCACCAGACTCCAGTGACAAAAACAGCAGTTTTACCTCATAGAGCCCTTCAAGTTGCTGCTCTACTGCCTTGGTTAGTTAGTTAGTTTGTGTTATTGTGTGTTGCACAAATCTTGTGTTGGATCTGGACTAACTATTTAAAAAACTACAGTCACACAATAACTCAAACAAACTGGCTGATTGAGGCAGCAGCAGACCAGCAACTCCTGTGTAAAATCACTGTTTTTGTGAATGTAGTCTGGTGCGTTTGCAGAGAGCGATATAACGGCCGTTTGTGGTTAAACCAAAAAGGATGGACAGATAGGACCCCAGGTTTAAAAACACCAGAGTCACTCTCCTGGCTGTGAACTGTCAAGAAAACAACCGCTGTTCTGTAAAAGCAACGTAAACCACAAGATCATTTTGTAACCATGGTAACAAACATCACTCGGCCTGATGTCCTCCTCATCCTCCAGTCTGCACGATCAGGTGTGTACAGTCAGCTGTGTGTGTGTGTGTGTGTGTGTGTGTGTGTGTGGACACAAACAAAAACAAGTCATTTAAGGTTTCGGTGTGTTCTCCTACCCGCTGTGTGGAGGAAGGCCTCAGCGTGAGGTGGGTTTGGCTCCGACACTGCAGAGAGAGAAAAACTATCATTTATGACCTCATATTTATCATTATTTCAGTGAAACACGGTCATTTACTGTAAGTAGGAGCAGTTCTGTCCCTGTTAAACAAACAGTAGGGAAGAAGTTCACTCAGAGTTCACACTGTCTTTACATGAAGGTTGAAGAAAAAGGTAAACTGTGATGCGTTCCATCAAAATGAGTCGGGTGTAGCGATGGAGCAATTGATTTTTTTATTTTTCCGATTAAATAAAGTCTCAAATTTAATATAATGCTAAAAATGTATGTAAAAGACCAAGTATCCACATAGCCATTTAGAGGAAAACAGACCAGGAAGAGGGGGCTTTAGGGCCACTACCTGTTCACTGACCAATCAGAGGAGGGTCCTGACTGAACCTGACCAATCAGAGGAGGGTCCTGACTGAACCTGACCAATCAGAGGAGGGTCCTGACTGAACCTGACCAATCAGAGGAGGGTCCTGACTGAACCTGACCAATCAGAGGAGGGTCCTGTCTGAACCTGACCAATCAGAGGAGGGTCCTGTCTAAACCTGACCAATCAGAGGAGGGTCCTGTCTAAACCTGACCAATCAGAGGAGGGTCCTGACTGAACCTGACCAATCAGAGGAGGGTCCTGTCTAAACCTGACCAATCAGAGGAGGGTCCTGTCTGAACCTGACCAATCAGAGGAGGGTCCTGTCTGAACCTGACCAATCAGAGGAGGGTCCTGACTGAACCTGACCAATCAGAGGAGGGTCCTGACTGAACCTGACCAATCAGAGGAGGTTTTCATGGAACATACGTCGCCTCTGGCTCCAAAAAACCAAGATGGCGACGCCCATAAGGCCAAACTTGAGGCTTCAAACCGACGGATGGCGTCCCGGTGGCTTCTTATCTACCGACTATGTGAAGGACTAACACAGGCCTCCATGACTGGAAATGATTTATCACTAATGTTTTTCTGACTGTTAAACAGTTGAGCATGCAGGAGGAGCTTTAGATGGCAAACAAGAACATCAAAATATTACATTAAATCAATTAAATTTAAATCTTTGACTCTACAGGCTGCTTTAACACGATAAACTGCTGAGGATGTGGTGGACAGACGAGCTGAGACTCTTTCACACACAGTTCCCAGCAAGTTACTGGGATAAGCTGTCACTCACTGCTGGTGATTTTCATGTCATCCTGTTTCGAGGCTCCCAGTCGTGATAATAATGAAGCCAGACTCGTTATTATCATCATATTATGTTACTGAGATCTAACGGAGCGAATAACTTTGATTTAAAGACAGAAAATATTAAGAAAACAAACATAAAAAAAAAAACATCTGACACTTTATAACAGATATCTGAGCTCCGAAAAAAAAAAAAAAAAAAAGCAGGACGTAAACGGCTGCATTTAAACTGGAGACGACAGAACGATGAATGCTAAGGAGGCTTTAAAAGGCTCGACGAGGATCTTACAAAAGGAGAAAACACACACACACTAACACACACACACACACTTTGAACACTGGCAAAGGCTTTTTTTTGATCTAGAGTCTGAGGCTTTCACTCTCACACACAGTGGAGCCATGAAAGAGAATAAATCTGTTAAAAGAAAATAAATGTGACAATATAAAGACAATTAAAACATGAAATTACAACTATAATTTATTTGTTCTTTTATTTCTGCATTTCTAAAACACACATTTACTTATTTCTTGCATATATTTGCATTACATACACATCAATTATTTATTTCATATATTATTCATTTATTTTCAGCCCTTTATTTTCCCTCATTTTTCCCCCCATCGCTTTTGCTTACATCTCATTTGTCTTCATTTCTTTTATTTATTCTTATTCTTTTAAAGTTTATTCTTTTTTTTTAGATCATATTGGATCCAGAAAACAGAAGCCAGGAAGCTGCTGTAAACCCTTTTTTATTTTACCAGCTGCACCGCGTGGAGGGTGTTGGTGGTCTGAGGGGGAGGAGGTGAGAGTTTGGGGTGAGGCAGGGTGAGGAGGGGCACTAATTTAAGCTGGCTGGTCGATGGCTGGTCGGAGGTGATTTATTAATCTCTGAGGTGATCGATGGAAGCCGAGGAACAAAAATCTATTCCTCTCTGACACAAAGAGTCGGCCATCTTCTCCTCCTGCTTCCTGTAACTCTGCAGGTTTCCTCCGAGTCTGTTTGTCCTGAAAGTTTTCTACAAAGATATTTAACCCTCTGCTCTCTGAACGCTGCGTCTGCGTCCTCGCTGCTGCTTCTTCTTCTGGTGACATCATCTCTTGGAGGATCTTCTTCTTCTTCATGTCCCTAAAATGTGTCCAACCTCAGCTAGAAGGTTCCAGAAGTCAGTGAAGCAGAATGAGTGAGAAAAGACTTCAGACATGTTGTTCATCAGAGGAGACTAAAGAAAGACAGAGAACATGTTGATCCAGAACAACAGTGGATCTAAAGATCTGTGATCCTCCAGAAGAGATCTGAACTGTTTCAGGTTCTACTTTCTGAGCGACGGAGATTTGATAGAACAGAAAGATTTCAGAGCCTCCATTGGTGTTTCTGCTTACTGTCCTTATTGTGGCTCCATAGACCTCCACTACACACTGACACACTGACTAACTAGCACACACACACTATAGACCTCCACTACACACTGACACACTGACTAACTAGCACACACACACTATAGACCTCCACTACACACTGACACACTGACTAACTAGCACACACACACTATAGACCTCCACTACACACTGACACACTGACTAACTAGCACACACACACTATAGACCTCCACTACACACTGACACACTGACTAACTAGCACACACACACTATAGACCTCCACTACACACTAACACAATGACTAACTAGCACACACACACACACACACTATAGACCTCCACTACACACTGACTAACTAGCACACACACACACTATAGACCTCCACTACACACTAACACACTGACTAACTAGCACACACACACACTATAGACCTCCACTACACACTGACACACTGACTAACTAGCACACACACACACTATAGACCTCCACTACACACTAACACACTGACTAACTAGCACACACACACACTATAGACCTCCACTACACACTGACACACTGAGACACTGACTAACTAGCACACACACACACTATAGACCTCCACTACACACTAACACACTGACTAACTAACACACACACACTATAGACCTCCACTACACACTAACACACTGACTAACTAACACACACACACACACACTATAGACCTCCACTACACACTGACACACTGACTAACTAGCACACACACACTATAGACCTCCACTACACACTGACACACTGACTAACTAGCACACACACACACTATAGACCTCCACTACACACTGAGACACTGACTAACTAGCACACACACACTATAGACCTCCACTACACACTGACACACTGACTAACTAGCACACACACACACTATAGACCTCCACTACACACTGACACACTGACTAACTAGCACACACACACTATAGACCTCCACTACACACTGACACACTGACTAACTAGCACACACACACTATAGACCTCCACTACACACTGAGACACTGACTAACTAGCACACACACACTATAGACCTCCACTACACACTGACACACTGACTAACTAGCACACACACACACTATAGACCTCCACTACACACTGACACACTGACTAACTAACACACACACACTATAGACCTCCACTACACACTGACACACTGACTAACTAGCACACACACACTATAGACCTCCACTACACACTAACACACTGACTAACTAGCACACACACACACTATAGACCTCCACTACACACTGACACACTGACTAACTAACACACACACACTATAGACCTCCACTACACACTGACACACTGACTAACTAGCACACACACACTATAGACCTCCACTACACACTGACACACTGACTAACTAGCACACACACACTATAGACCTCCACTACACACTAACACACTGACTAACTAACACACACACACTATAGACCTCCACTACACACTAACACACTGACTAACTAGCACACACACACTATAGACCTCCACTACACACTGACACACTGACTAACTAGCACACACACACACACACTATAGACCTCCACTACACACTGACACACTGACTAACTAGCACACACACACACACACTATAGACCTCCACTACACACTGACACACTGACTAACTAGCACACACACACACACACTATAGACCTCCACTACACACTAACACACTGACTAACTAGCACACACACACACTATAGACCTCCACTACACACTGACACACTGACTAACTAGCACACACACACACTATAGACCTCCACTACACACTAACACACTGACTAACTAGCACACACACACACTATAGACCTCCACTACACACTGACACACTGACTAACTAACACACACACACTATAGACCTCCACTACACACTGACACACTGACTAACTAGCACACACACACTATAGACCTCCACTACACACTGACACACTGACTAACTAGCACACACACACTATAGACCTCCACTACACACTGACTAACTAGCACACACACACACACACACTATAGACCTCCACTACACACTAACACACTGACTAACTAGCACACACACACTATAGACCTCCACTACACACTGACACACTGACTAACTAGCACACACACACACTATAGACCTCCACTACACACTGACACACTGACTAACTAGCACACACACACTATAGACCTCCACTACACACTGACACACTGACTAACTAGCACACACACACACACACTATAGACCTCCACTACACACTGACACACTGACTAACTAGCACACACACACACACTATAGACCTCCACTACACACTGACACACTGACTAACTAGCACACACACACTATAGACCTCCACTACACACTAACACACTGACTAACTAGCACACACACACACTATAGACCTCCACTACACACTGACACACTGACTAACTAGCACACACACACACTATAGACCTCCACTACACACTAACACACTGACTAACTAGCACACACACACTATAGACCTCCACTACACACTGACACACTGACTAACTAGCACACCTTTATTTTACATCAGGTCAGATGTTCTGTGGTCAAAACAAGTGTTTCATCCTTTGTTTTCACTCTTTTCTTCCTCCTGCTTTACTCCAGTGACCTTTAGAGGAATATCACAGTGTGGACAGGAGAGAATACACAGCGGCTCTGACTGAGAGCGGCTCTGATTGGACGAGAGGGACGGCAGGCATGGCGAGGAAAATGAGAGCCAGAGGACGAGACTGCAGAGAGAGAATCATCTTGCATCTTTTCCATCTGATCACAGGCACAGCGGGACGCCGCCGTTCTGATAATTTGCTTTCAGGCGTCTCGTCCGTCTTCTGGGTTTTTGTCATCTGTCGGCAGCATTCAGTGCCGGAAGATTCACGTGAAATGAGAAGGAAAATAGCTCAGCGCACACACACACACACACACACACACACACACACACACACTCAGTCACACACACAGACAGAGAAGGAAGTGAATCTCTGGCAGAACAAGAGATAATAAAAGATGGTGGAAGTGTTATCTGTAACAGCCAGATCACCACTGATGGTCAGATCAGTGGTCACCAAACTATGGCATTTTTTAGATCTGTAAAATCTGTGTTGGACTATTCAAGCCAACCAGATTCTATTGACAAAAACAGCAATTTTGCCTCACAGAACCCAGCAGTTTGTTTACTGCTGCCTCAGTTAGTTTGTGTTATTTTGTGTTACACATATTTTGTGTTGGGTATGAACTAACCCTTTAAGACACCAGAGCCAGACAACAACACAAACAAACCAAGTGATGGAGACAGCAGCAGTCCAGCAACTCCTGTGTAAAATTACTGTTTTTGTCAATGGAGTCTGGTGTGTTTGAAGAGAGCGATATAGCAGTGCTTGTTTGATCCACTGACAGGCTCAGAGTGTTATTCTAAGTGTGTGACAGCATCATGGAAAGGATCCCTACAGAGAGAGACCTGGAAGATCCTTTTGGTTTAACCACAAACAGCACACACACCAGACTACATTCACTAAAACAGGGATTTTACAGGGGAGCTGCTGGTCTACTGCTGCCTCGATCACTTAGTCTCTTTGTGATACTGTGAGACTTTGGTGGTTTAATTGCTTAGTTTAGATCATTTACACAATATTTGTGCAACACACATTAACACAAAAACCCAAAAGATGGAGGCAGCTGGAGACCACAAACTCCCACATTGTGTCAGGTAAAATTCCTATTTTTGTCAATGGAGTCTGGTGTGTTTGAGAGCGTGAGCTGTGGAGATCACCAATCACTTCATTTTGTTCAGTTCAGAGATTAATAGTCACTCGTTATGTTCACACAGTGTGGTTAGTAGCATGTTTGTGTTATTGAGTGTTTTAAAGGGTTAGTTCATCACACAAAGACCCTTGATAAAGTGAAAAAAACAGGACAAAAAATAAATCATCATCAGTACGAAGTTGATAAATACAATAAATAATAATAATAAATAAAATAAGTATGAGTAATAAAACCATAAAATGATCAGCCCCTACATAAAAGCCAGAATAAGTGCACACTGTGTAAATATATGGTGAGACTACACTCCTATTAAATAAAAAGAAAGCAGATGATGATCACATGATCTGATTTTGGGTTCAGACAAGATGTTTTCTGAACTGGTTTCTTTTCATTTCACTAAACTAAAACTCCTGCAGTTACTCCAAGACGCAGCAGCTGATGCCTTGGCGTTAACGTCCGTCACCTTGAATCAACCACTCTCATTGGCTAAACTTGTCCCAGCGGGTGGCGACCCCGCTGACCCCGGTGACCCCTCCCTGCTGAACCCCCTCACCCCTACGGAGGCACCGGTTCAGAGTGTCACACACACACACACACACTCATCAGTAAATGTGCTCGCTGTGGGAAGGTCAGCTGTGAGAGTGAGAGTGTGTATAAAGGTCACATGGGACGTGGTGCATCCGGCAGTAATGAGGTCTGAGGCGTCAGCGGGGTCACGACGGTCCCGTGGGGGGGAGTCGCCCCCCCCTCAGAGGTCAAGGTCAGCTCAGTGAACTCAGTGAACGGCGCCGACTAACAGCATTAACGTCGGCGCTGATGAGGTTTGGTCACATGGGGTTTAAGACAAAGTGTTGTTGTGTGAGACAGATGAAGGAAATAATGATTATTTAAACACACCAGACTCCACTGACAAAAGCAGGAATTTTACACAGGAGCTGCTGGTTCGATCAGATAGTTTGTGTTATTGTGAAACTTTAAAGGGTTCGTTCACACACAAGGTTGTGTTTTTGTGTTCTGTTAGAAAAAAAACATGTCTGATTCCTGGATTTCCTCCATGTTTCTCCCAGTCTGAAGCCTTTTCTCACCGATTCTGCTTTATTGACTTCTGGAACCTTTTAGCTGAGGTTGGACACATTTTAGGGACATGAAGAAGAAGAAGATATTGATATCAAATTCTAGGCTTCAGTAATTTTACTACAAGAGTGAGAAGAAAATGTGAGTTTTTTATTTTCCTCTCGGCTGTGAATGTGGGACCCTCTGATAGTGTGTGCATGTAGAAACATACGTGTGCATGTGTGTGCAGCGATATCTGTGTATGACTGTGTGTGTGTGTGTGTGTGTGTGTGTGTGTGTGTGTGCTGAGCCTCTCATTGCTATTCATGTGAAAGAGTCTCCAAGAATCAAACAGCAGCCAAAAGCATATTTGCAGAGTTACGCTGGAACAGAAATCCACCCGAGTTTCCTCCCAAATGAAACCTGCCTCCCTCCATCAGGTCTGATGTTTACAGTGAATCTCTTCAACAGCAGAGAGGAACCCCCCCACCCCACCCCCCCACCTCAAATCTTTGCACAGTATTTTTAGCATATAGCGCCCCGTGTGACTGAGTTTTCATTCCACTGACTTCGTGTCTCTCGTCTGAACTCGAGCTGCAGAACTGATTAAAAACATCAAAGCAAACTCAAAAGCACAAACTCTCCAACTCGGAGAGCTGCCGTCAAGCTGCTGCTACTGTAAGTTGATTTATTGGCACCATCAGATTGCAGTCTACAGTAATTTTAAGAAAAGGACATCAAGGATTTTATGAAAATGTGAAAGTTTCTTCTGAGAACTAGTTCATCTAAACGGGCTAAAAACAGACACACTCGTGAATTTACTGACATTTCTGAGAGTGTCAGGTGCTGTTTGCAGATTAGATCCTCTGCTGCTGTTTCTGCCCGGTGACTGATGAAGCTGAAGGCTTTTTATTGTCTTTTCTGTGAGCTGCTAATCTTAATCTTAAATTAGAGCAGGTGTTCAAATAAGACCGGCAGTTAAATCATCACTTTCACAGAGAACCTCGTCACACAAATGGGTGAAAATGAGGGTGATTTTGTTTCTGAAATATATCTTAAGCCTGAGGTTTCATTTTTTCCACGGAAATATCTGAAGTATTCACACCAAGTAGTAAAACAACTCTGACTGACAATGATACCAGACTCCATTGACAAAACCAGGAATTTTATTTTGCAGAACACTGCATTTAGTGAGACTTCTGTGTTTTGAAAGATTACTTCATATCCACACTGAGTCTTATGATGCAACTTTAAAACACCAAAATTCAGATAATTTCAGATAATAATGCAAATAAACAAACTGATGGAGGCAGCAGCAGACCAGCAGCTCCTGTGTTCTGTGAGCTAAAATCCCTGTTTTAGTGAATGTAGTCTGGTGTGTGTGCAGAGAGCGATATAATTTGTATTTTGTATATTTACGTCCTGCGATTCCTGTTTTTTTTGGTTTTCTGAAGTGAACGATAGTGTTTTTTGTTTTAGTGAAAATCCTAAAATGACGTTTAAAACTAAAATAAAGATGCTGATGGTGGTTAAAAGCAGGTAACTTGGGTTCAGTGCTGGACAGGTATGAACAAATTAACCTCAGTAACCAATCACATCTGAGGCTCAACAGTGCAGAGCAGCCGTCGCCACTTATAATGATTAAGAAGGTGTTAATAACTTAATAAACTATAATCCTCCATGGAGGGACGCTCCTCTCCTCCTCCATCACCCCCCCCAGACCACACTGACACCAGCTAACCAGCGCCCCCCTGTGGTCAAACCATCAGAGGGTGAATACAGGGACAGAAGGGCTGAACACAGAGCATCATGGGTAGAGGAGAGCATCATGGGTAGGGGAGAGCAGTAGAGGACAGCATCATGGGTAGAGGAGAGCATCATGGGTAGAGGAGAGCATCGTACGTAGAGGAGAGCATCATGGGTAGAGGAGAGCATCGTACGTAGAGGAGAGCATCATGGGTAGGGGAGAGCATCGTACGTAGAGGAGAGCATCATGGGTAGAGGAGAGCATCCACAGACTCACTCACACCAGCATCTTGTGGATAAAGTCCTGGTCAGTGACCTGATCTGAGGTCCATCTCACCCGAGTATTTAACAACAAACATTCTAATAATAAAAGATCAAACCGTCAGCTGAACATCTGGCTGCTCTCGTCTCTTCCTGGACTCCTTTTTCTCCTTTTCTGACTGACTTCAGACGGCAGCAGTCGGACTTTTGACAATGACTCTCTAACATCGGCTTCCTGCACGTCTCAGGACTCCGTTTAAGATCCTTCTGCCTCCTCTGACCTCAGGACCAAAACTCTGCACCAGGACTCCTCTGGTCCGTCCAGGCTCAAAACTAAAGGGGGACGACACTCATGCAACTGTGAGGCGTTTCTTTAATAATAAATAAGAGACTCTGATGGAAAAAATGCCACAACTGTTTTTTTATATGTAAAAACGCCTCCTTGTGTATTAAAATTCATAGAATAAGAAAAAACAATCACCATTTGAACAGTTAAGAGAATCTTCATGATGAAAATTCTCTTTTTTCCGTTTCTTCAGTCAGGAAGTCCAGCTAATCAAAATAAACTCAGAATAAACTTCTGGCTCCAGCCACAGTGGAACATGTCAGATTAGCCTCAGAAAGCCTCGTTCCTCTAGGAAACTTGGGTTTTTATTGGTTTCTGGACAGTTTTCTTGGCGTCCAGCAGCTTCCACTGAACGTGATGATGTTCAGGGGCTTCTGGACGGCGTCCTCTTTCCGCCACCGCGGCCGATAATCAACCACAAACAACGTCGGTGGATAAAAAGGAAGCTGGTCGCTGTGGTGTTTGGCGCCTTCAGAGGAAACACAGCTGTTTGTCCTGAAGGGGACGAAGGCTCTGATAACAGTCTTCATCATCACAGCCGGGAAGGAAAAAAACCTCCCTGATTAGCGGTTAGCTCACTCTAAAGGGACCTTCCGCTCAATTATTCTCCTCCAGAACTGCTCAGACCGAACCAGCTTTGTTCGTCCTCACTGACAGGACTCACACACACACACACACACACATATATGCAGACACACTGACACATCCAGGTGTGTGTGTAGGTCTCTAGTGTATCTTATGACTGCAGGCTATGGCAGAGATTGTTATTCATCTGACAGCATCATGGAAAGGATCCCTACAGAGAGAGACCTGGAAGATCCTTTTGGTTTAACCACAAACAGCACACACACCAGACTACATTCACTAAAACAGGGATTTTAGAGAACAGGACACAGGAGCTGCTGCCTCCATCAGGTAGTTAGTTTGTGTAATTGTGTGACTTTGGTGTTTCAAAGGTTCAGTTTGGATAGAACTCAATATTTGTGTAGCACACAATGACACAAACAAACAAACCAACCAAGGCAGCAACTCCTGTGTTCTGCAAGGTAAAAATCACAGTTTTTGTCAATGGAGTCTGGTGGCTTGAAGAGCAATGTAACCAGATAACCTGTTTCAGGTTAAACAGAACTGTTTAACTGTTAAATCGTTTGCTTTAAAGCTCCTCGTCTGTGTACGCCTGGCACAAATGCAAAAAGCGAACTAATCTTTCTGTACTTTGTCACATTAACAGGTCAATGAAGTGTATTCAAGTCGGAGCGAGGCTTTAGGTTTTGGTAAAAAGTGTTTCTCTCCTCAGCTGAAGGTAAAACCAGCACAAAGAAAACTTTTCTATCCGACTCAAAAATGTGAAAAGTTTCCATTCAGACTGACTGAACTGATGAGAAAACCTCGACTCGCTGGCGGCGGCGACCCGAGAGGAGGCCGTGCGGCTCCATTCAGTCGACTCAATGGTTGTCACGGCGACGGGAGCTTTTAAAATGTTGTATTTTTGAGATTACCTTGGCTCTCTTTATTCCTCGGCTCTTTTCTTCCTCCTCCTCTTCCTCCTCTCCCAATAAAAACTTGAATGTCTGCAAACATTTACACATTGGAGTGTGTTGGGCCTCTGTTTTCTCAGATATGCTCGACAGAAAAGGGCAGTTCACACTAATCTCTACACACACTATGAACACAGCAGAGAATCACATGTTTAATCAGCAGCGGCTGTTCACGATTATTAATAATTTAGATAAAAAAGATTAAACAGCAGCAGCAGTTCTGACCTTTGTGCATGTTTGAACATATTAACAACCTGCTGAACCCCTAAATTACACAGGTGTCCTAAATAACTCCAGAAACTTGTTCAAACATGTAAAAATATGTACAAAGATTTGGTTTCAGCACAGCGTTATTTATGATGAATCTTGCTAGCATACCGTTAGCTTTGTGGCTAACATACCATCTAGAAAAGATCTCCTGTTGTATCAATGATCCGTCCTGTTTCCTGGAGTAGTGAACAACATTTCCATTACATAAGAAACTAATGGGACGGCAATGACTGCTCCAGGTATTAGTCAGAGCCACAGGAGTTACCAGGAAAACAGTCATGGCTTGTGAAAACGCATGAATATAAAACAAGGTCTTGACTTGTCTCTTGGGAGAGTGTTGGTGGTGTTGGTGGTGTTTAGGATAAAGCCCTTCGAGGTGATGGATTAATTCCTGATAATGAACGCCTTGGTGATGTTCAGGTTTCTTTCACCTCTCCAGCTCCTCGACTTATTCATTTCTCTCAAACTTTCCTCTGAAAATCGGCCCCTTTGGATGCCTCTTTTCAAGCACACTGGCAGGCCTTGAGAGTACAGTGATGTTAATCTTTTTCTGTGGCCTTTGAAAGCCACATACCACTTGAAAAACGAGCTCCCCGCCACGAATAAAGCCTCGCTCAGCGGCTGCGGAGAATAAAGACCAGGAGGAGGCCTCCTGGCAGCGGAGACAGGCGGTACGTGAGTGAAAGACGAGTCTGAGACTCAAGAAAATGTGGCAAAGACGACAGAAAGCACGAGGAAGAAGAAGAAAAAGGGCCGAACGGAACAAATGAAAGTGATGACGAAAGACTTTGATGGAACAAAAGCCTCCATTTTAGACGCCGAGTGCGTTTAAGAGGAGTCATGAGAGCAGAAACATCAACCTGAATGTGAGATTGTGTGTGAGTGAGATGTTTGGATGGAAACCTCAGCAGGACGTGAAGTGCAGACTGATTACATGGAGATATTACAGCATGCAGCACAGGACTACATATCCCACAATGCCCTGCAGCAGTGACAACAACAACATCATCATAACAACAGGTGATGGCGGCTCTGGAGTAACAACAGCAGCAGCTCGTTCAGGTGGAAGTTTAAAAGGTTTCTCTTTTCTGGGCCTGATGAGTTTTAATTTAGCTCATCATCGTTTTGGTTTCCATGGTTACGCACCTCCATCCGGCGAGGAGGCTTTAGTGTCAAATCAACCTGAAGCCACTTTAGGAGCCGCTAACTTAGAGTCAAAGGGCCACTGGTGCATTGTGGGTATGTGGCGTCCATTTAACATTTCAGACGTTTATTCTCTTAAACACGAAGAAGCAAACAAAACAAAGAGATCCTGGTTCCTTCTGCCTCTCAAACACAGGCCCGCCCAGGTGCATGCTGGTCCTACACCTGCCTGCCTACCTGTATGACGTCAGGTGACCCAACATACAAACAAGCTTCACACAGAACACTGAACTGGGGTCATGTACAGCTGCGTTTGTTATATTGTTCTTCTACCGTTTCCTCTGAAAGTTAGCAAATACAGTGACCTTTCAAAATAAAAGGTCCTTGTTCAGCGTCCTCAGAGTTGAATACATTAATTTGCTTTTTGTTTAATTTCTGTTCAGCTCTTACGTTGGTCTACAAACAAGTTGAACTGGAAAACTACAAAAGCTACGCAAAGACTAAATAAGAAAATTAAAGTAAACAGTGAACAAAAATAGATAAAAATCTGATCCAAATAAACCAAAACATCTGGAATAAATCAGCCTAATCCTGATAGCAGAACTAAATACTAACAAATAAAAAGCTCCTGCAGAGACAAAGCACACTTCTAAGAAAAGACTCTAAAGGTTTTCGTGCTGCGTGCAGCCGGCCGAGCGTCTCCTCATCGTGTTTTAAGGTGGAATTGGGAATAAGTCTTTATGTAACAGCCTGTGAATCTAATCTTCGTCCCCGTGAAGCCGAACAGAGCAGGTCATCATTTCATCTCCCCACGATGATCCTCCGACACATTTCTGAGATGATTTTAATACACCACACACACACACACACACACACACACACACACACACACACACACACACACACAGTGAGTGTGCACGACGACAGATTAACAGTCCTGTGGAGATCGTGGATTACATCCTCTGTGTGTGCGAGAGCTGGTTTTCATCAGAGGGGCCGCTGTTATGCAACTCCCATTTTAAAACAAAGACAATTACACACACAGATGAATTGGTTTTGCTTTTTTTGGGGGGGGATATTTTCATCACTGGAGTCGAACATAAAGTCACATCATCGCACAACATCACGCAACACGCCTAATCTCTTTATTTTCCCATCATCCCCGGCGACAATCTGCGGCTGTGAGCTGTTCATCAGATGAATACATGAGTAAATAAATGAGTGAAAGTCTTGATTTGACTGAGGTGTCCACAGAGGAGCACATGTGATGAAACACACATCACACACACACACACACACTTCCTCCGTGAGCACAGACGCTAAAAATAAAAAAGTGAACAGGATACTTAAGAGTAATTTTAGTAAATGTGTGTTAAGGGAGGGATCTCTACAGAGATACACCTGTGAGGTCCTTATTGTTTAACCCAACACTGTTGTTTTATCGCCCTCTTCAAAGCCACCAGACACCATTGACAAAAACAGTATTTTTACACAGGAGTTGCTGGTCTGCCGCCGTCTCGATCCATTAGTTTTGTTTGTGTTATTGTGTGACTTTGGTGCTTTAACGGGTTAGTTTGGCTCCACCACAACATTTGTTTAACACAGAATAACACAAACAAACTAACCAATTGAGGCAGCAACAGACCAACAACTCCTGTGTCCTGTGAGGTAAAATCACTGTTTTTGTCAATGGAGTCTGGTGGCTTTGTTTTAGCCACCGACAGGCTCAGAGTGTTATTCTAGGTGTGTGACAGCATCATGGAAAGGATCCCTACAGAGAGAGACCTGGAAGATCCTTTTGGTTTAACCACAAACAGCACACACACCAGACTACATTCACTAAAACAGGGATTTTAGCTCACAGAACACAGGAGCTGCTGCTCTGCTGCTGCCTCCATCAGTGTGTTTGTTTATGTTATTGTGTGACTTTGGGGTTTTAAAGGGTTAGTTTGGCTCCATCACAACATTTGTTTAACACAGAATAACACAAACAAACTAACCAAACGACGCAGCAACAGACCAACAACTCCTGTTTTCTGTGAGGTAAAATCACTGTTTTTGTCAATGGTGTCTGGTGGCTTTGAAGAGCCTCCATGAGCTGGGTGTGTTTTCATAAAGCTACTGAGATATTTACTGCTTCAGCTGACAACATTTACCATTCAACACTGAAAGGACGTAAAACATGGTGAAATTTTCCTTTAAAAAAACACATTTAAAATGGAGGTGACCTGCTAACTGTTGGTACTTTTAACTGATTAATGAGCGATGAATTAATCTTCAGAAGTGTCTCAAATAAAGACAGGAGTCCTGCAGAGGAACAAAAATGTTCTTCTGGAAACATTTTCCAATAAATCACATATTTCACAGCTGATTCTCCACACAGGAAGTACAGAGCAGGTGTGTGTGTGTGTTAGGTGTGTGTGTGTGTGTGTTAGGTGTGTGACACACTGACCCAGATAGACGAGCAGCGGAACCCTGAAAGTCTTTTTATCAGCAGCAGGAGATCAAACACCGCAGTCTGCGCAAACTAATGCGCGTTAACCCGCATTTCCGCCACAGAAATCCCGCCAGTCTGCTCCCTCATGTCCCTGAACGCAACCTCGTGCCTGTGGGGGCTCAGGTGTGTTTGAGTGCTTCCTTACCTGCAGCCCAGGTGGAGCGCTCCTGTGTGGAAGTGTGCACCCCAGGAACTCAGCCAGGAACTTTGCCATGAGGAGCAGGAGGGAGAAATATTCCAGGAGCTGGATCAGCAGGAGAGCCCCCCCCCCTCCGCTCTGTCAGCCTGTGAACCTCTCTGTGGCGTTCACGGACCCTAAGCGCATCCCTCCTTCTGTTTCCGGACCCCCCCACCGGGTGGAGATGGAGATGTGAAGCCGGACGAGAGGCGCTGAACTTCGGCCGGATGAGCGCAGGACCGCCGCTGGATGTGGAGCTCAGAGCCGTGATGGTGACTGCCCCCCCCCGTGCAGGTGGGACCGGACTGAGGGGGAGTGGGCGGGCCAACGCGCTGTCAGGTGGTTTTCATCGACGCCCCCCCACGATTTTATTTCCTGAATGTTTGAGGACCATCAGGTGGAAAAACTGGGAGTAAAATACAGTTTTATTTATTGAGTTTATTTAGCTTTCAGTGGCACCGTGAGTCTTAACAGAAAGTGTTTTTAAAGACAAATGTTCCAAGTATTTTTCTAAAATAAAACCAAAACTCACCTGTTTCAATTGGTCACGTCAAAGATGATGTCACTTCCTCTTAGAGACGTCACTTGAAGGAAAAGCACGTTGGTTCATGCTATTTAAACCAAAATATGTTCTTTTTTTAATTTGATTAACCCATTTCCCATTTTCCTTTAACTGTTGAAAGGAAAAAGAATCTTATCCTTTTGGTTTAACCACAAACAGCCGTTATATCGCTCTCTTCAAACACACCAGACTACATTCACAAAAATAGGGATTTTACCTCTCAGGACAAACAGGGGTTTGTTTGGAACTTTGTGTTACTTTGATGTTTTAAAGGGTTAATTCGGATCTGAATTAACCCTTTAAAACACCAAAGTCAAAACAATAAGACAAACAAACTAACTGATGGAGGCAGCAGCAGAGCAGCAGCTCCTGTGTCCTGTTCTCTAAAATCCCTGTTTTAGTGAATGTAGTCTGGTGTGTGTGCTGTTTGTGGTTAAACCAAAAGGATCTTCCAGGTCTCTCTCTGTAGGGATCCTTTCCATGATGCTGTCACACACTTAGAATAACACTCTGAGCCTGTCATTGCATTAGGAAACTAGTCCAACTATATAGCAGAATCAAAACAATCCAATTTTTCTGCATCTCATCTGTTTTTTTTTGTTTCTTTAAATGTAAAATTACATCACAGCTTCTCTTTGCTGCAGTCTCCCAGTGGGATTAATACAGAGCTGTGTCTCTGTGTCACTTGTAATGCTAAAATCGGTCCATCCAGCATGAATAATGAGCAAATTAAACTGTCAGCAGAGGTTTGGGGGCTGAGTCGTATTCACTGAATATTCATGAGCTCAGAGGACACCTGGCTGAGGACGACAGGAGGATCAGGAGGTATCGCTGTGAGCACCGCTGGGGTTAATAATATTCTCTTCCCATGTTTGCATCTCATTAGATCATTATTTTCCTCAGGATGACGATTATAACGTGAGACAGTGATGCATATGTTTGTCTGCTGTTGTTAAATCATAGTCGTCCTCATAATATTCATCTGAAGCTCATGATGCATTCAAGGCCCTTGTTTTGTCCAGAACGCCTCCGGGACGAGTGTGTTAGAGGTTCATGAAATGCAAAAACATCCTCTTCTGGATGAATATTTACAGCTGGCAAGAATTAATCTAAAAGCCTGGAAATCATTTGGTTCCATTTTTTGACATATTTTAATATTCATGCTTTTGAAGCAGAAAGTGTTTTTGGAGGAGCGTTTGATTTAATGACGGACAGAATGAGACCCTGAACGCCTCTCAGTGCAGAGTAAAGATGTGTTCAAGTTCACTGTAAAGGATAAAAGCTTCACATGGAGTTTAAATCAGAGAGGATTCAAGAAAACTATAGAAAACAACTATATGAAACAGGAAATAAAAGAATTATTATTAAACAAAATAAGATGAAGAAATAAAAGATACAGTTCAAACAACTAATATAGATAGACTCCCTCCTCTTCCTCTCCTCCTTCATACTCCCTCCTCTTCCTCTCCCTCCTCTTCCTCCCCCCTTCACACTCCCCTCAGACTCCCTCCTCTTCCTCTCCCCCCCTCACACTCCCTCCTCTTCCTCTCCTCCTTCACACTCCCCTCAGACTCCCTCCTCTTCCTCTCCCCCCTCACACTCCCTCCTCTTCCTCTCCCCCCCTCACACTCCCTCCTCTTCCTCTCCTCCTTCACACTCCCTTCAGACCCCTTCCTCTCCCTCTCCTCCCCTTACACTCCCTCCTCTCCCCCCCGACTCCCTCCTCTTCCTCTCCTCTTTCATACTCCCCTCAGACTCCCTCCTCTTCCTCTTCCTCTTCCTCTCCCTCTCCTCCCCTCACACTCCCTCCTCTTCCTCTCCCTCCTCAGACTCCCTCCTCTTCCTCTCCCCCCCTCAGACTCCCCCCCCCCCCGACTCCCTCCTCTTCCTCTTCCTCTTCCTCTTCCTCTTCCTCTCCCTCTCCCCCCTCACACTCCCTCCTCTTCCTCCTCCCCCCCAGACTCCCTCCTCTTCCTCGTCTGTCGCTGTCAGAACATTTACACCCCTGAGAGCGGAGGTGTCAGCTCTGGGCTCAGCTACATGGATTCAGTGTGACAGCCTGACCTCTGACCTCTCTCTCTCTCTCTCTCTCTCTCTCTCTCTCTCTGACCACAGGCAGGCGTGAGTCCCACACAGCAGCAGAGGAGACGGAGTGAGGATCCCCGACAGATTCACGGGAGGATGTCTGACAGAATAAGAGCATACCTGGGGAGCAGGTTATGAACAGACGCCTGCTGCATGTCAGAGCGGCGCTGCGTCCTGAAACCTCAGGAGAGGAAGAGGCCAGAGGAGGTGACGCTGATCTGAAAATAAGATCTGGGTTCATCCTGAAAAGTTTAGATGAAGTGAAACCCAACAAAACAAATCCTATGTTCACTTGTCTTCACTTGGAAGACAACTGCACCTGCTCACAGTAGGTCCACTAAAAGGACTTGTTGTCATATCGCTTTCTTCAAACACACCAAACTCTATTCACCAAAACACTGATTTTACCTCACAGAACACGGTTGCTGCTGTACTGTTGCCTCCACCTGCTGTTAGTTTGTGTTATTTTGTGGGATCCAAACAAACTCTTTAATGCACCAAAGTCACACAGTAACACAAACAAACTAACTGATGGAGGCAGCAGCAGAGCAGCAGCTCCTGTGTCCTGTTCTCTAAAATCCCTGTTTTAGTGAATGTAGTCTGGTGTGTGTGCAGAGAGCGATATAACGGCTGTTTGTGGTTAAACCAAAAGGATCTTCCAGGTCTCTCTCTGTAGGGATCCTTTCCATGATGTTCCATAATGTGGGCCAACACTTTAGTACCTACCAGTCTAAATATTTTACCACTGAGAGTCAGAGGTCAGAGGTCACAGGCTCATCATACCTCCCTGAGCCTGGAAGTGGTGGTTTTCTTGGTCTTCTTAGTAAATACTCTATATATGGTGATGCTACTAACGTCTTCTTTTCCTTATAGTTTAACCATAAACTCCTAACAGTAGCCATAACTCGTTGTCTCAATCTAACCAAAAGTGCTTCTATGGTTTAGTGTGGAGGACTCGTTCTAGAGAAGAAACTCGGGCAGAAGAGGCAGTGAAGTGTCGCTGACCACGGCGGCACCACGGCAGCACCACGTCAGCCCGGGTGGGTAAAGTAGGTAAACCGGCAGCTCAAACCATCAGAGCACCGTGTGGGTTTGTTTGCATTAGAGCGACACAAATGAGTTTGATGTTTAAACCAAAATATGTTCTTTTATTAATTTGATTAACCCATTTCCCATTTTCCTTTAACTGTTGAAAGGAAAAAGAATCTTATCCTTTTGGTTTAACCACAAACAGCCGTTATATCGCTCTCTTCAAACACACCAGACTACATTCACAAAAATAGGGATTTTACCTCTCAGGACAAACAGGGGTTTGTTTGGGACTTTGTGTTACTTTGATGTTTTAAAGGGTTAATTCGGATCTGAATTAACCCTTTAAAACACCAAAGTCACACAATTACACAAACAAACTAACTGATGGAGGCAGCAGCAGAGCAGCAGCTCCTGTGTCCTGTTCTCTAAAATCCCTGTTTTAGTGAATGTAGTCTGGTGTGTGAGCACCGTGTGGGTTTGTTTGCATTAGAGCGACACAAATGAGTTTGATGTGGCTCCTTGCTGTTCCACCTGCTGCCCTGCTTGTACCACATTAACACACACACACACCTCCCATCCCCCAAAACCTAATTAGTCAATTTAGAGATGAATAAACCGTATTCATCATGTAACCTCGAACAGTGACAGTGCTGTCAGTTTGGTGAACAAATTGTTGACAAAAAAAGAAAAAACATAATTAATGAAGCAATCAGCGTGCTCCAGCCGCGCCGACACCCCGCCGCTGTGCTGGATTTTAATAATGCTGTTTAATGACATGCTGCATGTTGACGGCAAACACAGCTACATATGTTGTTACAGCTGTGGGGAATCTACATGATCCACACAGCAGCAGAGCCCAGACCCCTGCTGGGATACAGGGATTTACATGTGTGTGTGTGTGTGTGTGTGTGGGGGTGGATATACGTGAGGTTTTTCCACCTTTACCTGCTCATGTGCTCTTCTGTGCTGAAGGTAAATGTGGTTAAAGCTGCAGGAAAAGGTAAAAAAACCCCACAGAATATGAAAAATGCAGCCGTTATATCGCTCTATTGAAGCACACCTGCTAAAATCGCTGTTTTTGTGAATGTAGTCTGGTTCTGAATTTGGAGTTAGAATATGATTTATTGCCAATTAGGTTTTTACATTGAGGGAATTGAATGCTGATGCAATGATAAAAAAAATTGTAAAATAGACAAAAACATACAATTAAGAATATGAAAATTTTTTTAAATGAGATGAGCTGAACAGTGCCACCAGACTCCATTGACAAAAACAGTAATTTTACCCCACAGAACACAGGAGCTGCTGGTTTGTTGCTGCTGCGATCAAACAGTTTGTTTGTGTTATTGTGTGACTTTGTGTTTAAAAAGGTTAGTTTGGATCCAACACAATGTTTGTGTAACACAACAACACAAACCAATCAAGTCTGCAACGTCTCTTTTCTGTGAGGTAAAATTAGCGTTTTTGTCAATGGAGTCTGGTTTTAAAGAGGATGTTACAGGTCTATCTCTGTGGGGATCCTCTCAGTAATGAAAGTCCAGTATAGGCTGTGCTGTCATCCACACACACACACACACACACACACTGACAGTGTCTTTGCTGTCTTCACACAGCCCTCCCTCTGTCCACCGCAGCAGCTGCCTAATGTTGCATCAAAGACCCAGACGCTCACAGCGAGGCCTGTGATGGAGAGATATTTCCCTTTTTATCACCCTCTCTGAGTCTGATGGATCGCCACAGCGCTGACGCCACGAGCCAAGCTGCTGCTCCACCATCGCATAAGCTATCACACACGGAAAATAAAAGAGAGGAAATTCAGAGGAGGAGAGGAGGCCGGCCGCCGTGACCGGCTGCACTCTCTCTGCACCGCAGCACAGCAGAGGATGTGATTTATCCACCGGTTGGCAGCCGAGTTTCACCATTAACAAATGAGCCCTAATTCACCCAGACAGCAGAGAACACACTTCCTCTTTTAGTCTGGTAGTTTTTGACTCGCGGCCCAAAGCCAGAGTGCCAGTGCTGCCCAGGAGGCACACACCTGTAGTTCACCTGACTCAGTTCACACCTGAGCAGAACATGAGCAGCTGAGCAGCCTTTGAAAACAAAGAGGATGCAAAATACTGACAAAGGGACGAGCAAATGTTCTGCAGAAACTGCAAAGCTGCTGAGTTTTTCCTGCCTGACATCAATTTGTGAACAAACACACACACACACACACACACACACACACACACACACAGTGTCCCTCCTGTCAGTGACATACAAGCAATTTTTTAGGGTAATGATGTGAATTTTGATTCATTTCAAGCACCGACTGAAACCAGATGGATCCTCCACGCTGTCCTGGCCCCCGCTGACCGCCGCACGACACACACACACACACACACACATACACACACTCACACACACACACACACACACACACACACACACACACACACACACACACACACACACACACACAAAGCGTTCTTGTGTCAAACAGGAAATGAAAATGTCTGATGAGGAAGTCGCCACTAAATTCTTCCATTTTGTTTGTCTTCATATTTTCTCTCCAGTCAACTCAAACCAATCAGAAATATTTAATTGATTCGGGTTTTACAGAAGAAATATAGAAATACAATAAACTAGAATAGCAGAGCACAGTTAACTGTGTCTTCCTCGTGTGTTGGAGGACGTTCAGACTTGCAGAAAATGTAATAAAGTCCGTCTCTCTACAGACAAAGTGCTGATCGGACTCCTGTTTTCTGGTCTGATCAGTCATCATATCGTATTAAACCCAGACATCAGACGCAGGCAGACGGTCACTCTGCGCGACGCTAAAACCCTTCCCCTGATGCTCTTTAATGATAACGTCCTCAGTGCTGATCCCATCTTACCCTACTGCCGCTGGCCTTTCCACAGCCTGTCCACCGGCTGGCCCTCGCCCTCCAGATGATCTTATCCAGTGGGAGGGGGATTTACCTTCCATTAATGGTGACTGGGCTGTCTCTCTCTCTCACACACACACACTCCTCCACTAGCTGCTGGAGTGGTTTAAAGACCGATTACAAGCTACTCCACCAGTGATGGATGGTAAATGGAGTCAATGTGACGGTGACCCATTTCTGGGAGAAGAGGAAGAAACGTGGAGAGGATGAAGAGGAGAAGATGGAGAGGAGGGGAAATGAGAGTTTGTGTGAAGATCCACATCAGATAAAAACCTACCTGTAGCAGCTCTTCTGTACTTTACTCTCTCTGTAAGAACAAAACTGTAACTTCAGTTGTAAAATGAGTCTAAATTTCTCAGTTTCTACATAATTTATTCTGATTATCTTTTTTTTTTTAATTCACAACATTTCACTATAAACACCTTCTGCCTGTAAACAGTCTGCAGTTGACGTATTATTTCACATTAAGGTTTCAGACACTAAAAAATCCCACATACTGTTTATACGTACTAATTAGCATGTTAGCAATAAAATCTGAACGTCAAACCAGACTGAAAAAAGTGTTTTAACCTCTAACAACAATTAATCCAACGAGCTGATGAACGTTCTAGAGATGTTCATGAAGACATTTAAAGATTTGTTGTGAATGGAGGGTTTAACTTCTTGTGTGTCAATGTTAGCTGCAGACGTCCTAATGTTAGCTGCAGACGTGCTAATGTTAGCTGCAGACGTGCTAATGTTAGCTGCAGGTGTCTAATGTTAGCTGCAGACGTGCTAATGTTAGCTGCAGGTGTCTAATGTTAGCTGCAGACATGCTAATGTTAGCTGCAGGTGTGCTAATGTTAGCTGCAGACATGCTAATGTTAGCTGTAGGTGTGCTAATGTTAGCTGCAGGTGTGCTAATGTTAGCTGCAGACATGCTAATGTTAGCTGCAGGTGTGCTAATGTTAGCTGTACATCTGCAGTGGCAGATTGATCACATGGATCCCGTCTCTGTTTCACTCATGACGCTCTGAGATCTGTGAAAAACTTTTCCAGTTGAAACGTTTCCAACTCGTGCTGACACTCCATCTCATCAGTTTCTTGTCGCCCTGGGCGACTACGTGTCTCATCACATCTTTGTGTCGACTCTGAAACCAGCCTCATGTCGAGTCCAAACACACAGACGTGATCTGACTGGAAGCACACACACACACACACACACACACAGACGCACACACACACACACACACACGCACACACACACACACACACACACACACACACAGCAAACTGAATCTAAACTTATTTAGTCTCATTTATGCTTTTTAAACGGTTAATTCTTATAAATCAGTTTTGCAGCAGTTTTGGTTCCTGAGCTGAAACATGATGTCACCTGATCCTGTTCTTTAAAGGATGACTCCGCTATTTTCAAACCTGGGCCCCGTTTGTTCATATTTTAGTATCCTGTGCAGGACTGTTTTTAATCTGCTGATCTTGGACTCTTTCACACGGTGTTTAATCTGCATAAACCAGCAGTCACTGACTCAAACATAAAGGAACTCATTTACACAGTTTTCATCCCGAAAAAAAAATCCTGCATCTTATTTCTTTCCTGCTCGCGTCCACACATTTCAAGACCTGCATTGTGTCAAGTTACTTTGGATCCAGCTTCCCCTGCAGCCCTCTAACCCAAAGGATCACGTTCAGAGAGTTTTTTTTGTAGGTCTGGAGGAGATACTGGTGTCTACCAAAGTTGTAAAACATAAAACATGTATCACTACGACTGACGACTGCAAAGTTTCATGAGTTTCTTCGAGCAGGTTTGAGCTCTCAAAATTCTCTCAATATATTTATGCAGAAAAACAGAAATCTTGCATTTCAAGAGCTCCTCACAGCGCCTGGTGCTCTGGCTCTGATTATTAACTTTAATTAATGCAGCACTTTTCATGAATGAACTTACAAAGTGCTACACATGTTTAAAACAGGGCTAAAAAGTTAATTTAATAATTTACGATAAAAACAAAATGAAAGAATAAAAAACACAATAATGTTTCTAACTCTAGTTTGCTGTGTAGCTACAGTGAAAATAATGAGTTTGTGCACAACAGACAGACCCCCCCCCCCCCCCCCCCAGATCTTCTTCTGCAGATGAGTAAAAAGACTAAAACACTGTTCTCCATGCACACACAGACCTCTGGATGCAGCCTTCACCAGTCAATACTCTACTGAGCTTCTCTTTCACTCAGACCAGAATCATTAAATCATAAAAAACTCCCTCCAGGATGCTGAAAATTCTGTCATGAGGTGAATTTTCTTTTTCTAAATGAACCTCCTCCGTCTCCTCTGAGGAGTTGATTTACGCAGAAAGAAAACCGGAGGACGGAGGGGGAATATCTCATCCGTGTCATTCGCCGTCTGACCCGACGGTACGGCGGCCGAGCACGGCTGGGCAGGGTCGCAGCAAAGACTCCTGGGTAATAGGGTTTGAAGTAAAGGCTCATTACCTCCTCTGTTTCCTCCTGAAACAGTCTGCGGGCCCCCGGGTGGTTCTGAAACAGACGGCTCCAGATGTTTTTAAATGCTGTTATTCCACAGAAAGGAGGCAGATTCATTTATTGGAACGAAAATCTGACAAACAAAAGGGATGAAAGACCTCCTGCGGCTCCTCCTGCTGATCTGTGACTGACAAAGCCACCAGACTCCATTGACAAAAATAGTAATTTAACATTTTGCACCACATTCACACAACAACAGCACAAACTAACGGCTCCTGCTCTCAGAGGTCAAATGGCTGTTTTTGTCAGTGGAGTCTGGTGTTCTTGAGGGGAGAATAGAGTTTTACACCAGCTTCAGTTCTGCCTGACAGCAGCGGCGGGGATCTCCTGGTCCTCTGATTTCCCCAGAGAGGTGGAGGCCCATCTGCTCATAACACATCACTGTTGGTCTCTCATTTCCTCCCCTCATCCCACCCTCCTGACCCCCTTTCCCTCCATTTCCTCTCCTCCCCGTCCCCATCATAGCGGCCGCATCCCATCTCGGACACATCACTGGGAGTCTGGGACGTCGAGCTCACGCCGTCGATGAGCCCTGATACCTTAATCAGTTTTGACAGGAGCGGTGGCGGCCGTCACTGCCTCTGCTGTCTGGATCTGCAGCTCATCACCTCGACTTAATAAACCCTGTCAGCTGGAACCGGCCCACTGATGGTAGCGCCTTCCCTCAAAAACCCCGCTATGACCGCAGGAACACGGCGGTAACGTAGCGCCGCGTCCTCGCTGATGTGGACACGTCTGTACAGGTCAAATGTGACACGATCGCTGCTTTCAGGGTGTTCTCTGGGAGATTGTGATCCGTGTGGAAACTCTGAAACGACATCCATCATCTGCACTGACTGATGCTGCTTAGGGTCGCCGGAGGCAGCAGTCTATCCCAGCATGCATTAGGCATCAGATGGGATACACACTGGACAGGTCACCACATGCTGTGTCTCATCCCCTGATCCAAAATCAGACTAACCCCAAAGCAGCAACTGCATTTCCTCAGGTGCTGTACTTAAAGGGGGGAAACATCATCATTAGTGTATGTGGGCACTATATTTATGATGTTTGCACCACTTTAGCTCGCCGTCAGACAGACTTTACTAACATGAAATGAAGCGAAGCTCTCTTTGTGCTCGCTCATTTCAAAGCCACCAGACTCCATTGACAAAAACAGCAATTTTACCTCACAGCACACAGGAGTTCACTGTGCTACCGCTGCCTCGATCAACGAACTAACACAGTAGTTGAGGTCTGAACTAATCATTTAAAACACCAAAGTCACACAACAGCACAAACTAAATAACCAATCGAGGCAGCAGCAGAGCAGCTACTCCTGTGTTCTGCGAGGTAAAATTACTGTTTTTGTCAGTGGAGTCTGGTGGCTTTGAAGAGAGCACAGATGGATATAACAGCTTCAGTTCCCGTCAGGAAAGTCTGACAGCAACGAAAACCAGTGCAAATATTCTTGAGTTTTTTTAGATGGGCCACTTTCAGGAGGCTAAAATCTGTTTTCGTGCCGACCTCCATCTACACACTGACTATGGAGGAGCTCAGACAACCACACTGCAGATAAGACGGACTGTCCCTTTACGTGCACATTCCTACTACTACTTCACTAAGTTCTACGTTTCTGTGACAGCGGAAGTCATTTAGCAGATTATGATTTTACTACTCAGATTTACTGCCCCAAAGGATTACGCTGCACTGAGAGACGTCCAGACGTCCCGCTGTGATTAAACACAACACAGGACACTGTAATCTGCAGAGTCAGCAGCTTTCCAACCCGTTTTCACTGCTCAGATGTCAGTAACAACATCGGTGAGGAATCAGAAACAGGTGGAAGCTGTTACATGTGTTCGTGTGTTCACGAGACGCCGTGACCACACACAGGTCACAGGAGGAGAGGAAGAGCTCGAGCAGATCAGCTGTGAGGCGACGAGACTCATACAGACGTATCACATTCACAGTCCAGAGGACGTCGACCTGCTCCAGTACCTTGATACCAGGTTTATTCTGCTCAGACTGGAGCTCCGCTGCACCTGTAACCACACCTGACTGTGATGTCACGGCGTACCGACACCCAGGAGCAGATCTGCATCACTGCAGCAGCGAGCGACTCTCAGCCGGGGTTACAGGAAGTGAGACGAAGAGGATGCTGATGGATGAGAGAGAGAGAGGTGTGATGTAAGAGGCTACATTCAGTCTGCAGGCAGATGTGGACTGAATCTGATTTAGTTTGGTTTTTTCAGGTCAGTGTGAACAGCTCAGATCTGTTCAGATGTGGTCCTGAATCAGATGAAGCTCTGATCTCCTCTAACAGGACCTCAGTCGGAACTCTTCTGTGTGACTTTACGTCACGTCGAGTTCAGACTCCTCACACACCTCCAGACAGGAGGAGCAGAAGCACCAAGAAAAGGAATTAAAGAATTAAAATGTGGAATCTGCTGGTTTCTACTGCGCATCAGTTTCTAAATGAAGCTGCAGACTTCAGTGACGTCCACAGGTATCGTGCAGTGATGTGAAAAATACTGTATGCTGTTAGTGTAGCTAGCTGCTAGTAAATGACCTCTGACCTCTGAGACATGAGACAAACTGGAGGTGATTCGTGTTGTAGCTGTAGTTATTTTAGTTCTAATGCATTTTATTATGTCTGCAGGATCAAAATATGTTCTGATGGTGAAGCAGATTAATGGATGTGGGACTGTGTCAGCGGGGGTCTGAGGCCTCGTCCTCGAGGGGAGACAGTTCTAGTGGTGGGAGGTTTTGGTCCAGAGGGGAAAAGAGTTTGTGTCTGTGAAGATGCAAAGTGAGCAGGTCGATAAAAGAGGAAGTCAACGGTCTGAGGAGTTCAGGGGAAGAGCAGCAGCATGCAGGAGAAACCTGTCGTCTCTCCCACCAGCGTGTCCTGGACGCTCTCTGACTGCTAAAGCAGCTCAGCAGCAGCACAGAGAGGCTGCTGCTTGTTTAACCTCCAGCTCGCAGCACAATAATCCCCGACTCATTCAGCGTGCAGCGCTGACAGGCCGGAGGGCGGTTCGGGGGCTCTTTAGTGAAGGTAAAATTAAACTCTCCGTGCCTTTTTGTGTGATTTCACAAATGCATTGTTTGTTTTTCAGCTCGTCCATTTATGCGCCGTCACAAATGTTCCACCACATGTTTGGAAAATAAGCTCGAATTAATCTGCAGTCTGGAGGAAGGCGTTAAGCCACGAAATCCACAATCTGCATCCTGTTATGTAATTGTCTGCTCACTGATGGAGGTCAGGCTTTTTCCAGTATTCTTTAATAACACAGTCTCCATACATATCAGGCCGTGGCGCCCTGAGATTAATCGCAGTGGTCACGTGATGATTAAAGCGAGAAGACTTTATTTTATGGGTCACTACTTTGCTAATTGTTTACTTCTCTTTTTCTGGAACGAAAAGTGTAATTTGGAACAAATTATAGGCAAACATGCAGGAAAATGATCTATGCACACCTGAATACACACAGGTGCTCAGTGATGAGTGTGTTTTGGTACTGTAAGAGAGTCTTTTTAATATATTCAACATGTTGCTCATTACCAATGAACTATTTGTAGCTAAAGAGTCTTTTTGTCAGGACGCAGCAGGTCAGCTCAACATGCACTAACGTGATGGGCTGCAATGGCTGCAACGTGATCCTTTGGGACAACTGCACCTGATCACAGTAGGTCCACTAAAAGAGCTTGTTTGATCCACTGACAGGCTCAGAGTGTTATTCTAAGTGTGTGACAGCATCATGGAAAGGATCCCTTATATCACTCTCTGCACACACACCAGACTACATTCACTAAAACAGGGATTTTAGCTCACAGAACACAGTGGAGCTGCTGCTCTGCTGCTGCCTCCATCAGTCAGTGTGTTTGTCTTAATGTGTGAATTCGGCATTTTAAAGTTAAAATTTAAAACTTAGTTTGGATATGAACAAACCATTTAAGATGCCAAAGTCACACCAAGTGCCTTAGTCTGCAAGGTAAAATGACTGTTTTTGCTGATGGAGTTTGGTGTCTTTGTCGACACCAACATGAGTGAAAATAAGGCCTCAATCAAGCTGCTTTTTGTACTATTTAGTGTGAATACTCCAGGTATGTCCTTAAAAAACAACTAAAAGGTGTATCTTAGAGTGAAAACGACAAAAGCTTCCCCATCTCACTAATTAACTGTGACGAGGTTCCCCATCAAAGTGGTGATTTGACTTCCAACCTGGTGATTTGCTCACACCTCAGTATGGGGTTGCTAGTGGCTCTTAGTTGCTAGGAGACATTTGCATGCAGTGAATGCCCTCTCTCTCGCTGAATATGTCTTTTGGAAGCAGCAAAAGGACCCTTTTATGTCAGCCACTCTCCAGCTTTCACTTCCCTTTGTGCTGCCTTGATTGGTTTGCTTGAGTGTGATGCAACTAACGATGGATGAGATGAGGAGCCTGCAAGGACGAATTATCTCCTCAGTACAAAACTGTGTGGGATACAAACCCTGCAAGTCAAAGCGAGAGTATTGAGGGTGTTATGAGGTGAGATTTCAGGTTGACGTGCGTTTTTTAAAACCTCTTTAATGTTTGTAGGTGGCCTGCAGCAAACTGCTGATGGACAGAAGTTAGAAACTAGCTGCTGAATATGAATGAAGACAGTTAAAAAGAATATATATACACAGAGTGTCTGTCTGTTGGTGGGTGCAAAGAACAACTTGAAGTCTTAAAATATAATAAAATGAAAGAACATGACTAAAAAGAAATGCTGCTTGTGGTATTTGTATTTAGTCTTGGCAGCAGAAGAAGCACTCAGATATTTTCACTGTTTCAGTTTCCGACCTAAACAGACAGAATTAATGCAAACTATTCATTCATTTTAATCAATGTTCTGTATCCGGCTAAAGAGAGGTTAAAGAAACAGAGGTGTGGGGGTCAGACTAATACCTGGTGGAGCTGCAGGACAACAGAAGAGCACTGGATCTCCCAGCAGCCTCAGTGATGCAGGACTACGTCGCCCCCCAGAGGAAGAAGACTTGTCCTGTAGCCTGATTCACACTCACTGCAGCTGAAGTTGTATTTTACACACAAGTCGGTGGAAAATAAGTGAATATTTAAATATACTAAATATAAAGATCAACACACAAAGTCTGTATGCAAGACCACATACAAACAGTACAAAAGAATAAATATGTGCAGTGACTGTTTGTAACCTGATGTGAATAGACATCAAATAGATCAAATAGAAATGTGTTACTAAAAAGAAATGCTCCTTATGGTGTTAGTATTAGCAGCTCAGGTGTTTTACTGAAGTAAAAGTACTCATACTACAGGATGAAAAGGAAAAGTCCTGCATTCAAAATGTTATTTAAATAGTATGAGCATCATAATGAACTTAAAGTACCAAACTTAAACGTGCTCTTTATGCAGAAAAGCCCATTTCACAATCATATATAGATTAATATAATTATTGATCAGTGTGATCCTCTTTAATGTTGTTTATAGTCTATATTACATTTTGTATTTATTTACCTGCAAAACTTACATTTTGTACATTTTTTTATTTATTTTTAATTTTTCTTATTTATTTGTTTGTATTCATGGTGGTGGTTACCTTCTATGCTATTGCAGCACCAGAATTTTCCCCTGCAGATCAATAAAGTATTTCTATTTATCTGTCTATAATGTGGAGCTGATTTAGTCGTGACTTTCTGTTCAGCTGGACAGTTGCATCTTAATTTTCATGTTTTGTTTTACATTATAACAGTAAATGTTGAAGCTTTTTATGTGTCTTGAAGAAGGCGGCTGTTGCCATAGATTATATTCTTATTATTCATATGCAGTCATTGGTTGTTTCTAAGACTACAAAAGTCGTCGGGGACATTAAACGTCATCACGTCAAACCCGGAAACCCATCTGCTCTAACATTAGAATTTGTAGATGTACTAGTTTATAGTATTATAGTTTTTATAGTATCATACAGTAGTTTATAGTATTATAGTTTTTATAGCATCATACAGTAGTTTATAGTATTATAGTTTTTATAGTATCATACAGTAGTTTATAGTATTATAGTTTTTATAGCATCATACAGTAGTTTATAGTATTTTACAGTCGTTTTTAACTGTTTTTTTGTTTAGATTGCAATAGCGCTCAGTGGTGATGACGTTAAAATCATGCGACCGTGATGTGCCGTTATAAAGTTAGCTTTTCATTCTGACGTCTGCATTCACGCTTCAAATATCAGAAAAGTGGAGTTCATCCGTGGAAATTATGATGCTGAACGAAACGCGTAGGAATAAACTTTTATTCGCTCTTTTATTATGCTCTGTAATAACGTTTGTGGAGGTAGCCATGGCAATGCTAACTTCCGGGTTGGCCGACAAAAATACTTCCTGTTTCCGTTTTTTTGTAGTCACTCTTCCGCACTCACCTATCTGCGCAGCCACTTCCTGTCCCCGCTCCGCCCCCGTCGGTCAGCTGACTCTCGGTTGTTTGCAAACAGCTCGGTCCGGTCCGGTCCTCCGGGTCCAGGCTCCATGCTCCCCGGTCCCTGCGCTGCTCCAGCTGCTCCCCCGCCATGGAAGACCACGACGACGGCGACATCATCGAGCACCACGTCGAGGAGGAGATGGAGAAGAGGGGCGCGCGGAGCCACGCCGCCTCCTCCTCCTCGTTCCCGGAGAGCGTGACTCCGTCCGACGGGGAGGGCCACAGCGGCACCCAGTCCTCCCACCGGCTGCTGGCCTACAGCGACGCCCTCATCTCCATCATCGCCACCGTCATGGTGAGACCCGGACCGGGACCTGGACCAGGACTGGGCTCCAGGGTGGTCTGCAGAGACCATCCGGGTCCAGTCGGTCCGGTTCTGTGATCCAAGTACTGAAGTTCAGCTTTACTGCTTTTATCTGACAGCTGCAGGCAGTTCAGACTAATGCTGAGATCTAAGATACACAGGTAAAGTTACAACACCTGTTCTCACACTAATAATAATAATATCCAATACCAATAATATCCTACAGCAGGTGCATGGGAATAAAGTATTTTAGATGGTGCAGCCTTGATCATTTAAAGAACTGACCAGTGATAAGAAAATATAATTATATCCATGTATTTAATCAGCTGTAACCAGTGGAGACACATTTATTAACAGGTAATAACAGTTGACATGCACCTGTAAATGAACAGATACAGACATATTTATGAACCCATGTTCTACTTTAGTACTAATAAATAAAATAATAAGAATATTGTGCATTCAAAATAACATTATATATGTGACAAATTACATAAATTAAAAATAGAAAATAACAAATATTGAAAATGAAATGATATAGCAAACACACCAGACTCCATTCACAAAAACAGAGATTTTTACCGAGCAGAAGACAGGAGTTGCTGTGCTAGTTGATACGATTTTGGTGTTTCAAAGGATTAGTTTGGATGTGAACTAACCCTTTAAAACAATAAAGTCACATAATAACACAAACAATTGAACCGATGGAGGCAGTAGTAGAAAAGCAGCTCCTGTTGTTTTGTGAGGTAAAATTCCTGTTTTGCGAATGTAGTCTGGTGTGTTTGCAGAGAGTGCTATAATGGCCGTTTGTGGTCTATGTCTGTAGGGAAGAAAATGTGTTTCCAGTTCAACATTTTAATGGAGTTTTCGAAAACAAGATGAGGAAGTGAGACAACATAATCAAACATTTCACACAGGTGTTGAACACCAGGTGTCTCTGTCTCCTAACACCGTGTCCTTTATCCACAGATATTACCTGTGGCGCACACAAAGGTGGAAGATAACGAGGTAAAGCTGCGTCCTGTCGTGTCCTCGTACTCCGACTGTACTGACGTTTGCAGTGATGCTGTAGAAACATGGCTGTAAATGTGTTTGTGTTGTAGGAGCTGAGGGAGAGCGTCCAGCTCCTCCTCACGACCAAGATCGCCGTTTACCTAATGACATTCCTGATTGTGACTATGGCCTGGGCTGCTCATATCAAGTCAGTGATTATTATCATTAGTATTATTACTGTGGTGTGACAGCAGGTTTAAGGTTTATTATTGATCACGTCCTCACTCTTTGTGTTTAACTTCTCAGGTTGTTTCAAGTGATCGTTCGCATCGATGACTGCCTCGCACTGCTGAACCTCGTGAGTTCTTATCAGTGAGATCATCACTAGTTTTAAAAATTGGTCTGATTTCTACACATCCTGGTGTGTGAGTGACTGGTAGGTAGTAAAAGTGTTGGAACTGGTCCAGTAGATCACCTCAGCCAGCAGCCACCAAACGGGCTGCAATGGCTGCAACGTGATCCTTTGGGACAACTGCACCTGATCACAGTAGGTCCACTAAAAGAGCTTGTTTGATCCACTGACAGGCTCAGAGTGTTATTCTAAGTGTGTGACAGCATCATGGAAAGGATCCCTACAGAGAGAGACCTGGAAGATCCTTTTGGTTTAACCACAAACAGCACACACACCAGACTACATTCACTAAAACAGGGATTTTAGAGAACAGGACACAGGAGCTGCTGGTCTGCTGCTGCCTCCATCAGGTAGTCTGTTTCTTTTATTTTGTGTCACACAAATACTATGTTGGATCTAAATTTAACCTTTAAAGCACCAAAGTCACACAATAACACAAACAAACTAACTGATGGAGGCAGCAGCTCCTGTGTCCTGTGAGGTAAAATCCCTGTTTTAGTGAATGTAGTCTGGTGTGTGTGCAGAGAGCGATATAATGGCTGTTTGTAGTTGCAGTCATTTAGACACCAGGATGTGTGCAGACAGGAAACAGGGTTAAAAACACAGAAGTGATCTTCTAGCTAAAATACTAAAATAGTAATCTGGCCTTCAGTGCTGTTGTACTTTAAGTATTTTACTTGTGAATGAAACGTGTTTTCTCTTCTTTCTAACGTGAAAAGTTCTGCTTTCGGCTCTATTTTCAGGCCTGCATGATGCTGATAACCTTCCTGCCGTACACGGTGAGTAAGCGGCGCCGCAGCAGCTCAGCAGACACTCACAAACACACTGATACTGTTCATTGATTGGCTGTCGTCGTCTGTGCAGTTCTCTCTGATGGCGACCTTCCCTGAGAACGTCCTGGGGATTTTGCTCTTCTGTGGTTGTGTGATGGTGATAGGCGTCATCCAGGTGACCCTTTGATTCCTTTTGGACATATTTTATTATTAAATCTGGAGTTGGCAGATTATTTTTACTGTGTTTGGGTAAACAGAGAGAGAGCGAGCGTTCTTATTGGCTGCTCTGTTTTGGAACAACTGCATATTTTGTTTTATTATTTAGATTATTAAGTCTTATTGATTTGATTTTTAATTTTAAAGCACTTTGAGCAGCACATTACGTATGAAAGTATTCACCCTGGCAGCCAATAGGAGAGCTCCTTCCTTAAAGGAGGAGGGGCTTATCTCCATAGATACCACATAGCAACGGTTACTTCTGCCATCATCCCTCAAAGCTAACGAGGTTCACATGTGATAAAATATTTAGCTTTCTGTTTGGTCTGAACACAGATGCTGTTGTTCCCACCTTACTGATCGTACCTCGTATGTCCGTTGTGTGTCACCGTCACGCCGTGACCCCTCGTGTCGTTTCGCCAGGCGGTGATCGTGCTGTACGCCTTCAGCCGCCCCTTCCTGCTGAACGAGCAGATCCAGATCTCAGAGAACCGAACCATCTACAAACACCACATCCTCAAAGTCATCATGCGGGTTCCCCTCATGTGCTTCTTCGCCAGCATCTTCTCCTTCATCTTCTTCCAGCTGGTAGGTCGCCTCACCTTTTTTATTCAAGATGCATCTTTTGAACATTAGACATCGTCAGTCCGTTCATCTCGTCACATCTCAGGGCTGAAACTATTTTACTACAGATCAGAGTGATGACGAGTCGTAGATGAAGTGAAGTCTCTTCTGTGCGCTGACGTTTTGTTTCTGTCTTTCAGTCGTACCTGCTGCTGGCGATCGTCATCTTCCTGCCGTACATCTCACAGAGTTTGAAGTGGTGTCGCAGCAAAGCAATGGGTGAGCACGTTTAGATTTTATGTCACCTGGAAGGACAACCTGTCCCACACCATGTGTACCAGAGACACTGTTAGAACCAAACGCTGTCTCCCTCTCAGGTCCGGTGGACGAGTCTCCAGACTCCATGCTGTTTTACACCTACCTGCCCAGCGAGCCCCTCAGCAAGGAGCGAGTGGAGGCTTTCAGTGACGGAGTTTATGCCATCGTAGCGACGCTTCTCATCCTGGACATATGGTTAGTTTGCATGATGTGAACTTCATGCACATGTTGGATTTACTGTATTTATGCACCATTTTTACCTGCATTAAACTTAAACCTGGGTCCTGTTTTAACACATCCTGGTGTCTGAGTGACTGGTAGGTAGTAAAAGTGTTGGAACTGGTCCAGTAGATCACCTCAGCCAGCAGCCACCAAACGGGCTGCAATGGCTGCAACATGATCCTTTGGGACAACTGCACCTGATCAACAGCTGTTATATCGCTGACTGCAAACGCACCAGACTCCATTCACAAAAACATCATTTTACCACACAGAACACAGGAGCTGCTGGTCGAGTTACTGTGACTTTGCTGTGCTTTTTTTTTCTTTGGTCTGAACTCACATTTGTTTGTTATTGTTTGACTTTTGTATTTTAAAGGATTAGTTTGGATCCAACACAATATTTGTGTAACGCACTCCTGTGTCCTGTGAGCTTAAATCCCTGTTTTAGTGAATGTAGTCTGGTGTGTGTGCTGTTTGTGGTTAAACCAAAAGGATCTTCCAGGTCTCTCTCTGTAGGGATCCTTTCCATGATGCTGTCACACACTTAGAATAACACTCTGAGCCTGTCAGTGGATCAAACAAGCTCTTTTAGTGGACCTACTTTAGACACCAAAATATGTTTAAAAAAAAGGCCCTGGTTTAAAAAGAGTTGAGACTGTTCATCCTCTCTGGTTTCTTCCCGTTAGCGAGGACAACGTTCCCGACCCGCTCACCGTGCAGAAGCAGTTTGGCGGCAGCCTGATCGCGGCCCTGCAGGTCTACGGCCCGGAGTACCTCGCCTACTTCGGCTCCTTCGCCACCGTCGGCCTTCTCTGGTTTGTGCACCACTCGCTCTTCCTCCACGTCACCAAGACGACGCGCTTCATGGGGCTGCTGAACAGCTTCTCGCTGGCGTTTGTCGGAGGTTTGCCTCTCGCCTACCAGCTGACGCACGAATTCCCCCACAACTCTCGCAACGAACTGGAAGCCATTCAGATTAGCTGTGTGATCATTTTCTTCGCAGGTATATTTCAGCTGGCTATTTGGGTGGTGGCTCTCTACAACGAACAGGAAACTCTGCACCCGTATGTACGATATGGCGGCCGTGAGCACGTGTTCATGCTAGCTAAGCTAGCTCTGTATCCCTGCATAGCTCTGGGCACGTTTTTCCTAACGTGTATTTTGAGTAAATTTAGCGCCCCAATCTTCCACCTGATGGAGATCACAGTGCCTTTTGCTTTCCTTGTGTTGAGGCTGTTGGTGCGCGTCGGGCTCGCTTTGTTACGGCTAATGTTCTGTCCCGAGAGGCCCGACCTGAGGAGCGTTGTCGAAGAGGAAGACGACGACTCGAGAGTGCAATTTAATGCTTTAGTTACCTAGATAGCTTGAAGGGAAGTGGGCACAGACAGTGAAGCTAACTGACCAGGCGGTGAGGCGTTATTCCTGAAATGTCTGAAAAGTTCCTGCAGGGGTTTGGGAAAGTAGATTATTCTGTTTGCACCATTTAAACTGGTTCAGATCTGGAGAAGGAACCAGTGCTAATGGGATTAATGGGACCTCATGTTGACGGCCAAACCCACAGTGAGAGCAGTGAAGGATACTGACAGCCAAAGCCGATCCATTCACTTAACAGATCACCTGAAGAATAGAGCTTCTGATGCTAGTTTCATGCTAGTTTTATGCTAGCGTTAGCGAATAATCAACAGTCACCTTCAGAGCTGCGACACGACGGCTTCACTCTTTGATTTAATCGCTCACACGAAGAAGCAAAAGGTTATAGGTTATTAAGGTTATTTAAAGGTTTGAAACCGCTGAAATATCGATGTTTTTTATATTTATTGTTCAGTTTCTGTGCTAAGCTGAGGCGGTGAACAGTCCGTCCAACTTTAAAAGTGGAAAATAGACAACTTTTATTGGCTGTTAGCTCGTCGTCCTGGTGTTTCTAAGTGCTATTATTGTAAAACACAAAGAAAGGAGCCCAGTTAGAAGCAGAAACCTGGTCTGTAGCACGTCAGAGGCAGTGAAACGTCCAGTTATTAATCAGTCAGCAGGTCGAGTTACGTAGAAAGAAGCCGACCGAACGTGGGTTTGATCCCAAAAATGTCTGTAGTTTTTTATTACACTGTTTTTATTTTGTTATGTCACAAATAAAAAGCACTTCCTTCTAGGAGTGGTAGCCATTAGCTTAGCTGTTAGCTTAGCCGTTAGCCGACCCCTGACGACGAGCCAGAAAATTGGTCGTTTGTAGTTTTACCGTCCAACTGCTTCTTCCTTCGCTCAAACTTTCTTTATCTTGAATATATTATAACCCCAATAAGCATCAGTTGTTCCTCTAAAGAGCAGCAGGAAGCTTTGGCATTAACGTCTTTTCAGTGAACATATTTATGATATTTATATTTATTTTTATTTACTCCCATCACTAACCCACGCGTTTGGTCGGCATAAATTCTTAATTATAACAGCTGTAGTTTACCTTAGTCGTCCTCATATTCTATAAAAGTGTTAAATCTCAAACACGTTCAAAAAGTTATGTTTTCATACTACTGGATGGCGGCCATCTTGGACCATCATAATCGGAGTCACAGTCCTCGGCGTCTCCAAACCGGATTCTCGGCGCTCTGGTTCAAAAGTTACATTTCCAAGATGGCGCCAGCGGCCATCTTGGCTCTGACCCTCTGGTCAGTTATCGTTACGTTAATATTGGAGCCCGTCTGTGTGGTGGCACCAGGTTTCTAACGGGGGAAACAGAAACGCCATCATCCTCTTCCTGCTTTGGTTGCTCACGTCCTTTGTGCCATAAATCGAGCCGTTATTTATTTTCCCTACAGCTTTATTCACGTCAGAGTAAGAAGTTAAAGAATAAAAGTTGTCTATTTCCACTTTAATTCAGCCTCTTTAGCGTGTTCAGGCGGCAGCAGAAGGTCATACGTGTATTTAAACACTGCAACAAAGTCGTGTCCTATAAACGTTGGACTAGTTAGCTAACAGGTTTAAGTCAGTAGATGTCGGCACTTTAATCATTACGAACTGAACGGGTAAGGACATAAAATGTCGTATTGCACTATTTTAAAATATGTCGTAATGCTGTGTTTGCTCCACTGAATGACCCCTAAAACTGTAAATCTGAACCTCAGAAAAAGGTCTGATTGTCTGTGGCTTTTTAAAAAAGTAACATCAACCCAATAATTTCACTTAATGAGATCAAATCAGAACGGATCAGTAGATCCTGACTGGAGATGATCCTTCTGTTGCCACGTGAGTTTGTCCACGAGGGGTCACTGTTGTTTCTGTTAAACAGTCCAGAGCTACTGAAGCCACCTTCGTCACTGTGATGGTGATGATGGTGATGATGATGTTTAATTCTGTGTGTTTGATTCGGATTCAAAGGGAACTCAAAACTGAGATGCACTTTAATGGAAACCTGTCAGGTGATGGAGGAGCTCAGAAATATCGACGACGAACGAAAAAAACTTTGTTTGAAACTTGTTTGGACACTTTATGTAATATTTTTGTCTTGTTTTTAGTCTGTTAAAGGGTCACTCCAGTATTTTAAAACCTGGGAGCCATTGGTACATGTTTTGGTGTCTAAATGGCTGGTAGGGATGACTCGGCTCGATCACAGTAGGTCCACTAAAAGAGCTTGTTTGATCCACTGACAGGCTCAGAGTGTTATTCTAAGTGTGTGACAGCATCATGGAAAGGATCCCTACAGAGAGAGACCTGGAAGATCCTTTTGGTTTAACCACAAACAGCACACACACCAGACTACATTCACTAAAATAGAGATTTAAGCTCACAGGACACAGGAGTTATGCCTTGATCTAGTAGTTTGTTTGTATTATTATGTATCACAGAAATATTGTGTTGCATCCAAACTATCTCCTTAAAACACCAGTTTGATAAAATAACACAAACAAACTAAGTAGTCGAGACAGTGGTAGACCTCCAACTGCTGTGTTAAATTAGTGTTTTTGTCAATGACGTCTGGTGGCTTTGGAGAGTTAGAAACACACCAGACTCCATTCACAAAAACACTAATTTACTTTACAGAACTCAGAAACTAACATTGTGTTGGATCCAAACTAATCCTTTAGAACACTTTTACTACCTACCAGTCATTCAGACACCAGGATGTGGACAGAGAGGACCAGGGGTAAAAACAGCGGAGTTCTCCTTTGACAGCAGCTTTCTGGTTTTATTTTCTGGGTATATTTGTATCTAAAGATCTGTTGGCAGATTAGGACGGGATCAGACTAATTTCAGGAATAAATGCCTGCATGTGTTTACAGCTCATCACGACGCTCTTTTCATCTGAATGAATAATGTGTAACACTTTCCTCCTTTGACTCTTCACACCAAACTACCATTTAGAACTGACTCCTTTTCAAAGTACCTTCATCGTGTGGTTGTTCCTCCAACATGGCGGCTCGCTCGTCTCCAGATCTTCCCTCCCGACAGGTTTCTGCTCTCGATACTTGGCTGTTGTCTGTAGCTGCTACAAACCTTCAATGTAAAATCACAAACTGTCGAGCTTTGTTGTGAGAATAAATCTGAAAGTGGCTCCTTGAATGTGAATCCTGTGTCTCGTTGGTGTAGAAAGGACATGAAACGTGAGACGTATTAAAGAAAACAAACCTTTATTCACCTCCATACAGTAAACAGCTCCATAATATCCCTAACAAGGTCTCAGTATGTGGTTTATACGTTACTCTGCGTCGCCCCTATATTAACAGCAGTCCTCTTACATAAACTCTTTAATCTTCTTCACTCCAAAAGCTCAAGATCTTCATTAGAAAACTTTTCTGCTCAAAGCAAATCACACAAAACGTACACAAAATGATAAATTAACAGGACAAGCAGCCTAAACGTCTGCAGTGCATCGTTACCCGACGTCTGGGCCACTAAATCTACCGTCGTCGCCACCAGCGCCTCTCCTTCGCACGCTGAATTTATTAAATATGAATTAGTCGACACGACGGCGTCTAATCTCAACTAGGACTGTGAGTGTTTGGAGTCTCCAGTGTGCCACAGGAATAATAAACCGCTCAATCACAACAGGTAACAGACATTTACTGCATAAATAAATAGATTCATTTATAAATATATTTAGATTTAATTAAAATAATTCATGAGGACCAGAAAACATTTTTCTTTTAAGAATAAATTCATTTTTAAATGGATTTGCAAAATACTTAAAATTCTTCTGTTTGCATACATGTCCCAATAATCATTTTATCATCATCAATCATAATCATTGTAGTTATTGATTAATTGTTGGAGTCATTTATCCCTCAAAGCCCCCGATCGTGACATTTTACACACAAAAAAAAAAATCATTTGAATTTAAATTATATGTAAATTTCATTAAATGGAAGCTAAACAGTAAAAGATGATTAGAGGAGAAATTATTACGCTGAATAGAATTAGGATTTTAAAATTTATTCAAGACAGTTATTTTTTTTGTTTAATGTCCTGAAAACAAAAAAATAATTTAAACAACAGATAAATTTGTCTTTTATCTTCTTTGTTTTCCATAATTTCCCCACATTTTTCTTACATTTTACAGAAAAAGAACAAATGAACTCATTGAAAAGTATTAAAATTAAATGATATCACATTTTAAGATCCTCCACACAAACATTTTAATTCTTTATTATTATTATTATTATTATTATTATTAACGGGCACAAAAGATCAACATTTTGTACGTTTTTAGTGTTTCCACATGTCAAAGTTTTTGGAAAAAGCATCAATATAATGTACGAAATAAATCACTTCATGTGTTTTTAAAGCTTTGATCGACTGGCTGATAAACTAACGGTGTTTTATTATTCCAGCGACGCGCTAAAGACCCGTTTAAATAACGAGACGATCAGCGGCGCCTGTTTTTGGTCGGATTTCTTTAGTCTGAACTGTGTGTGTGTGTGTGTGTGTGTGTGTTTTAGTGTTAATGCAGTTCAACACAGCTGGTCCCAAAAATCCCCCCCCCACCCCCCCATTCACTTCAGATGGGAGGAAAAGTAAAATAGAATAAATTAACCGATCGAAGCAGCGGACAGCGTCGACCCGTCGGCGGCACCGGTCCGAACTCTCCTCGCTAGTTCGATGTGTCCGACCAGACGGAAGCGTTCGGCCCTCTGGAGGGAAATCAGTGCTTTGGTAAACATTTCTCTGCGAGGCCGCCAACACGCCGCCGCCACGCGACACGGTTACAACAACGAGACGCTTTATCTATCGCACGCCGCTGATCGTGTGACTCATAGTGAACGTGTGACGGCGTATTACGGATTTATTTAGTAAAACAAAAAAATAGATGCAAGACAAAAAAAAAAACTGATTTAAGTTGTAAATTTAAAAATTTAAAAATGTTCGTAAAAAAAAAGAAATGTTGATATTTAAGGAAAAACTGGAAAATGTCATAAAAAAAGGTATTAAAAAGGTAAACGTAGGTTTTCTCTTAAATACGTAAAAAAAACCCTCTGAGATTAAAGTGGTAAATCTGAGATTATAGTAAATATAGTAAAACAGTAAATCTGAATTTCTTCACAGAGTTGGATCAACCTCATCACGCCGCCGCTCGCCGCGTATTCTGGAGCCTTCAAATCACGGTTTTCACAATAAGAGTCTTTCTTTCAGTCTCCTTTCATTTCCTGCGCTATCGTTTCGTCACCTTCGCTCAACCGTTGTGGCTACTGGACGCCGGCGGCGGGGAGTCTCTCGGCGTTCCTGTTGCCAGGAAACCACCACAGTTTGGTTTAGCGATAAGGAAGCACCAGATTATCAACGTTTCTTTTCTCATAAATTCACCACTTTAATCTCGGAAATTCAGAGTTTGTCTCTCAGAACTGTACGCCCCCCCGCCTGGCTCTGTAATATCATCATCATCATCATCATTATTAATATTATTTATTCAGGTTTTTTTGGGCCCTAATACGCCGTCGCTGTAGATTTAAATCATCCAACCGTTATAGTAAAGAATCAAACTGTACGTTGCATAAGATGAAAGTATTGCTGATAACCGGCGGCCCAGAGTATCTGACCGTTATAAACCAACAGACGTGTGTACACGCACACGGGTCTGTATATTTACTGCATGTACACACGTACTGAACAGTATCGAGGCTCAAATCTCATCAGTAAGAACATCTGATATCATCGCAAACTACATTCAAACTTAATAATTTAACAGTGATTTAATGCATAATAAGAATAGAAAGATTCTTAACAAACAGTGCTACAGTGCAACTAAAATCATCGGTTAAATCGATACAGGAAGCACAGTCGTTTTTTTTTTTTGTTTTTTTTTAAAGGAATAGTTCACCATGTTGGAGAATACACTTGTTTTCTTTCATGTGAGCGTCTGGAGCGAGGAGGGGATTAGCCTAGCTTAGCACACGGACAGGAAGCAGGAGGGTGAAAGGTTTTACTGTGAGCTCACACAGCCGTCCTCCACCTACATGCTAGCTTATTAGTTTATTAGCTAACGTGCGTCGGTCCAAACTGAAGTCGAAACTCTTCACAGAGTCGGAGACGGAGACCCAAACTGTGAATCACTTCTTAGTGTTTTCACAATAAAAGCCACAGAAATATCTCATTTCTAAATGCTGTTATAAAACACACTTAAAAACAGGAAAAAAAAATCTAAGAATATTCACAATAAAATGTGAAAGTAATAATCCAGGGGTCCTGTACTATATATATTTTATAATTTATTTATTTAATAATTATTATTGCAGCCTTGGATTTCCAGAAATGTGTTTTTTTTGTTTTATAATTCACAAGTAAATTTAAGCAAAGATATAATAAATAGAGGATGCTGTTACTAAAGATCATCCCAGTGACTAAATACACTGGAAGTTTATAACCAGACGACTCGACTGGTGTAAACGACGTCATGCTGGTTAGCCGAGTGTAGCTAGCAGCGCTAACACCAGCAGCCTGCAGGCTACCGTCCACACACCTGAGCTCTGCGTGGTTACCTTTTGGTCCGGTGGGCGTTTGCTGGTTTATTCTGACAAACAAACGCGTTTTTTGGCCAAACTTTTTTACTTTTTTACAAAACGTCGGCAAGAGGAGCTCAGTTAGCAGTTAGCCAGCGTCCCTCATTAAATACTAATAATACGTTTAACTGATGAGAAGTTCGACGATAGCGACGTTTAAACGACCAGTCGACTAATCGTGTGCATCCTGTTACATAAACTTAATAACACTCAATAAAGTGGAAATATAGGGACAAGAGGTGAAAGTTAGCATCATCTATAAACTCTCGTCCAATAAAGTAAATGTTGGGTCTTATTTTATAGTAAAATGCTGATTTATGTGTGTTTCAGATCACTGTCTAAACCCCAGACTCTGCTCGGTGCTGAAGACTCGATGAAGAGTTCAGAAGTTGTGGCTTTAGTGTTCACTGATGCTTCATAGCAACTGGAAATAAAAAACCCTCTCTGTCCTGCAGCTCCAAACTTAATCACAGTTGTTCAGAACCACTGGAGGTTAATTATCCTGTTAATATGCTGTGATTTCTTGCGTTTTCTAATCCAATTCTCAGTGAGAACAGAGTGTATTTTCCAGATGAACTATTCCTTTAAATTCTTTTTTTTTTACAATCTTGTAGTAAAGGGTCACCCAGCACACCCTCTGAATAAGCAGCAGCCTCAGATCAAGTCTACGTCCCTACCTGTTAAAAATCTAATTTGTTCATGCTAAACTACACGAGTTACTCTTTTGTTTTTTGCATATTATATCTCGTAGCTTAAAAGTGTTTTTCTTTTTCCCAGCAGGTCACATAAGCAGTTACACTACGTAGGTATTTGTTCAGCTAAATATTTCCAGTATATTTATGTACAAATACATTAACTCGGGTGCTGATGCTCTAGTTTCTGTGTTAACATGCCTACAGTCGACCTTTAGCCGTGCGACTTGTTTAGATTCAGACGGAAACCTAAAAGCTACACGTGGGCGCCGCGGACGAGGAGGATGAACATGAGTTTAGCGGGACTCGCGTACATGCTGCGTGTTTAGTGATGCTGTGAGGTTCGGCCCGTTAAATATAAAACATGTCGAGTGCGTCTGACGCCCTCGCCCGCAAACACTCGAGTCCCGGCGGTCGGCGTTGCTGGAGCTCAGGTCCTCGTGCCCGACGCTCTGGGCGCCGTTCATGCTGGTAAAAGCTTCTTAAATCCGTCCATTCAGCTAAAGTCAATATGTGCAATATGTGCCGTCCGCGGGGAACCTGCTGTCCGCCGTCCCCGGGCGCTGAGGAAGCTCCAGAGTCCGTTTTGTCTTCAGTCTGTGAGGTTTCAGGTTGGCGGCCGCCCGTCGGAAGCTGCGCCGCCGCCTACATCTGCTGTGTTACTGTGTTTTTTGTTTTTGTGTTTCGTTTTGTTTGACTGTGAGGTTTTTCCACGTTGTCCTGAGAGTCGCCTCAGGTTCAGAGTCATGATTTCGAAGCTGGTTGGAAGTCAAATGAAGAGCCGGCAGGATGACGATGGACGCTGTGCGAGAGGCCTGCGGTCACACACACACACGCCATGCAGCCGTTCAAGAGTGTGTGTGCCTGTGTGTGTGTGTGTGTGTGTGTACATGCTTACACAGACTTTCCAAACATCACACACACACTCTGCAGCCGTCGTCGCCCTGTGCAGCCGGCGGCGGTTCACTCAGCCTGGGTGGCGGCGGGCGGCAGCAGGCCCCTCTCTCTCAGGTGGGAGTGCAGCGTGTGGAAGATGCTGAGCTGCTGTTCGGGCTGAAGCATCAACAGCTGCTGCAGCACTTTGCTCGGGTTCGGCCCCCTGAAGCCACAGAGAGACGATGAGACCCGAAGGAAACAAGCCTGGAGACACACTTCCTGTACGGTTAACAACTCACTTATCAGGATGTGTGTGTGTGTGTGTGTTTATCTTATATTAATATATCTACACTCATGTGTGTGTGTGTTTATCTTATATTAATATATCTACACTCATGTGTGTGTGTTTATCTTATATTAATATATCTACACTCATGTGTGTGTGTGTGTGTGTTTATTTAGCTTTATGTTTAGACACATATTTGCTCGCATCACCAGGTTTTACTAGTTAACCTCAACACTGGTATCAGAATCAGTGATTACTGATTAGTATTTTATGGTGGATTATTGGTGCCACAGTGACGGGAAATAAATCTGACATCTTCTGAATAAAGTCAGAATATTTCAAGAAATAAATGTAATATTGTCAAAATAAACTATTTTTTTTTAAAATACAAGAATAAATAAAAGAAAAATAAATAATAACGATGATAATTATAAAGAATAAAAGTATAAAAGTTGTGCGTCTGTGCTGTGGGCTCCTGGACAGGTGGACAGGTGAGACATAAATCCATGGAGCAGCAGCACAATAATAATCACAGTAATGAATCAGCCGAAGCTTTCTGAGAACTGATGAACACCAGAGTCTGATCACATGTTCAGGTGCAGCGTCTCACCTGATGAAGCTGGCGATGTAGACGTGAGTGAAGGTGGCCATCAGGTACTGACAGTCGAAGCGATCCATGATGCCGCCGTGGCCGGGGATGGTGTTGGCAAAGTCCTGCAGGAGAGGAGGAGAGGAGAGCAATAAGAATGAGCTCAGTTTTCAAAATAAAAGCCCCCCTGCAGACTGTCAGAGGTATATTCCAGCAGCACATCAGTATTATTCTCTAATGGGGGGGGCACCAGGCCAGACGTCAGCCGCTCAGAGGGTTTTTAACACCATGACGACCAGAGGTTCATCTGGGATGGAGAAACACTCTGACTGTGACTTTAGCTGCTGTCTGTAGCTGCAGCACAACAAAGCAGGAAGTACATCCAAAAAACACATTTAAAGCAGCAGAAGAAGAAACGCAGCCTGTTTGATCCTGTTAGAAACACATTTAAAGCAGCAGAAGAAGAAACGAGGCCTGTTTGATCCTGTTAGAAACACATTTAAAGCAGCAGAAGAAGAAACGCAGCCTGTTTGATCCTGTTAGAAACACATTTAAAATGACAATAACTGGTTCAGCTAAAGAGCATTTGTCTAAATATGTTTATTACTGTGAACAAAAAAAATACTTCTTGACATTAACCGTATTTTGTGGCCTAAAATTCAGATTATTTCCTGTAAGAGATCTTTAATCTCTGGCGTCTCCTGCTGCTGTGGGGAATTAAACGAAGCCGGTCCGACCGGTTTTTCTGCAGCAGCTCACACAATCATTTCTTCACAGTGGTGGTAAAACTGAGATTTTTAACAACAAAGTTGTGAGAATGTTGTGAGCTAAAAATAAATAATAAAGTGATAAAAGCATAAAACCACGTCCCAGACACAGAAGAACAGACTTGACTTTACCTTTATTTTGAAGGCTCGCTTGAAGCCGCTGGCGAAGAAGCCGCCGAAGGGCCCGATGAGGGAGCCGAAGGACGAGAGGAAGACGCTGTGGATCTGGAAGGGGTAGAGGTTCACCGTTTTCTACAAGAGGAGAAACAACAGGACAAAACATAACAGCAGGAGGTCATTTTTATAGACAACCAGGTAACTGGCACACCTGAATATGGAAGAACTTTAAATATGAAGGAATGTTTGAAAAAAAAGAAAAGGAAAATATGGTGTTAGTTTCCTCTCTTATCCTTTTTTTACTGTGAATTTTATTTTGTTTTATTTTTTGTCCAAATTTATTTTAAATTAAATTTTACTTAATTTTCCCCTTTGGAATCACTATAACCATATTTATCTATTTATTTACTTACTTATTATTATTATTTTCAATAATTCTTCACCATTAACTTATTTATTTATTGTTTTTTTTAAAGTAGGTCTTTCTTTCTTAATTTCTTAAACAATGTATATGTACCTGTTGGGTAAAAGGGCATTAAAGAAATTATACTACTGATATATGTACGTCTTCAAATTATGATAAAGAAAACTGGAAAAAAACAATAAAAATAATAATATTATTAATAATGACATTGGCATTATATTTAGTAAAACCTTTAGTTTCCCTGAACAGTCCTCTAATGACCTCCAACACGTTCATAGTAGTGAAATGCTTAATTCTAATTGTTTTGTATATTTTTATATTTCTATGTTTTCATGTTTTATGGGTCTCACCCATCTCAGCGTGTTCTGCACCACAGCAGGAAGAGTGTACTCCTGCATCACGAAGATATCCGAGGGCTCACACTCCACCATGAAGCCGTTGGTCTCACTGTTGAAGCCGACGGGACACACGAAGTACTGGAACTGGGACAGGAGGTAGGCCAGCTGGGGGGGGGCACACACACACACACACACACACACACACACACACACACACACACACACACACACACACACACACACACACACACACACACACACACAGTCCACTTCTATCAGGTAAGTTTTGTTTCTTAACTTTCCTTAAACGATAAATAATATTTTTTACAAAGTGAGTCGATTAATCTTGTTGATCATTTTCTCTGTTAATCGATCAGCTGTTTGGTCCATAAAAAGTGTTGATCTGTGCTTCCTAAAGCTGACAGATATTCAGTCTACCAGGAAATATCTACAATTAACAAGCTGGAATCAGAGAATTCTGACTTTTTTTTTCTTACAAAATGACTCAAAATGATTTATCGATTATCAAAATAGTTGGTGATTAAATCCAAAATCGATTAATTGTCGCAGCTCTAATTGTGAATCGTGAATGTGAGGCGACTGGAGCAGAGCTCGGAGGCTGGTGAGCGCGTCGAGTACTCACGATGAAGCCGAAGACGACGGTGGAGAAGAAGCCGCCGATGAAGCCCTCCCAGGTCTTCTTGGGCGACAGCTGCAGGGTGTGGACACACACACACACACACACACACACACACACACACAGTCACACACAGTCACACACAGTCACACACACACACAGTCACACACACACACACACAGTCACACACACAGTCACACACACATCAGTACACGTGATTTCAGAATAAAGCTCCTTTTCCTCCTGCTGACCTCGACCTCGTCAGGATCACTTTAACCTTTAATCTTGTATTTCATAACGTCTCATTTACAGAGTAAATATAAGAGGAAGCTGAGTGTCGTCAGCCTGTCGTCATTTATCCGTCCACAAAATGTACAAACTTTTCCAGGACTTTTCATGGACCCCTGATGAAATGTCCATGTGGTTTGAAGCTGAATGACTCTGAATTATTCCAATGCTACTCAAACTTCACTGCTTCTGATCCTTCTGCTCTTGTGTTTCAGTCGGCTGCGCCGTTAGCTTTACCTTGATCAGTGGAGTCCTCCCGAAGAAGAACCCGAACAGGTAGGCCATGATGTCGTTACAGATCACAATGGAGATCGGGACGATGAACCTGGACAAAAAAGGGGATTTGCACAATGTGAGGAGGCGGTGGAGAGAACTCAGACCGACCACAAGCCAAAACCTGACCGATTCTGGCCGTGGCTGATAAATGTGTCTGTTTTATATTCTACTGAGGCAACATGTGAATAATTACTGGAAATCTAGATGACTAAAGTACTTTTATCTGTTCACATCCTGGTGTCTGAACGACTGGTAGGTGCTAAAAGTGTTGGAATTGGTCCAGTAGGCCACCAAACAGGCTGCAGTGGGTTCAGGTTGGAGCTGTTTGTGTCTTTTAGAATAACACTCTGAGCCTGTCAGTGGATCAAACAAGCTCTTTTAGTGGACCTACTGTGATCAGGTGCAGTTGTCCCACAGGATCACATTATAACCAATGGAGACTGTTTGGTGGCTGCTGGCTGAGGTGATCTACTGGTGATCTACTGGACCAGTTCCAACACTTTTACTACCTACCAGTCACTCAGACACCAGGATAAGTAGAAATCGGACCAATTTCTAAAAACTACCGGACTCTTCCTTTAATTAAAAACAGTTTGTGCTAGCACTACAACAGTGAGAGCACAGTCACGACGACACACGTGCAGCGAGAGTCACAGACAACATTGCGGGTTCCTCCGGTGCGTCTGCGTCCTGCTTACCAGATCATCCCTTCAAACAGGTTCTGAATGACAAGGTGGGACTGAGTTACCACAATCAACAGGGTCACATGGGTCCAAGCAAACTGGAATGGCAAACACAAACACAAACACCACAGCGTCACTGCACCAGAATGTGGCCACGCCTGCTCGCAGGTCGGCTCGCGTCAGAGAACAGTGGAGTCATACAGACGGACGGACGGACGGACGGACGGACAGAGTGAGATGACACACGAGTCCGAAACATCACAACAAATGAACGTATGACGGTGAGAGCAGAGCAGGCAGCAGGCCGAAAAGCTTTAACCAACATTATCGTATTCTGTGAAGATGCATGCAGCAATATTATCAAAATAACATGAAGAAATAAAAGACAGCAGATTAATAAAACCAAACAGGAGCTGAGAAAGTGCCTTCTGTTCCCTGTGATTATCACTATAGAAGAACCAGACAATCCCTGTTTTAAACTTCTGATGATGTAGTAATACAGATTATTTTTGGGGGCCAGAAGTCTAAAGAAAATGTCAGGACATATATTTTTCTGCAAGATAACTTAATTCAATTAATCAGTACATGCAAAATGCTTGCAAATAATTAATAATATCAAGTTTATTCCTAGTTAACAATAAAGTTAGACTGGGCCAGAAGGTGCCCACAGATGGCAGAAAAAGCAAAATGGATGAACGTGAAGTGAAAGCTGAGGCCATTGTAGAAGTCCAGCATTTATCCAGATCAAACTCTGCTTGGACAGCGAATCAGTGGGAAACACAGAATAACAAAAGCTGCAGCATTTAAAGAGATAACTGTGGTGTTTTTAACTCTGGGTCCTAGTTTGTTGGTGTCCAAAAGGCCGGCTGGGTACAAAACAGTTGGACCTGTGAGATTCTTAACCACAAATGGCTGTTATATCGTTTTCTGCCAACACACCAGACTCCATTCACAAAAATAGGTATTTTACACAGCTGGTCTGCTGCTGTCATCTCTCTCCTTTACCATGTCATGGTAGGTTAGTCTTCTTGTGTGAGCTTTTCAGAGCGTGTGTTTCACATATTTTATCACCTTCTACTAGTCACACAAACCAACTAACTGATTGAGCAGTAGACCAACAACGCCTGTCCGTGAGGTAAAATTACTCTTTTTGACAATGGAGTCTGGTGGCTAAAAACAGGTCGATAAATTTTACTTGTAAACTTAATTTATATAATTTACTTTATTCATTTATCAATAACTAAACATTAAATAACATTAAATAAAACTCCACAGTGTAAAATAACTTTTTTTTAGCTATTTTTTTTCTCTCAAGTCAGTGATTCCAGTTGAGAGTAGAATCAAAGAAGCTAACAATCTTCTTTTCTTCGGTAGTAACATTAGCATAGTCAGCTAAAGTTAAAATCCCTGTTTTAGTGAATGTAGTCTGGTGTGTGTGCAGAGAGCGATACACTTAGAATAACAATCTGAGCCTGTCAGTGGCTAAAACAAGCACTTTTAGTGGACGTGCTAGTCGTTTACACACCAAAATATATTTAAAAAAGGGCCCAGGTTTAAAAGAAAACACTTCTGTTTCAAAAGAGCTGAAAAGTGGCCAGAAAGACTTCAACAATGGCAGCATGAAACTGTGATGAGTTTCCAAAGTCTTGTCAGAGGGAGATAACAGGAGGTCAGAAGCAGTGGGCGAGGATGGACAGGACGGTTAGTGGAGGAGGAGGAGGAGGAGGAGGAGGAGGAGGAGGAGGAGGAGGAGGAGGAAGACGAGGGGCGGGGGGTTACTGGGCTGATACACACCATATAAAACTGCAGGCGGTAATGTTTCTTCACTAAACTCAGCACAAACATGCAGAAACCTGTGAAAGAGCAGACAACATGCTGTCAGTTTTACCCCAAGTTGAAAAGGTAGATAAAAATAATCACACACAATGTTTTATTTCCTGTGTGGGGAGGTGTGTGTGTCGCATGCCACGATGTTCTGTTGTGTCATGACTGTGCACTTTAATTCAGACGTTTGGATTGAGGAGGCTGACGGCTGAAAGCTCCGGTGTCGGGTTTATCTGCATGAACCCGTGGAGGCCCTCAGGGGAGCCGTTACTGCCGGCGGACTCAGAAGATGCTGCCGTCTGGTTCAGAGCGTCCTTGGGACCGAAGGCTGCAGCCGACGCCCGATAGGTCGACTGAAAGACGACCAGGTCAGCTACGCTCAGGGAGAAACGTGTTCAACCTGCTTCAGACGCTGAAACTGAACCAGCAGACGGCAGCTCTGTTCATCCCTCCTCACTTGATAAATAGTTAATGGACCATACCAGTGTTTTTACATTGAAGAGTTTGCAGTACATACTTAAAGAATAACACCAGTATTTTTCCCTCTGTGTTCACATCCTGGTGTCTGAGTGACTGGTGGGTAGTAAAAGTGTTGGAACTGGTCCAGTAGATCACCTCAGCCAGCAGACACCAAACGGGCTGCAATGGCTGCAACGTGATCCTTTGGGACAACTGCACCTGATCACAGTAGGTCCACTAAAAGAGCTTGTTTGATCCACTGACAGGCTCAGAGTGTTATTCTAAGTGTGTGACAGCATCATGGAAAGGATCCCTACAGAGAGAGACCTGGAAGATCCTTTTGGTTTAACCACAAACAGCACACATACCAGACTACATTCACTAAAACAGGGATTTTAGAGAACAGGACACAGGAGCTGCTGGTGTAGTTACGGTGACTTTGGTGTCTTAAATAGTTACTTTGGATGAGACCTGACTGTTTAAAACACCAAAGTCACACAGCAACACAGAGAGACTGACTGATGGAGGCAGCAGTAGACCAACAGCTCCTGTGTCCTGTGAGCTAAAATCCCTGTTTTAGTGAATGTAGTCTGGTGTGTGTGCTGTTTGTGGTTAAACCAAAAGGATCTTCCAGGTCTCTCTCTGTAGGGATCCTTTCCATGATGCTGTCACACACTTAGAATAACACTCTGAGCCTGTCAGTGGATCAAACAAGCTCTTTTAGTGGACCTACTGTGATCAGGTGCAGTTGTCCCAAAGGATCACGTTGCAGCCTTTGCAGCCCGTTTGAACCTTCCAGGCCTCTTAAACGAGCTTTCATTCAATTCACATCATAAAATAAGTTTAAACTATAAATCTAATTCACTGTAAACAGAAAAAACACTGGCATGGTCCAGTACAGAGAGAGCTGTTCAGGCGTTAACATGAAAGCAGGTTTCTTGTGAATGTGAACTATTAATATACAGAGTGTCTTGATAAACGCCACATGCTCCACATTAGTGGTTTTATGGCACATCCGGCTGCGGTTTGCCAGAGTAATAAAGCTCCCAATCAGTAAATGATACCTCCAAAGAAAAACAGATGAGCTCATGTTGTCGTGAGTCAGTTTATAACCTCATTATCTTAAATGTTTCCCTTTTTTCTCCCTAGTGATGCTGCTTGTAACCCAATTCTACTACACACACGCCGTTTCTGGTGACATCAGATCCACCGCTAAAGAAAACCTGAATGGAGGCCGACGGGTCAACGTGTGTGTGTGTGTGTGTGTGTGTGTGTGTTTTCAGATGCAGCAGACGTGACGTGTCGTCCTGAAGGTGAGACTTACCTGCGAGGTACAAAGCAAAGGAGATGAAGCGGTGATAGCGAGCCAGGAACTGCAGGGGCTCCTCCCTCTGCACCAGAGCCCCGAAGTAATCAGCCACCGTTTCACCATAGAAGAAGTAGTTCACACAAATCAGGAAGTACCTGAGGTAAAAACACACACACACACACAGTCAGCTTCAGGTTTCTAATCTGAAATGTACGACAAATTCAGATTAAAAGAAAAAGAAAAGAGAAAATTCCCTTCCTGCTAAATCAGATTCTAAAGTATCTGATGAGGGCAGATTGTATTTTTCTTTTATTTTCCAACTCAAATCTCAGAAAATATCCATATTTTCTTCTTGTAAATTTCCAGAGAGTATATACGAGTTTTATCACGTAACTTTTTCTCTTAAATTTACCACTTGATCTCAGACTTTGTTTTTTTTCACATAAATTTATGACTTTAATCTCAAATATACATTTTTTTTTCTTGTGAATTTACGACTTTATAATCTCAGAAAATATTTGAGTTCATTTCTTGTAAATTTACTTTAATCTCAGAGGATATAAGAGTTCTTTTTAGATACTTTTTTTAGTTTTTTCCTTGTAGATTTACCACTTTGATCCACAATACCACTTTAGGGCTGAATTGGAACGTTTAACTACCCAGATATTTGTTTATTGGGTGTTTTTTAAAATGATTTTTAAAGCACATTCTCCTACTATATTTAACTTTTTATTAAACTGTTAAAATGAGTTCTTTTCTCTGAATATTTCCCTCCTCCAGCTGTGATTATTATTATTATTGTTTGTTTCTCACCTGCAGCACCTAATCCTCATTCTGCTCATTCGGTTCCTTCATACTAAAGAAATCAACCATCCACCCATGATTTTCCTGCCTCCGTCTCCATAGCAACAGCCTGTTTAACGTTTCAGAATTGATTGTTAAACAAAGCTGTGTGATAATGTGTGAAAAACTCTGTAGTGTTGGACGTGTGCTGAGTGGGTCACTGGGTTTAAACGTCTACCGCTGTTTCTCACCCGCTGCACATTGACCTGTGTGTGTGTGTGTGTGTGTGTAGTTGAAAGGGGGCAAGTTTCAATTAGTCTTCATTTGCTTCCAACACGGCAGTGATCTTTGCCCCCGGCTGTCTGAGACACACACACACACACACACACACACACACACACAGCGGGGCGTGTGTGTGTGTGTGTGTGTGACCAGTTAACAGAAACAGAAACAGGAGTGAACTTGGACGCTGTGCCGGTGGTGGTAGGTGGCGTTGTGTCAGTGTGTTAACGGAGAGTTTCTGCCTGTTTCTGTGCCGTTCGGACACACAGCTGGGTCCATCTGTCTTTCCCTGTCAGCCTGGAACGAACCGCAGGACGTCTGCGTAAACCAATAATAAACATGTGTGTTTGTCAAGCTACAAGCCAAATTTGGAAAAACAACTCTAAGTTTATAAAGTTCAGTTTCACAATCTTGACATCAGCAGCGTTTCCTGCTCTGGAACGCTTCGTCTGTCTGCTTCAACATCTTTATTTACTGATTTCTTTATACACATGAGCACCTGGTTCCAGTGGGAGTTCGATTAGTGATGTGCAGGAACATTTTCATTTAATTAACACCTGAAAATACTGTTTCCTACAACACAGAGCCTTCAGTCGTGATGAGTGAAGCTGCTCCTTCAGCGTAAAGCTCAGTTTATGTTGTTCTACTTTCAGCAGTGAGCCAATGTCGTCTCAGAGTGACGTCAATCAGATGTTTCAGTTTGTCAAGACAAACTGTGAAGCTACTGAACTCATCCAGACACATTTCCACTTAAAACCACACCGAGCACCGAGTGTGTGTGTGTGTGTGTGTGAAAATAAACGATCATAATCACTTATCAATACATCAACGCAGGATTCGAACCTCAGTCTCCCAGGTACAAGTTCAGGTGAACTCTTCTCACTCACTGACTTTATCGGACTTTAAACTCTGTCGTCCTTCCAGCAGAAAGTCCTGAAGGTTAAAAACCACCTCACAGATATTTAGTCAGTTATCATATCAGTGATGAAGCTGTTATTTCTGACTGGACCTGAACGCTCCGCTGACAGGAGAGAGACTTCCTGTGATTTCTTAGAAAATAAAAGCTGTTTTATTTCTGGTAAACACTTAAAACCACTGAATTAAACCCTCAGCGTGCTTCAGCATCCCGTCCTGCCTCCTGAGTGCTTCAGCAGGTGCTTCAGCAGGTGGGAACAGGGACACACGGTCTGCTGCTGCTGCCTTCACAGACTGTGTGTTTGTGGCTTCATGTGTTAAAGGGAGACTCCGGATGTCAGAGCCGATTCTCTGGGAAGGTTTATCTGAGAAAACGGCTTCAGTAAAGACGGGAAATGTGATGTTTAATACACCAACTACATATGATGCAACCAGACAGAACTAATTAGGACACAACCTGGCTCAAATATTCAAAGAAGGTTGTCTGATCAGTTTTTGTAAAAGTGGGGGTGCAGCTAAATGTAGATTTTATTTAATCTTATTTTGTATTTAATCTGCACACACGTGTTATTTCTGTTAATCTGTGTACTGGAGTAAAAAAAAAAAAAAAAAGTAAATAACAATAATACTCCTGCAGTGTTGCTCCCCCAGCGGGCGCTACAGGTCTACCCACAATCCTTCACTCTGATCAACACTTTCACTGTCACAGAGTCAGAAACAAACCCTGCCTACTCACACTAAAGTGGATTAAATATGAATCTAAAGCTGCTGTTCACATCATATCCTCCTCTACGTGACGGAACCTGTACTCAGTATTATATATTATATATTATATAGGTCAAAAGTTTATGCTGAAGCTAAATGTGTGTTTGCTCTGTTCTCGTTTCCCTGCTCGTCTCTTTATGTGTCAGCATGTGAGAGCGTGTCTAAAACCAAAGTCGGATTCATCGCATGCGTTCACATATTCGGTCCCGAGGGCGGATCCCTCCCGGTCCCTGACACGCCGACACTGCCTCTGCTGTTTGCAGTGAAATCCGTTCTCCTCACCAGCTTAGCGTCCTGAACCACGGCAGCTCGTAGGAATGGTAAACTCTGTAGCCGATGGTGATGATTTCTTGGAAACATTTGATTTGGACAGTCATGACCTGCGTGGAGATGGTGAGAGAAGAGCAGAAAGATGGTGAGAGAGCGCCTGAGGGATGAGAGTCAGAGTCCGTAACAGTAAAAGGATCGATCGCTGTCACTTACCACTAATATAAGAGTGACCGGTCCCATGTAGATGATGAGGAAAAAGCCTGATATCATGGCTAAAGACAGGACGCCTCGGATCCAGTAGTTCTTCCATCTGTGGGGAAAAGGAAACTTAATATTTATTACCTAAAGTTACATGAATGTCATTAAACCGTTCATGCTTCATTTGGCTTTTTATTCAGAGTGACACAGACATGGTTTAGTCCGATATCAGAACGGTAGCTCATGACTGACGTGCTCATTAGTATTTTAATCTCAAAGAATATATCTTGTAAATCATCATTTTGTCCAACTATGATGGAAACCGATGGGTGAGGGTGTGGGCCGACCCAAATAAAGTGTAAACCAGTGTAGAGAGCTAGCCGAGCTCACAGCGGCTCAGATCAGGCTTCATCCTGTCTCCTTCAGTTTGTGACCGACGTACGGCGTTGACCCGATGACTACAACTCATTTCCCCCTCTGACGGCTAAAGAACGTGGGCCGGGGCCGAGGCCTCGTCCTCTGGACTGTTTTTCCCAACACGCCATGCAGCGCGCTGAGGCTGCTGTGAGCCAAACTGCTGCCTGGGAGGAAAACAAAAGAGAGGAAACGGCTAAAAGCTGCACAGGAGCCAAGCAGGGCAGAGAGGCTGCTGCTGCTGCTGCTGCTGTTTGAATGGAGGAGAAAAACAGCTGCATCATGAAAAAAGCTGCTGCTGCTTCCCCTCAGCGCTGTGGCCTCTCTCTCTCTCTCTCTCTCTCTCTGAGTCCATCCCTCCATCACTCACACTTTCACCTTCAGGTCCATCTATTCTTTCTCCTCTCCTCTGTCATTTGTGCTTTTTGTCCCTCGCTGCCATCCCTCTGTTTTGTCTGTACGTAATCTTCCCCATCCCTCCCGTGTGTTTCTCTTCATCTTTCCCGTCTCCTAATTTCCTTCCCTTTCTCCCTCCCTCCCTCCCTCCTTCCTCCCTTCATCCCTCTGCAGCACACCGGCTCCGTGACGCTCCGGCCTGCAGGGATTAGTGCTTCCCTCCTCGTGAGCCTTTAAGCCCTGTGACCTGGCCGTCCCTCATTGGTCACGCCCTCCACTCCTCATCTGTATTATCAAACAGGGCCACGTTCATGAGTGTGTTTCACCGGGCTGCTTCCACACCGCACCGACGACTACTGTGCACGACCGGTTCTCAAGATCAAGGTCAAAATTATTTATTCGTCCCTCGAGGGGCAGTTTGAGGCGGCAGACATGCAAACAAAAAGCACACAGGAGCAATTCATTTACACAAATACAATCTAAAAATGAATAACAGTGGCCGACCCACAGCATCAAACACCACAAGGCAAAAGGAAGTAAGTAAAAAAAGTGAAAACAAAGAGATTCAAGTGTGTTTATCAGTCGAAGAGAAGCTGATCACAAGTCTGACGGCTCCCAGAATAAAACCAAACTTCTCTCTGTTTGTTTCAGGCACAGACGATCTGAAACGCTCCTGACGGCAGCAGCTCACTGATGCTGCCCTGACTGGTCCTGTGAGGTTTTTAAATCCCAGCCTTTCAATACTTTCAGACTTTGTTATGTTTATTTAAAGGTTCTGGCACTCAAACGTCAGTCTGTCGTGTTCAAACCACAACACATGACGCCTTAGAAATCATCACGTAGTTCTGGGTGATAAGACAACAGTGATACGTGCCGCCTGGACGCCTTATCGATAGCAAAAAGAGAACTGTTTGATAGTTTATTTTACTGTCAGGAAATCACATAAAGGAATACATAAAGTTCTGCCCCCCATGACCTCCTTCCCTGACTCAGACTATCTTATCCCTCGATAGGAGGAGCGACGGTTGTTGTGACACAGCAACAGTGTGTTGATAAAAAAAAAGAACAGGTCAGCTCGCCAGTGTGGCAGCGTCTGACTGATCAGAGCGCTGAGGAGCAGCACGACCCCGAACCTTCATCATCTTCATCACAAACGGAGCCGACGGCCGCTTTCCACTTACTTCTAAAGAAGTAATGTTGTGTACACGGAGAATGAACTTCAACGGTTCAACCACACTGATGACTGAGAGGGCAGAGAGAGATGAAGATCGTCTAAGCAACTGGTAAATAAAAGATTCGCTCCTGGTCTGTTTGTGACGGACTTCGGAAGAGAATCAGCTCAGTTTTCAAAATAAAAGCCCCCCTGCAGACTGTCAGTGGTATATTCCAGCAGCACATCAGTATTATTCTCTAATGGGGGGGGCACCAGGCCAGACGTCAGCCGCTCAGAGGGTTTTTAACACCATGACGACCAGAGGTTCATCTGGGATGGAGAAACACTCTGACTGTGACTTTAGCTGCTGTCTGTAGCTGCAGCACAACAAAGCAGGAAGTACATCCAAGAAACACATTTAAAGCAGCAGAAGAAGAAACACGGCCTGTTTGATCACGTTAGAGACACATTTAAAGCAGCAGAAGAAGAAACGCGGCCTGTTTGATCCTGTTAGAAACACATTTAAAGCAGTAGAAGAAGAAACGCGGCCTGTTCGATCCCGTTAGAAACACATTTAAAGCAGCAGAAGAAGAAGAAACGCGGCCTGTTTGATCCTGTTAGAAACACATTTAAAGCAGTAGAAGAAGAAACGCGGCCTGTTCGATCCCGTTAGAAACACATTTAAAGCAGCAGAAGAAGAAACGCGGCCTGTTCGATCCCGTTAGAAACACATTTAAAGCAGCAGAAGAAGAAGAAACGCGGCCTGTTTGATCCCGTTAGAAACACATTTAAAGCAGTAGAAGAAGAAACACGGCCTGTTTGATCCTGTTAGAAACACATTTAAAGCAGTAGAAGAAGAAACGCGGCCTGTTCGATCCCGTTAGAAACACATTTAAAGCAGCAGAAGAAGAAACGCGGCCTGTTTGATCCTGTTAGAAACACATTTAAAGCAGTAGAAGAAGAAACGCGGCCTGTTCGATCCCGTTAGAAACACATTTAAAGCAGCAGAAGAAGAAACGCGGCCTGTTCGATCCCGTTAGAAACACATTTAAAGCAGCAGAAGAAGAAGAAACGCGGCCTGTTTGATCCCGTTAGAAACACATTTAAAGCAGTAGAAGAAGAAACACGGCCTGTTCGATCCCGTTAGAAACACATTTAAAGCAGCAGAAGAAGAAACGCGGCCTGTTTGATCCTGTTAGAAACACATTTAAAGCAGTAGAAGAAGAAACGCGGCCTGTTTGATCCTGTTAGAAACACATTTAAAGCAGTAGAAGAAGAAACGCGGCCTGTTTGATCCCGTTAGAAACACATTTAAAGCAGTAGAAGAAGAAACGCGGCCTGTTTGATCCTGTTAGAAGCTCCAACATCAGTTTAACGACCAAACCAGCTAAATCTGAGCAGCTAATCAGCAGGAAAATTCCCGGTGGGACATGAAGCCACAGAGGACGGAACAAAACCGGGCCGCAGCTGGAACGGCACACAGAAGAACCCGGTGGGACCAGAGGGAATAAACAGTGTTGTTCTGATGCTGCTCTGAAAGGTGGTTAAATTCAACCTTTTGTCTTCTGCTTCTCGTTCAAAACAGGTCGTTACAAATGGGCAATAATTATCAATATCCACTGAAACATAACAACTTTCAGCACTGCGGTCAGGCCACTTTTGTTTTTCCATATTTTTCCAGACATAACCTTTAAGAACAGAACCTCCTTCCTGAATTTCTGCCATTTCAGACTACGAGTTAATTCGCTCCCGTGTGACAGTGACACAGTTCTGCATGCAGCTTCGTAAAGGGAGCAGCCAGCACACTGTTCACCTGAGCACCAACAATACCTGACACAACAGGCTGTCAGCACACCTTTTTCACGGCCTGACGCTCGGGTGCAGAGGAAATACCTGACTTCTCAAACATGTGACGGATCAGTGACTTATTGTAGGTGTGTCAACTGAGTTTGAACCACCAGATCTCACTATGTTTTCTGCATGTAACACACAGCACATATAGACACAGGAGAGCTGTACAGGCTGAACTGTACTAACTGTGAATAAAAACATATAATCCTGTCATTTTAGATTAAATCTGGAGAGAAAATGTGAACAAAAATCAACAGAAGTCACTGGCAGAATGCTGAGAATCTGTGAGGACCCCACTTCACCCACTGTGTGCGTCCTCTGATTGGCTGCGCCTCCTTCGCTGCGTTAATAAGAGCATGTTCAAACACCTCTGCAGGTTCTATTTCTGGTCCAATTAAGCTGCATGCACAGCGGGAAGATGATCAGTCACTCTGTCAGGGTCATTTCATGATCGATGGGGGAAAACCGCCGGGTACAGCAGGACTGTGGCTGAAGCACATTCGAACAGGACCTCAGGCTTCTTTGGTTTGTAAAATCAGTGACCCGCACGTTTAAAACACTATCGCACTGAAGTCTGCATTTACGTTTGTTCTCTTCCTGTTGTGGCTTAAAATCAAACCATCCAACAGCAGACCAGCACACACGAGTCTGAGTGAATGATTTAGTGTTTCATTAAAAATGAACCTGTAATGTACACATTTACTCTTACTTAAGTAAACCATCTACAAAGCCTGTTAAGCTAAAATAGACTAGGTGTTTGTAACCCTGGGTCCTCTCTGTACATATCCTGGTGTCTAAATGACTGGTAGGTACTATAAGTGTTGGAATTGGTCCAGTAGTGTGTGACAGCATCATGGAAAGGATCCCTACAGAGAGAGACCTGGAAGATCCTTTTGGTTTAACCACAAACAGCACACACACCAGACTCCATTCACTAAAACAGGGATTTTAGCTCACAGGACACAGGAGCTGCTGCTCTGCTGCTGCCTCCATCAGTTAGTTTGTCTGTGTTGTTGTGTGACTTCGGTGATTTAAAACATTAGTTCAGATTCAACACAATATATTCATTATGGACAATAACAAATAAACTAACTGACTGAGGCAATGGTAGACTTGGCAAAAATCCCTGTTTTAGTGAATGTAGTCTGGTGTGTGTGCAGAGAGCTTAAATCCCTGTTTTAGTGAATGTAGTCTGGTGTGTGTGCAGAGAGCTTAAATCCCTGTTTTAGTGAATGTAGTCTGGTGTGTGTGCAGAGAGCTTAAATCACTGTTTTAGTGAATGTAGTCTGGTGTGTGTGCAGAGAGCTTAAATCACTGTTTTAGTGAATGTAGTCTGGTGTGTGTGCTGTTTGTGGTTAAACCAAAAGGATCTTCCAGGTCTCTCTCTGTAGGGATCCTTTCCATGATGCTGTCACACACTGAGAATAACACTCTGAGCTTACTGGACCAAACCCAGATATACCAGAATTGTCCTTTAATCTAATTTTCTTAGATCCATGTAGCTTGATCCGGATACAGAGTATTTCCTGTTAAATATCTAAGCAGTGACACCTTCAAGATGCACCACAGGAACAAACACCTGTTGGCGTCTGTCTCTTGTGAGTGTCTGGGGGTGTGTGTACCTGGGCGGCAGGCCCTCCAGGGCTTTGTTCAGGCATTGTGGAGTGTTGTCTGTATCCCCTGAGGACAGAGGAACATCTGGAGTGTCTGCTTTGGAGTCACCGTCATTGTCTCCCTCTGCGTCGCCTTGCAGGCCCAGCCTGTCGTCTCCATCAGCCTCCTGCCGGGACACACAGACGCATATTAAAACACAGAAAAAAGTGTCTTTACATTGTTTTAGATTGCCACGATTATTAATGGGCGCTCTGTGGACCAGGAGTTAAACTGCTAAAACTAATTATCGAGCCTTAATCTGTGCCTTTTGGTAGAACACAGCTGATTTAAGGACAACTATTACTACCACCACTGCTGCTACTACTACTACTGAAGCTACTGTATAAAACATGACTTGTGATCTGTTCTTCTTTCCTCCTTTCGTACAGACGTATCCTCACACGCCACACATTTATCTGCTGACCTGCACTGAAACATGTTCCCATATATCTGGGAACATAATAACTCCACCGTTTCGACATATTTCAGCCCAGCGAAGTGCCTCCAAATGCCCATAGAAGGAGGAGCTTCCCTTGTCCTGAGGCGGCTGGAGGATTAGCGGCCGGGCTGAAAGTCTACACCTGGTGTCGACAGGTTAACAGGCTGCTGCCTGGGAGCCAAACATCTTTATTAGCGTTAATGAATCTTTAATCTGGATTTAAAGCGGCTCAGCAGCCTCAGCCTCTACGGGAGCACGAACACGGCGTCTGTTAGGACCGACAGGGAGGAGGAAGATCTATTTCAATCAGCCTCTTCATCACATCGGTCGGGTTTCATTAGCATACGTTGCTTCTCTCTGTGCTTTGAGGCGGCGTCGCCTGAGCTCAGCCGCTCGTTTGAAAGACACAGATTTCAGTCGCGGTGTTTCTGCTCGATAAGCAGCTCAGCACAGTTTACAGTAAACAGCCACGTAAACGCTATCAGATCCCAGTAAACACTGACGTAAACACAAAAAAGGTTCTGTTGGTTAGAAACCACAGCCCAAAACATCATTTTCACTCTTTAGTCACTATCAATTGTTTTTTCTTCTGTGTATTCTCTTTTTATTACATTTTTTATTATATATTATTATATATTAAGATTTTTTGTATCACTATAACCATCTTTTTTAATTTTTCTATTTATCTATTTTCAACTGTTCTACCTATTCATTTATTTTTAATTTTCTACCTATTTGTTTATTTTTAAATGCTCTATCAATTTATTTAATTTTAAATCTTCTACCTATTTATTTATTTTTAAATCTTCTACCTATTTATTTATTTTTAAATCTTCTACCTATTCATTTATTTTTTTACCTATTTATTTATTTTTAAATCTTCTACCTATTTATTTAATTTTAAATCTTCTACCTATTTATTTATTTTTAAATCTTCTACCTATTTGTTTATTTTTAAATGTTCTATCAATTTATTGAATTTTAAATTTTCTACCTATTTATTTATTTTTAAATCTTCAACCTATTTATTTATTTTTAAATCTTCTACCTATTTATTTATTTTCAAATGATCTATTTATCTTTAAATTCTTCTTCGTGTTGTTTTGATTCAGTCTCTCTTACTTCATTTCTATTACTGTACTACTATTATTCTGTCAGTCTCTCTCCATGTATAGATGTACACACACACACACACACACACACACACACACACACACACATCAGGACATGATGGATTTTCAGAAGTAGCACCGTCGGTGTGGACGTGGCCTCAGAAGCTCCAACATCATTAATAAGTCAGCAAAGTGACGCTGGAGAAATTAAGCCCAGCTCTTTTGTTCTGCGTTAACGCCGGTAATGGTCTATCATGTCTCACGGCAGCGACCGGAGACACTTCTTCTGCCCAAAAGAGGCTATTTTTAAAGCCCAGTGAAATTCCTCCTGAGCTCACACACCATTTGTGGGAGATTAAGTTTCCTTTTGCACTTGAGAGGCTCGCTGATGCTCAGCACGCCTTTCTTCCTTTCATGGTTACTTTTACTCAAACAACGCTAAATACGGCCGGCGGGGGCGTCGGGGTTAAATCGGGGAGCTTTTCATCTGGAAATAAGGTCTCTGATCCCGGTCAGACGCTTTAATCAACGAGGAAGGTGCTGAAAGACGAAGAGGGCCGAGACAAAGGAGGGGGTCACCTGAGTTGGAGCTGGAGTTCAGCAGAGAAGAAGACGTGTAACTGAAGATTTCCACTCAGGTTTTAATGAGGAAACGCTGAAGCCTGCGGACTGAAACCGTGGAAAGCCTCAGGGTCCTGTCAGAGTGACTTACATATCTGGACTGAACACCACCCCTCTGAGGAAGGCCGAGGAGGAGGAAGAGGAGGAGGAGGTCATGTGGACCAGTGGTCTCACGGCTTTCTATTCAATAAGCACGACCAGACACAAGCTGAGCGACCGATCAATATCATGTCAAGAGCCGTTTCCAGTCTGAAACTGGACAGGCGGCTCACGTGTCTCTGGAGGACGGTTGCCAGGTCTGAGACAGTATCAGTCCAACGGCCAGTAACACCAGTAAAACCAGTCCACTGCCAGTAACACCAGTAACACCGGTCCACTGCCAGTAACACCAGTAAAACCAGTCCAACAGCCAGTAACACCAGTAACACCGGTCCAAAACCAACCTAACTGCCAAAAAAACAGGCCAACGTGTCGGTACTGTGATCGGTACTGTGGTCGGTACTGTGGCCGGTACTGAGGTCGGTTCTGCGGTCGGTACTGTGGTCGGTTCTGTGGTCGGTACTGTGGCCGGTACTGAGGTCGGTTCTGCGGTCGGTACTGTGGTCGGTTCTGTGGTCGGTACTGTGGCCGGTACTGAGGTCGGTTCTGCGGTCGGTACTGTGGTCGGTTCTGTGGTCGGTACTGTGGCCGGTACTGAGGTCGGTTCTGCGGTCGGTACTGTGGCCGGTACTGAGGTCGGTTCTGCGGTCGGTACTGTGGCTGGTACTGTGGTCGGTTCTGTGGCCGGTACTGAGGTCGGTTCTGCGGTCGGTACTGTGGCTGGTACTGTGGTCGGTTCTGCGGTCGGTACTGTGGTCGGTTCTGTGGCCGGTACTGAGGTCGGTACTGTGGTCGGTACTGTGGTCGATTCTGCGGTCGGTACTGTGGTCGGTACTGTGGTTGGTTCTGCGGTCGGTTCTGTGGTCGGTACTGTGGTCGGTACTGTGGTCGGTACTGTGGCTGGTTCTGCGGTCGGTACTGTGGCCGGTTCTGTGGTCGGTACTGTGGTCGGTACTGTGGCCGGTACTGAGGTCGGTTCTGCGGTCGGTACTGTGGTCGGTTCTGTGGTCGGTACTGTGGCCGGTACTGAGGTCGGTTCTGCGGTCGGTACTGTGGTCGGTTCTGTGGTCGGTACTGTGGCCGGTACTGAGGTCGGTTCTGCGGTCGGTACTGTGGTCGGTTCTGTGGTCGGTACTGTGGCCGGTACTGAGGTCGGTTCTGCGGTCGGTACTGTGGCCGGTACTGAGGTCGGTTCTGCGGTCGGTACTGTGGCTGGTACTGTGGTCGGTTCTGTGGCCGGTACTGAGGTCGGTTCTGCGGTCGGTACTGTGGCTGGTACTGTGGTCGGTTCTGCGGTCGGTACTGTGGTCGGTTCTGTGGCCGGTACTGAGGTCGGTACTGTGGTCGGTACTGTGGTCGATTCTGCGGTCGGTACTGTGGTCGGTACTGTGGCTGGTTCTGCGGTCGGTACTGTGGTCGGTACTGTGGTCGGTACTGTGGTCGGTACTGTGGCTGGTTCTGCGGTCGGTACTGTGGCCGGTTCTGTGGTCGGTACTGTGGTCGGTACTGTGGCCGGTACTGAGGTCGGTTCTGCGGTCGGTACTGTGGTCGGTTCTGTGGTCGGTACTGTGGCCGGTACTGAGGTCGGTTCTGCGGTCGGTACTGTGGTCGGTTCTGTGGTCGGTACTGTGGCCGGTACTGAGGTCGGTTCTGCGGTCGGTACTGTGGTCGGTTCTGTGGTCGGTACTGTGGCCGGTACTGAGGTCGGTTCTGCGGTCGGTACTGTGGCCGGTACTGAGGTCGGTTCTGCGGTCGGTACTGTGGCTGGTACTGTGGTCGGTTCTGTGGCCGGTACTGAGGTCGGTTCTGCGGTCGGTACTGTGGTCGGTTCTGTGGTCGGTACTGTGGCCGGTACTGAGGTCGGTTCTGCGGTCGGTACTGTGGCCGGTACTGTGGTCGGTACTGTGGTCGGTTCTGCGGTCGGTACTGTGGTCGGTTCTGTGGCCGGTACTGAGGTCGGTACTGTGGTCGGTACTGTGGTCGATTCTGCGGTCGGTACTGTGGTCGGTACTGTGGCTGGTTCTGCGGTCGGTACTGTGGTCGGTACTGTGGCTGGTTCTGCGGTCGGTACTGTGGCCGGTTCTGTGGTGGTCCAGTAGCTGTGTGTGTAACATGGGACAGACCTGAGCTCCGGTCAGCACATGGCTTCAGACATGAGGTCTAATCTGAGAGAACAAGCTCAATCTCGTTAATCTAACTGTTAAACACAGTTAATCTTTTGCTTGTTTAACAAAGTGCACTAACTGCTGTGTAAATACTTCACAGTCAAACACAATGCTGAGAATCTGTGTGGCAACAATCAGAGTTACGCTCTGGGTCACACGGGTCCTGATACCTTAAATCACCGGCAAACACGGAGAGAAAACACTGCGGCCGCAGAGTCAGACATGAAAGCGGCCACAGCAGACTGAAGGAATCCAAAAATTCACTTTCCTTTTCTGTCCTTCGCCTTTCAAAATGACTGAACTAATAATATACAGGCGCTTCAGAGTGACAGGATTAACCAGTCATGCCACTGTGCCCTGCAGATAAAACGCTGTTTCCTGTCCTGGTGTGTTATTCCAGTGTGTGTGTGTGTGGTTACAGATGTGCATCTCTATGCCAGAAAGGAAGCATTTCGGACAACAGGAACAAACAAGCAGAAAAGTTCAGTCTGGAGGCTTAAAGACGGCATTTCCTTCATTAAAGTGACGGTAAAATAGAGTTTTATGTTGCAGAACACAAGACTTTGTGTGTCTTTGGTGTTTTAAAGGGTTAGTTCAGATTCAACATAGTATTTATGTAACACACAATAACACAAACACACCGACTGATGGAGGCGGCAGCAGACCAGCAGATCCTGTGAGGTAAAATCACTGTTTTTTCAATGTAGTCTGGTGTGTGTGCAGAGAGAAACACCTGGAAGATCCTTTTGGTTTAACCACAAACAGCCGTTGTATCACACCACACCAGACTACATTCACTAAAACAGGAAATTAACCTCACAAAATACAGGAGTTCCTGGTCTGCTGCTGCCTCCATCAGATAGTTTGTTTGTGTTATTGTGTAACTTTGGTGTTTTTAAGGGTCACTTTGGATCCAACACAATATTTGTGTGACACACAATAACACAACCACACCAACTGATGGAGGCAGCAGCAGAGCAGCAGCTCCTGTGTCCTGTTCTCTAAAATCCCTGTTTTAGTGAATGGAGTCTGGTGTGTGTGCAGAGAGCGATATAACGGCTGTTTGTGGTTAAACCAAAAGGATCTTCCAGGTCTCTCTCTGTAGGGATCCTTTCCATGATGCTGTCACACACTTAGAATAACACTCTGAGCCTGTCAGTGGATCAAACAAGCTCTTTTAGTGGACCTACTGTGATCAGGTGCAGTTGTCCCAAAGGATCACGCTGCAGCCATTGCAGCCCGTTTGGTGGCTGCTGGCTGAGGTGATCTACTGGACCAGTTCCAACACTTTTACTACCTACCAGTCACTCAGACACCAGGATGTGTTAAAACAGGACCCAGGTTTTAAATCTAAGCTGTTCTTTCCCTTTACTTCACAGAGCTGGAGGGTGAAAACACAAAACAAACAAGGTCATCTGATTGCAGAGCCACAACATGAATCAGTAAAGACTCCTCAGCTGTCCAAAGACATTTCTAACCAGGGATGTGCAGAATGAAGCCGTGACCAGCAGAGCGAATAACAACCTGCTGCCACCGACGCTGCTGCTGCTGCTGCTGCTGGAGGCTTCAGGGACGGCCGGCCGGCAGCAGACAGCCCGCCAAGGTCAACCGTCATTTGGAGACCTGAGCAGCTGCTAACTGTCCCGGCTACAGTGAGCATGGGGGGAGAAGAAAGCAGCAGTGTGAAGAGCAAGGGCTCAATGTGTGGATAAAACACACGGTGCAGTGTGTGTGTGTGTGTAGCTGACTAATTAATGAAAGTAAATATTGGCCTTGAAGGCACACAGGGAGAGCGAGAGTGTGAGTGTGTGTGTGTAGGATGTTCAAACCACCAAATTCTTTTTCACGGACTATATAAAGTACGATGTGAGCGTGTTTTTGGGTGTCGCTGCCCAACGCAACATAACTGATCCATTAACCTGCAGAGCGACACTGTCAGTCATCCCTGTTTAAAGCCTGCTTCGTATTAAGAGCGCCTCCAACCAGCTGACACAGACAGGAAACCAAAGTTTTTACTGGCCATCCTTTGACTGATGGGTTTATTTCTCACTCGCCGACAGTCAGCAGATATTTTTTTTACTGTTTCAGAAGAAAAGGGACAGCAGAGCACATCCAGGTTGGTTTCTTTGGCTGAATCACACCCACAGTTTTCTCTCTGTAGTCTGAATCAAAGTAGAAAATTGCATGCTGCTGCAAAGCTGTACACTGTGAGATTAGCACAAAGACACACAGACACACCATCTAATTACAAGCAAATCAGGGCATGTGAACCAAAGTCACATGGGCTCACAAGGAGCTAATTGACTAGTTTTTCAGGTTTGGTAACTCGTCATTCTGGCAAGTTTGACATTTTAGTGGCAGGAAGTCAAAAACAGCCTGAATATGATGTGACCTCTGATTTTTAATGGTGTTTAAGGAAAAATTCAGTATTTATAACCCTCAGCTCCTCTCTGTCCACATCCTGGTAGTAAAAGTGTTGGAACTGGTCCAGTAGATCACCTCAGCCAGCAGCCACCAAACGGGCTGCAATGGCTGCAACGTGATCCTTTGGGACAACTGCACCTGATCACAGTAGATCCACTAAAAGAGCTTGTTTGATCCACTGACAGGCTCAGAGTGTTATTCTAAGTGTGTGACAGCATCATGGAAAGGATCCCTACAGAGAGAGACCTGGAAGATCCTTTTGGTTTAACCACAAACAGCCGTTATATCGCTCTCTGCACACACACCAGACTACATTCACAAAAACAGGGATTTTAGAGAACAGGACACAGGAGCTGCTGGTCTACTGCTGCCTCCATCAGTTAGTCTCTCTGTGTTACTGTGTGACTTTGGTGTTTTAAACAGTCAGGTCTCATCCAAAGTAACTATTTAAGACACCAAAGTCACCGTAACTACACCAGCAGCTCCTGTGTCCTGTTCTCTAAAATCCCTGTTTTAGTGAATGTAGTCTGGTGTGTGTGCAGAGAGCGATGTAACGGCTGTTTGTGGTTAAACCAAAAGGATCTTCCAGGTCTCTCTCTGTTCTGTCTTGAGTAAATGTGAAGAAATGTCTTGATGCGATGACCTTTTTTACCCTGCTGCTGTTCTTTGCTTTCCAAACAGAGAAACTATTGTCTGTTACTCGTGATCCAAGTATCAGTGTCCATCCATATCTTTTTCTTTCATGGTCATTTCTTCAAATGACTGAACTCGTTTCACGAATCAACAACATCAGATTTCTCCTAGAGGCCAGAAACAACCACACCAAATGGAGTAAATACTCCAGATTTCAAACAAAAGGCTCCAAACATGGCGGACCCTGTAAGAGGGAGCAGGACAGAAGCTAACGTCAGACAGCTAACAGCCACGCTAGCTGGACCTGGATGCTTTAATGAGGCTTTAATGAGGCCCAGACCAAAGTGAAGCAAACACTCTCCTGAGCCACAAATAGAAGTATTTATCTTGAGGCCGAGTCGCAATTTACCCACCAAATAAAACCCTATGAGGATGGAAATGAGCTCACACAGGAAGCCTTCCGCTCAGAGCGTTAAGACGAGCCGTTAGCATGATGTTAGCTTGTGTGGAGGCTCAATGAAGAGAGTGTGTGTTTATAAGGAGGAGGACAGGAAGAGTCTTTACACGCCTCATTCAGGGGCTCCTCGACTTAAACAGGGTTCCCACTCTACGTTCAGAGTAAGACTGCCTGACTTTCCATGACTAAAACGTTTGATTTTCATGACCTAGAAATGTCCTGCCTCAGTTTTTCATGGATTTACCAGCAGACTGCTGTCGTTACAGCCGGAACTGACTTTTGGTGAATAATCTCGTTTTCCTATTTTTAAAAATCCCTGATTTTCCAGCGCTCGCCTCAATAATTTACTGAATTCCCCGACTGTATCTGCCTGGAATAGACAAAAAAGAAATTCCAGGAGCCGAGGACACAGCCTTACAATGTTTGTTCTTGTTGTGTGGTTGAGTTTAAAAACAGAAATCAGCTGATGTATTTTTATATATGTTTTTCAAAAAGTGTGATTTAATCCGACACTGCGTTTATTTGAAGAGTGGAGACACTTTTTAAAGGTAAACACGACTACATGAGGAGTTTAAACATCAGAACTAAAGACTTACAGAGATGTAAACGGGGTTAGCTAACCCCTGTTAGCTAACAGGGGTTAGCTAACAGGGGTTAGCTAACAGGGCTCTCTGCACTGCGTCCCCGTGTGAATTTGTGAGCTCATGATTCTCACATATCACATGTGTTGAGATGTAGGGGGTACGGGGGGGGGGCGCAAACGAGTTGAGACACTAACGAGGGCATTGTGTGTGGCATCGAGCTGTAAACACACACGCCGCCATGGCAACAGTATCCAGGGACAAATGCATATAGATGTGTCATGTGGTCATGTTGATCTGAGAGTTTCCTGAAGTCCAAACACCGTCAGTACATGAAGGACTTTCACAATATTAAAGGGTCACTCCACTGTTTCTCCCCCTGGTCCTCTGTGTCCTCATCCTGGTGTCTGAGTGACTGGTACGTAGTAAAAGTGTTGGAACTGGTCCAGTAGATCACCTCAGCCAGCAGCCACCAAACGGGCTGCAATGGCTGCAACGTGATCCTTTGGGACAACTGCACCTGATCACAGTAGGTCCACTAAAAGAGCTTGTTTGATCCACTGACAGGCTCAGAGTGTTATTCTAAGTGTGTGACAGCATCATGGAAAGGATCCCTACAGAGAGAGACCTGGAAGATCCTTTTGGTTTAACCACAAACAGCACACACACCAGACTACATTCACTAAAACAGGGATTTTAGAGAACAGGACACAGGAGCTGCTGGTCTGCTGCTGCCTCCATCAGTCAGTGTGTTTGTGCTACTGTGTGTATAATAGTGTTTAATCTTAACTAATCATTTAAAAACACAAAAGTCACACACTAAAACAAACTAACTAACCAACTGAATTGAACCGACTGAATCAATAAAATCATTGCTTTTGCCAAAGGAGTCTGGTGGCTTTGATATACCAGCTGTTTGATGTTAAAGTTTCAGACAACGACGACAGAAAACCAGCAGATCAATTAGTTCCTTTAAATCAACCAATCACTTAACTGGCTGTTGTTACTTCACCAAAGATGCTCAATAAAGGTAATTTTCTAGCATCATTATTTCCAGCAGAAACTATCAGTTGATTAATTGATTAGTCAGCTGACAATCATGACAATCAATTCATCATTTCTTCAGCAGATCTGCTAAATATTCACCTGTTCCTTCCTCTAAAATGTGATTATTTATTTATCTAGATTTTTTGTCTCTAACCGTTAAAATCTGCTCCTGTCCATGTTTCGGAGGAGATACCTGCCCGACACCTGAACCTTCAGCTACGGAGGTGCTATGGGAATCTGGGTTACCATGGCAACGTGCTTTTTCCTAGCAGGTGACCTTGTGTGAGGCGGACACGCGTGTGATTTAGAGCACGTCTGCAGAGTTTCTGGGACATCTGCAACTCCTTGGCACAGTTTCAGAGACACGAGGCAGAGCAGAGGGGGGGGGGGGGGTACTCAGACGTACAGGTGTGGACAGGTGTGCAGTGGCTGACCGAGGTAAAGCACCACTCAGCTTACAGACAGACTCCCAGAGAGGAAGTGATCAAACTGATCTGTGGATCTTTTATTAGGTTCTTCATTAGATTCACTTCTTTTAAATCTACAAGAGGAAAAACTAAAATAGCTGCATTTAAATCTGCTTCTCATGTAAAAGAACAAAAGTATAATAAGTGACAAGTTAAAGGGCTCATAATGCTTCATTATCTATTGATTGATTGTAAGCTGATAAGTGCTTTAACTCCAAGGGTTAAATAAAAGCAGGTGAGTAAAACAATAACAATATAAACTAAACTCACCTGTTTTTACTGTGTTATAAATGTTGTCATGTATCTAAAGAGCATTTTTAATCTTTTCTTAAAGCTTCTTTGAGTTTCAAGGAGCTCTCTATAAATACAATATATTATTATTAATAATATTATTAATATTTATCAACCAGAGAAGTAACTTCACCTGTTAATTACAGGTAAAAAGCACAATAACACCTCTGACAGGTGGTCAAAAGCAGTGAAAAGCACCTTTAAATTGTCCTAAGAGCAGCACTTTAGTAAATGTACTGTACAGCAGCCAGGAAGCCCCTCACCTGTCTCACCTGTCTCACCTGTCTCACCTGCCTCACCTGTCTGACCGCAGGAACCAGATCAAACTGCACACAGACACCTGTCAGGTGAGTCCAGGTGACAGCGGGAACATGGAGTTAACATGTAATAAACATGTTCCGTGGCCTCCCGCTGCTTCAGTCCTGCAGCGGGATTAACCGGAGCCCGCAGCTAGCTTAACTAACTAGCTTACTCCTAACTAGCTTAGTTAGCTCCCTGCTAACCTGCTAGCGCGGCTAACTCAGCGCGCCTGACAGCACCCGGACTAACTAGCCCCCGGGTCCGGGTCTCAGGGGGGGCCCGGGCAGGCCGGACCCGGCCCGGTTCCGGTTACCTTGTCGCTGATATTCTCGGTGCTGTCCGGGTCTCCGCCGCCGCCGCCTCGCTTCCTCAGCTCCGTCATGTTTCGCTCGTTTCGCCGCCGGGACGTTAATGTGTCACATAAGCCGACTCCGGGGGGAGGAGGGCGGGGGGGAGGGCGGGAGGGAGACGCGGAGAAGGTCCCGGATTTTTGACCCGGTTTAGACTTTAAATCTCGGTCCGTGGAGGTCGGCCGGTGCTGCCAGCAGAGCCCGATAAGATACTAACGAGTATCCGCTGCGTGTGTTTGTTTATCACCGCAGTCCCCGTCCCTGCTCCCCTCCCACCGCTGTCAGGGTGAGGAAATCAAGCACACACCGCTTCCGATAGCGACTTTCAAAGTAAAAGCCTCACAGTTCTTTAGTTTTTATTTGTTTTTGTGTTTTTTTTATAGTTTTTTTCACTATTCCTTTCGTCTAGAATGATATAATGATATAATGTAACTTAAAGTATTCACACAGGCAACGAAGACAGGTTATACAGAAATAAAATAGAAGAATAAAACTACTAAATAACTATAAAAGAATAAAATTATAAATACAACAGATTGACGTCCGAACAGCTTCAGCACATTTCAGGGATTATTAATTTAATGTTGGTGCTTTAATCTCTCTTTGTATACTTTAACAGATTTGATGCAAATGAACGCAGAACTAGAGCAGGTTTTAAAATTTGGTGTTTGTTTCCAGAATTCATCAAACGCAGAAGAATTGAAGAGAAAGTTTTTTATTTTATTATTGATAAATCATCTCTCATAATGTACTTTTACAAAGAACGACTACAAAGGAGACGTTATAAAACAGAATTTCTGAAACAAATCTTTCTGATGTGTTTCTAACATCTTAATTACTTTCATTAAGTAAAAAAATGTGAATATTGAAACCTTTTTTCTTCCAGAAATCAGGTTTGTTTACAGGTTTTGTTTAACATATGTATTAACTATTAAAACTATTTAATAATAAAGATATAACCGCAATACAATAAAGGATAGGGTTAATATGAAGAGATGAAGTAAAGGATAGAAATATACATAGATTAAATACACACACACACACACACACATATATATACATATACATACACATATATATATATATATAAGGCATATATGTATAAAGACGGGATATAAAAAGGGTTTGTAGAGAATTCAGTCATACATATTATTACATTTATATATTTCTACATGTACAGACCTGGCTGTCCTCTCTGTCTCCTACTGACAGCAGCAAGTTACGCCACTCATTTGAAAAAGAGCTTTATTTTTTAGGAGCCACACTACTTCCGGTCTCAGTCTAACTTTACACACACACACACACACACTGACAGGTCTGCTGCGGTGAGGACCCCCCCCCCCCTCCTCTATGCTCCCTGCTGCAGCAGTGAACCAGCAGTGGTCCAAACTTCATCTCTCTCACACAGAGTTTACAAAACAAGACAAAGTGCTGATGTCACTAATGAAAGAAGTGCAGTGGTTTAAAATCTAAACTTATTAATAAGATTTATTCATGTATGTTTGTCTGTTTGATACCTTGATGTGGACAGAAGTGGATGGAAGTCAATGAGAAAATGAGCCGACTTCTCTCCTGATTTATTTTAACATTTAAACATTTTCCTGATGAGTTTATGGTCTGAACCTGACCAATCAGAGGAGGGTCCTGTCTGAACCTGACCAATCAGAGGAGGGTCCTGTCTGAACCTGACCAATCAGAGGAGGGTCCTGACTAGACCTGACCAATCTGAGGAGGGTCCTGTCTAGACCTGACCAATCAGAGGAGGGTCCTGTCTGAACCTGACCAATCAGAGGAGGGTCCTGTCTGAACCTGACCAATCAGAGGAGGGTCCTGTCTGAACCTGACCAATCAGAGGAGGGTCCCGACTGAACCTGACCAATCAGAGGAGGGTCCCGACTGAACCTGACCAATCAGGGGAGGGTCCCGACTGAACCTGACCAATCAGAGGAGGGTCCCGACTGAACCCGACCAATCAGAGGAGGGTCCTGTCTGAACCCGACCAATCAGAGGAGGGTCCTGACTGAACCCGACCAATCAGAGGAGGGTCCTGTCTGAACCCGACCAATCAGAGGAGGGTCCTGTCTAAACCTGACCAATCAGAGGAGGGTCCTGTCTGAACCTGACTAATCAGAGGAGGGTCCTGTCTGAACCCGACCAATCAGAGGAGGGTCCTGTCTAAACCCGACCAATCAGAGGAGGGTCCTGTCTGAACCCGACCAATCAGAGGAGGGTCCTGTTTAACCCTGACCAATCACAGGAGGTCTTCATGGTGATGCCCGACAGAAGAACAGAGTCTGTGTTTGGTGGTAAACAGCAATTATTTATTGAAATGAAATTAAAAAGAATAAGTACCAGATCTATTGCATTATTGTAACATGTTTCTGGGGGGGGGGGGTTACTCTACAGCGTTTTTCTCTTGTAGGATGTCGTGAACACAAATATACAAGGAACATTCAGCTATCACAGATTGCACACCAGATACTGTAGTAATGCAGTCTAATACAAGACCACCGAAATAATCCAGGATTTCTCTTTTTTTTTTTTGCTTCTTCTTCTTCTTCTTCTTCTTCTTCTTCTTCTCTCGTTAGTCCTTAATCATTTTCCTTTAAGAGTACAAAAGTCCGCCCAGAGTTGGGGACACGATCTCCGGCTCTGTACACAAACCTGTCGGTCGGGACAACTCATCGGACAACACCTCCACAAAAAAAACAAAAAAACAGAACACAAAAAAAACAAAAACAGAATAAAACCAACAAAAACAGTAATATAATGCCGGGGACATGTACAATGCACTGACACAGAAAGTCAGCTGTGTTAATAGACATGCAACAAGTAACAAAACTTGCTGAAATCGCAATAATCATTAAAAAAATCTAAAACCAGTTATAATTGCATAAATACTTTGTACAGTTCATTTATCCGCTGTGAAATGCACCTTTCTGTTAAAATGACAACCAAAAACTGCATTCAATAAAAACCTGGTTCCTCTTCTCTCTTTTTTGTACACGTGAAGGTGCAAAGAAACCGTCTGATTGATAGAAGCCTCTTCAGCTGGGTGGCATGATTGCACGCTAAATTACAGTACGTAAATATGATATTAACGAGTGCATATTATCATTAGTATTAGAACATCAGGAGCTGTGTGTGTGTGTGGGGGGGGGGGGGGGGGGGGTATTAAAGTGGTTGTTTTTTCTCTTTCTTTACATGTTTGAGACTCTGTGAAGACGAAACCAACAGAGGAACGTTTTCTCTCTGGGGAGGAAAGAAAGCAGCACTTGATGCACAGCCGTTGCCCACAGAAGCACGAAGAAAACAACACGAGGATGAAGGCCGAGGAGGAGGAGGAGGAGGAGAAATCAACATGTACACGAGGACTCAAACACTCTTTACGTCCGACTGTTAGACGACAGCAGCAGCAGCCATCCAGAGGTGACCTGAAGCAACGGGGAAGAGTCACCTCTGTTGTTGCTAAGAAATGTCATTCTGGTGTTTTTGAACCTGAGCTGAGACTGTTATTCTAAATCTAGAAGGATCTAAAAGGATCCCTACAGAGATAGATCCTTTTGGTTTAACCACAAACAGCCGTTATATCGCTCTCTGCACACACACCAGACTACATTCACTAAAACAGAGATTTTAGAGAACAGGACACAGGAGCTGCTGGTCTGCTGCTGCCTCCATCAGTTAGTTTGTTTGTATTATTGTACGACTTTAATGTTTTTAAAGAAATTCTATGGATCTAAACTAAGGTGTTAAAACACCGAGGACACAGCAAATAGACCAGCAGCTCCTGTGTCCTGTTCTCTAAAATCCCTGTTTTAGTGAATGTAGTCTGGTGTGTGTGCTGTTTGTGGTTAAACCAAAAGGATCTTCCAGGTCTCTCTCTGTAGGGATCCTTTCCATGATGCTGTCACACACTTAGAATAACACTCTGAGCCTGTCAGTGGATCAAACAAGCTCTTTTAGTGGACCTACTGTGATCAGGTGCAGTTGTCCCAAAGGATCACGTTGCAGCCATTGCAGCCCGTTTGGTGTCTGCTGGCTGAGGTGATCTACTGGACCAGTTCCAACACTTTTACTACCTACCAGTCACTCACACACCAGGATATGAACAGATAGAAACACCAGATTCACCCTTTAAAATCAGAGCCAGGATGTTTGAACTGTTTGAGGGAGCTTTTGGCTGCTGCTCCTGCAGACTAACGTCGTCCATAAAGAACTGAGGATAAAGTGTGTGCAGTGCAACATTTACTGATCTGCTGTATTAATGCCACGGAGTCAGACTGAAAGTCTGCAAACGACACATCTGAACAGAAATCAATGAGAAATAAGGAATAAAAACCACCGAAACACAGTCAGAGTCCCTTTTTCTGTGTGCATTCAAAAAGCTGAGCAGCAACTAAACACGGAGTCGCGGTGGAGAATAAAAGTGAAGCGACGTTACGCGTCATCTTTTTTAAACCTAATTCATTCTTTCATTCTCTTTCACAGATGATGAACCCATGATGTTTCCTCTCTGTACAAAAAAAACAGGAAAACTCTCAAAGTAAACGGAGCGATATGGTTAAAAAACAAAACGTGTCCAGTCTTCAGACAGCAGCAACGACAATAATCACTCAGAGGGGAACTCAGATGATAAAGGACAGAACAGATGATTAAAAAAACAAAAACAAATCATCAGAAGTGATAAATCAAAACTGTTTGGCGATAAAAGGAAACGGCGACGTGATCAGAAACCTCTCTGACGGAGTGAATCACATTTCTGTAAACAACAACAACAGAAGTCAGATCAGGAAATGAAGAAGAAAAGAAGTGATTTTGCATAACGAGACCCACAGACGGTAGTTACTGACATTCCTCTTCCTCCTCTGGACTCGTGACGCAGACGACACACGATCGGTTTTGTTTTTTAAAGCCAGGAGTGGTTAGTCACATCGCTATGTTACAGGCGTTTCGTTTTTTTCTTCTTTTTCTCGTTGACCTTATTTTTCGTTGGGACTTAAAAAGGCCGAGGGACGTATTTACACTATCAACAAGTTTGTCACGTCGTGCGGTGGCGGCTGATTGACTCGATGACTCGATGACTCGATGACTCGAGCGGCGCCTCGTTTCTTCCTCCTTCGTCCCGCCTCCTGCGCTGAGCTCTGCGTTCCCTCCCGTCAGCGTGTTGCTGTGCGTGTGGTTACTGGACGTACGAGACAGCAAAGGAGTTTTTTTGTTGTGTTTTTTTATCTGTGTTTTCTTGGAGGGGGGGCGGTGTGGGAGGTGCTGAGGGAACGACGAGGCGGGTGGAGGAGTCCTCGGGAGGAGGCGGAGGCGGAGCTCAGTTTCTGCAGCCGCCGTCCTCGACGCTTCGCTCGTGCTGCAGGTTGTAGTAACAGTTCTGACAAACTCGCACCGGGGACGAGATCTTCAGCCGCCGGATCTCCGACTGGAAGCGACTGCACCTGCAAAACAAGACGGGACAAAAAACTGAATGTTAGACTGAAGTCAGGGTTTTTATATCGAAGTAATTAAGAGAAACAAAACTAGAATCACTGATAAACTTAACAGCAGACAAACAACAAACATGAAGATATATTTCATGTCCAAAAAGGAGCCGGAAGAGGAGAAAACTAGAGTCCATTTTATTTATAATCTATTACAGCTATAAACTCTGAGTAAGAAGAGAACTCTAAATGACTGGTAGGTACGCCAAACAAACCAGACTCCACTGACAAAAACGGTCATTTTAAATTGCAAACTTGGGGAGTTGAGGGTTTACCGCTGCCTCTATTCGTTAGTTTGTATGTGTTAACGTGTGACTTTGGTGTTTTAAAAGGTTAGTTTGGATCTGAACTCATGTTTTAAAACACCAAAGTCACATCAACTAGACCAGCAACTCCTGTGGTCTGTAAGGTAAAATGATGTTTTTGTCAATGGAGTCTGTTTTGTGGCTGCTGGCTGAGGGGTGATCTACTGGACCAGTTCCAACACTTTTAGTATCTACTAATCATTTAGACACCAGGGTACAAGTAGGGTCCAGGAGTTATTCTTTAAAGTCAGTTTGGCTTTGTGCCCCTAAAATAGGCGGAGCTATCACAGGGTCAATAAGTACAGAGGACACACATGTTAGCATGTAGCGTTAGCATGTAGCTTGGAGCCATAAAACTCTTCTATCAGGACCTGGTGGGAGCAGATCAGAGATCAGTGATGTGGGATTAAATCCTGGAGACACCGACTCCACAGCGTCTCTTTAGCAGAGTGTTTTTTTTGTGTGAGAGCTACTCTGGATGACGTCCTGCCGATCAGATCTATAACCAGTGAGACACTTCCTGGTGTGACGATGACCTAAAACCATCAGACACACGCAGCAGCTCGTCCCTCCATCAGCCGGTGACCGCAGAAGGTAGAGACGAGTGTGCCGGACTCACTTTTGGCAGAAGAGCTGCCCACAGTTCCTGCAGTGGTGGCGTCGCTCGGTGAGGGAGAAGCGAACCGTGCAGCCGGAGCAGCTGTCCACCACCTCGTCCTTCACCCAGTGGTCGGCCGCCGAGCGGCCCGGCTGGTCGCTGACCGACCAGCTGAAGACTCGACCGCGGCCGTCGCCCACCAGGATCTTACTGTGGTCCCTGAGGAGGGGGTTAAAGGGGGAGGAGAGGGGGAGACAGAGGGAGAATAATTCAGTTTGGACGTCCTGTTTGTGTTAAATACAACCTTCACATCTTTCTTTTATTTACAGCAACTACAAGGAGCTTTAAGTTTGGGGTGATGTTGGCGCCCCCTGTGGGTGAACAAGGAGGTGAATATTCAGTATTCAATAGTCATTAAACATATATTCCCTCTTGTTTTAACTGGTGCACGTCAGCAGATGAAGCAGCTTAATATTCAAAGAGTCTTCGCCTGATTCACAAAAACCATCAAATAGTATTTCTGCTTCAAACGTACATTTCACGGCTTGTTATCATGTAAAGTCTCCTAATCGAAGAGTTTGGTCTGAGCTGCTCTTCATGGAAAGAGTCGCCTCCTTATTCATGTTTCTGTTCCTCGTGTCCAGCACCACGGTTCACTTGTTTTCTACAACGGCTTCAGTAGTCTGACACGTTTATGGAGGCACATGGATCTGGACTGTTTCATAACCAGCTGAAAACTCCCACTGAAGGTCAGCAGTCTTACTTGGAGATGGCGAGGGACGTGATCTCGGCCGGGTGGGCGTTGTCCTTGCGATCAAACGCCGTGTGCATGGTGAGCTTGCTCCTGAAGACCAGCTGGCGCTCCCATCGGTAGCCTGAGGGCACAGAAACAAACACTCAGAAACACGTCGGTCCTTCGGGGTTTCTGATTGGAGGACGCGAAGCCGCCGACACCCACCGGCCCTCAGCTGGTTGTACGTCCGAGCCTCCATGGCGGACGGCTGGAGGGGCTGCGGCACCGAGCTCTGGCCCGGGTGGCCCGCATGAGGGTGAGGGACCTTGGTCTGTCCCTCGGAGTAGTTGACGAAGACGAAGCCGTCCTTCTCGTCGATGCTGAGGGAGTCTGACCAGCGGTGGGAGTCGTCGGAGCTGCTGTCCATCGACCACGAGGCTCCGGTCCGTGCTGACGGCCCTGAAAGGTTCTCAGACGGTTAGCGGGGGGTAAAAGGAACAAACATGGAGAGATGAAGGAGGAAATGAGGTCATACCGACCAATCAGAGGACGCTTCTTTACAGACTGATACCGACCAATCAGAGGACGCTTCTTTATAGACTGATACCGACCAATCAGAGGACGCTTCTTTATAGACTGATACCGACCAATCAGAGGACGCTTCTTTATAGACTGATACCGACCAATCAGAGGACGCTTCTTTATACAGACTGATACCGACCAATCAGAGGACGCTTCTTTATAGACTGATACCGACCAATCAGAGGACGCTTCTTTATACAGACTGATACCGACCAATCAGAGGACGCTTCTTTATACAGACTGATACCGACCAATCAGAGGACGCTTCTTTATACAGACTGATACCGACCAATCAGAGGACGCTTCTTTATAGACTGATACCGACCAATCAGAGGACGCTTCTTTATAGACTGATACCGACCAATCAGAGGACGCTTCTTTACAGACTGATACCGACCAATCAGAGGACGCTTCTTTATAGACTGATACCGACCAATCAGAGGACGCTTCTTTATAGACTGATACCGACCAATCAGAGGACGCTTCTTTATAGACTGATACCGACCAATCAGAGGACGCTTCTTTATACAGACTGATACCGACCAATCAGAGGACGCTTCTTTACAGACTGATACCGACCAATCAGAGGACGCTTCTTTACACAGACTGATACCGACCAATCAGAGGACGCTTCTTTACACAGACTGATACCGACCAATCAGAGGACGCTTCTTTACACAGACTGATACCGACCAATCAGAGGACGCTTCTTTACACAGACTGATACCGACCAATCAGAGGACGCTTCTTTACAGACTGATACCGACCAATCAGAGGACGCTTCTTTACAGACTGATACCGACCAATCAGAGGACGCTTCTTTACACAGACTGATACCGACCAATCAGAGGACGCTTCTTTACAGACTGATACCGACCAATCAGAGGACGCTTCTTTATAGACTGATACCGACCAATCAGAGGACGCTTCTTTACAGACTGATACCGACCAATCAGAGGACGCTTCTTTATAGACTGATACCGACCAATCAGAGGACGCTTCTTTATAGACTGATACCGACCAATCAGAGGACGCTTCTTTACAGACTGATACCGACCAATCAGAGGACGCTTCTTTACAGACTGATACCGACCAATCAGAGGACGCTTCTTTACAGACTGATACCGACCAATCAGAGGACGCTTCTTTACAGACTGATACCGACCAATCAGAGGACGCTTCTTTATACAGACTGATACCGACCAATCAGAGGACGCTTCTTTACAGACTGATACCGACCAATCAGAGGACGCTTCTTTATACAGACTGATACCGACCAATCAGAGGACACTTCTTTACAGACTGATACCGACCAATCAGAGGACGCTTCTTTATACAGACTGATACCGACCAATCAGAGGACGCTTCTTTACAGACTGATACCGACCAATCAGAGGACGCTTCTTTACACAGACTGATACCGACCAATCAGAGGACGCTTCTTTATACAGACTGATACCGACCAATCAGAGGACGCTTCTTTATAGACTGATACCGACCAATCAGAGGACGCTTCTTTATACAGACTGATACCGACCAATCAGAGGACGCTTCTTTATACAGACTGATACCGACCAATCAGAGGACACTTCTTTACACAGACTGATACCGACCAATCAGAGGACGCTTCTTTATACAGACTGATACCGACCAATCAGAGGACGCTTCTTTACAGACTGATACCGACCAATCAGAGGACGCTTCTTTATACAGACTGATACCGACCAATCAGAGGACGCTTCTTTACAGACTGATACCGACCAATCAGAGGACGCTTCTTTACAGACTGATACCGACCAATCAGAGGACGCTTCTTTATACAGACTGATACCGACCAATCAGAGGACGCTTCTTTATAGACTGATACCGACCAATCAGAGGATGCTTCTTTATAGACTGATACCGACCAATCAGAGGACGCTTCTTTACAGACTGATACCGACCAATCAGAGGACGCTTCTTTATAGACTGATACCGACCAATCAGAGGACGCTTCTTTATAGACTGATACCGACCAATCAGAGGACGCTTCTTTATAGACTGATACCGACCAATCAGAGGACGCTTCTTTATAGACTGATACCGACCAATCAGAGGACGCTTCTTTATAGACTGATACCGACCAATCAGAGGACGCTTCTTTATACAGACTGATACCGACCAATCAGAGGACGCTTCTTTATAGACTGATACCGACCAATCAGAGGACGCTTCTTTACAGACTGATACCGACCAATCAGAGGACGCTTCTTTATAGACTGATACCGACCAATCAGAGGACGCTTCTTTATAGACTGATACCGACCAATCAGAGGACGCTTCTTTATAGACTGATACCGACCAATCAGAGGACGCTTCTTTACAGACTGATACCGACCAATCAGAGGACGCTTCTTTATACAGACTGATACCGACCAATCAGAGGACGCTTCTTTATACAGACTGATACCGACCAATCAGAGGACGCTTCTTTACAGACTGATACCGACCAATCAGAGGACGCTTCTTTACAGACTGATACCGACCAATCAGAGGACGCTTCTTTATACAGACTGATACCGACCAATCAGAGGACACTTCTTTACAGACTGATACCGACCAATCAGAGGACGCTTCTTTATACAGACTGATACCGACCAATCAGAGGACGCTTCTTTACAGACTGATACCGACCAATCAGAGGACGCTTCTTTACAGACTGATACCGACCAATCAGAGGACGCTTCTTTATACAGACTGATACCGACCAATCAGAGGACACTTCTTTACAGACTGATACCGACCAATCAGAGGACGCTTCTTTATACAGACTGATACCGACCAATCAGAGGACGCTTCTTTATAGACTGATACCGACCAATCAGAGGACGCTTCTTTATAGACTGATACTGACCAATCAGAGGACGCTTCTTTATACAGACTGATACCGACCAATCAGAGGACGCTTCTTTATACAGACTGATACCGACCAATCAGAGGACGCTTCTTTACAGACTGATACCGACCAATCAGAGGACGCTTCTTTACACAGACTGATACCGACCAATCAGAGGACGCTTCTTTATACAGACTGATACCGACCAATCAGAGGACGCTTCTTTATACAGACTGATACCGACCAATCAGAGGACGCTTCTTTATAGACTGATACCGACCAATCAGAGGACGCTTCTTTATACAGACTGATACCGACCAATCAGAGGACGCTTCTTTATACAGACTGATACCGACCAATCAGAGGACGCTTCTTTATAGACTGATACCGACCAATCAGAGGACGCTTCTTTACACAGACTGATACCGACCAATCAGAGGACGCTTCTTTACAGACTGATACCGACCAATCAGAGGACGCTTCTTTATACAGACTGATACCGACCAATCAGAGGACGCTTCTTTATAGACTGATACCGACCAATCAGAGGACGCTTCTTTACACAGACTGATACCGACCAATCAGAGGACGCTTCTTTACAGACTGATACCGACCAATCAGAGGACGCTTCTTTATACAGACTGATACCGACCAATCAGAGGACGCTTCTTTATACAATCTGTGGTAATCTGTGTATCTGATCTGATCTGCAGAAGTCGACCCTGAAGCGTGGGCGCTGATAGATGGTCAGAGGAGGCGTGTCCTGGTTACCTCTGGGTCTGTGCACGGCGCTGCCCGGCTGGCTGCCTCCACCCGTCGAGGGGTTTCGCGGCGCTTTGGGCTCCTGGCTCAGACTGGGCTCGTCTCCGTCCGACTCGCTGCTGTCGTCGTCGCCGCCGCCGTTGTGGCTCTCGCCGCCTTCTGTGAGACGGAGAGAAGTTCAGCAGTGAGTTTACTGCACAGAGTACGACAGACCGTCTGCAGGCCGTCAGCTCTCATCTAATGGGACTCACCAATCTTCTCCTCACCGCAGCAGTCAGGCACATCAGGCTCCACCGGCTCTGGAGCAGGGGTTTCTGGGACTTGGAGGAACTCCATTCTCCAAAACTACAAGAAATATGTAAACAGAGGTTTGATTTGGATCGAAGTTCAGTGATATTAATCATGTAGTAATTAAAATAAGTGACGTGTTCAGCTGCTCCACGAGCTGATCAGGAGGCGTCAGGATCATTCACATCTGTTTTTCTGTCCTAATAAAGATGTTTACTTGCTGCCAGCTGAACTCTGCTCAGACTGATTTGATGCCGGCCTCCAGGTGTGTTTATCTCCAGGTCTGTTGTGTCATGTGACTCTCACTCACATGCTAATCAGAAGCTAGCATGCTAACATGCTAACGTGTGTTATTTTACTTTATCAAACAGGAGTTCTGTGTTTTCCTGCACTGTGACTTTTATTCCTGTCTTACTCTGTTTTATCTTCTATCGTCTCTGCTGTTTTATTGTATATGTTCTACATGTATATATGTTCTTCTGCACTTTAATCTACATATAAACTCGTCTTGTTTTGCCTTAAACCTGTGAAGAAGTGACAGAGGCTGAGATGTGACATTTGTTTGCTCTCTAACATAAAACAATAAACGTCATGGTTGGTAGAAACCCTGGACTAAGTCTCCGCTCCTCGTGGATCGGCCACAAAAAGGTGGATGCAGACCCTGAACGCTCGCCAACATCTTTAGAGATCAAAGCGGTCATGGTTACCCTGACGACGCCGTCCGAGTGTCCGGTGACGATGACGTTCTGTGTGTCCCACTCGTTCATCTCCGACACGCAGCAGCAGAGGATCTGCTGGCTGCGGCCCGTGAAGGTGTTGGCGCTGGCGATGGGGCTGCCGTTGATGCTCCACACGTGGATGTAGGTGCCGGCACAGGACACGATGTCCCCCTACACACACACACACACACACACACACACACACACACACACACACACACACACACACACACACACACACACACACACACACACACACACACACACACACACACACACACACACACACACACACACACAATGTTGGTCCATGTCTATCGTCCTGGAGTAAACATGGTGTTACTTGATTGGCGCTCCGGCCCACCGTCAGCTCGTTGATGCACAGAGCGGAGACGGGCGCCCGGTGTCCCCTGAGCTGCGTGACGAAGGAGAGCTTGTTGAGGTCCCAGATGATGCAGGTTCGATCCCGCGAGCCGCTGACAACGATGTGGTACGCCGACGACGCCGTCAGACACGTCACGGCGTCCGTGTGGCCCAGTAACGCCTGCGGAGAGTCAGACAAAGACCTCAGATGGACTCGACGATCTTCAGCACTTGTTAGATTGGAGGAGCTTCACCTGTCGGTGTTTGTGCTTTACCTGTTTGAGCGTCAGAGACTTGGCCCTCTCCTTTGAGGTTCCCGTCTCCCACACACAGATGGTGGTGCTGGTGCCGCCGGTGATGACCAGCTTCGGGTTTGGACAGATGGCACAGAGGATCTGACCCCACTCTGACAGACACTCGTACACAACCAGTGCCTGAAACAAGAGTGAAGGTCGACACTGGAGACTGGCTGGACTTCTGAGAGAGTTTACAAGTGTAGTGAGAGTACGACAATACATTTATTATCATTCTGGATGACGACAGAAACTAGAACTGCTCTTTTCAAACACACCAGACTCCATTCACAAAAGCAGTGATTTTAACTCACAGAACACAGGAGCTGCTGGTCTGCTGCTGCCTCCATCAGATAGTTTGTTTGTATCATTGTGAGACTTTGGTTTTTTAAAGAGTTACTTTGGATCCAACAAAATATTTGTGTAACACTCAATAACACAAACACACTGACTGATGGAGGCAGCAGCAGAGCAGCAGCTCCTGTGTCCTGTTCTCTAAAATCCCTGTTTTAGTGAATGTAGTCTGGTGTGTGTGCTGTTTGTGGTTAAACCAAAAGGATCTTCCAGGTCTCTCTCTGTAGGGATCCTTTCCATGATGCTGTCACACACTTAGAATAACACTCTGAGCCTGTCAGTGGATCAAACAAGCTCTTTTAGTGGACCAATCTACTGGATCCAATCCACCACAGAGGCCCTTAAAAGATAATGGTGGTCTGGTAAATTCAAATTTGATTCTACTGCAGTAACACATCAGAAGCTGTGCTAAAAACTTCTGTAATGGCTGCTGCTGTAAAAACTGAGGTGTGTTCCTCCACCAGCAGGGGGAAACATCGTCTCTAATAACCGCTCACATTCACTCGTCAGTTTCAAGGTGAAATGAGCAGGAACGCTCCAGCAGGAGTGGAGGCTGGAGATTAAAGAGCCTGTTATTAAACTGACCTTGTCAGACTCGTAGTTAGCCAGGCGGCAGCTCAGGTCAGCGTAGCCCCAGGCGAAGGTCTTGCTCCAGGTGGGGGGAACCAGGACTTTGTTCTGCTCCACGGCGAGGATGCCCTTATCGGTGCACACGATCTGCCCCACAGGCTCCTTCAGCTCTAGATGTGGTAACACAGAGAGACATCAGAGGACAGACAGCGCAGCCTCTACGTGTATTCAAGACTTTTTAAGGTCACAGTTTCAGCAAATGTGAAAATATAATCTGGGGGACGTTTAGTTCTACAGACTGGATTAAGACTTGTGATGGGATCTTCCAGAAATACACTTCAGTTTCTATACAAGAACAAAATTGTTCCACAGGAACATTTTACACGTATTCAAACAGAACATAAAATACACATGAGGGCGCTAGAGAATAAGAGTCTGGAGAGGGGCTTTTATTTTGAAAACGGAGCTGATTCTCTTTGCTGTCTGACTTCCTGCCGGGAGCGAATCTTTAGCGGAGCGCCGAGACGCTTCTGCTGGGATTTGAAGGGTTAACTAGAGCGGACGCCATCACAGCAGGCGACACAGACGCTCCTGGTGATCTATCAACAGTGTGGAGTGTTTGTGTACTGGTGTGTATTAATGTGTGTGTGTGTGTGTGTGTGTGTGTGTGTGTGTGTGTGTGTGTGTGTGTGTGTGTGTGTGTGTGTGTGTGTGTGTGTGTGTGTGTGTGTGTGTGTGTGTGTGTGTGTGTGTGTGTGTGTGTGTGTGTGTGTGTGTACCTTTGACAGGTGCCAGAGAGGGTCTGAGATTGTCCAGATGATGGAAGAAGATCTTGTCGCTGTTGGAGCTCGGAGGAAGGCTCGCCACGTCACCGTTGGCTTTACTGCGCACCCGTTTTGGAGGGTGGGGCTTCTTAAACAGCTGAAACACACACACACACACACACACACACACACACACACACACACACACACACACACAGTCAGGGCCGACAGAAAGGGAACATCAACCAGCAGTGGTGGTTTGTAAGTTTAAGTTTGTCCACTGAAGGAGAGATTGGGAGAATGGTCAGGCTGGATTCACGTTAACTAAAACCTACCTGACCAGGTGTTCATGAGGTAAAGTGACACACAGAGGCATTGATGGTTGATGGTTCTGTCACTGAATAACACTCTACTCTACAGCTACACTAGCAGCCTGTGAGACTGCAGGAGATAGTTCATAAAAACTGATGGATGGAAAATGGAGAACCAACTACTAGTGAGTAAAAACCCGTAGTAACATTATGACTAGTTATACTACTGTATTACTAGTATTACTAGTTGGCGGCGGTGGTTGAGTTAGTCCACTGTTAGCACAGTGTTCGGCCTGAATCGGACCTGTTTGGGGATTTGTCCGAAGTTGTTGATGAAGCCGATGGTGGCCGTCTCCTTCAGAGGGTCATTGATGTTGTAAATGTCCACCTGACCCTCGTAGAACAGGTGGTGGAAGACGTTGACCGCCTCCACGGCCGGCGGGCCCTGCTGCTTGTAGCCGAAGATCAGGTCGATCCACTCGTGGAGGTGAGCGGAGACGTAGTCGCACTCCAGCGCCTGCAGCCGGGCGGGAGGATGAGACAGAGGTTAAAGGAGAACTCTGGTGTTTTTAAACCTCCTGTTCATATCCTGGTGTCTGAATGACTGGTTATATCGCTCTCTGCACACACACCAGACTACATTCACTAAAACAGGGATTTTAAGCCCACAGGACACAGGAGCTGCTGCTCTGCTGCTGCCTCCAATTATTATATTCCATTGTGTTATTATGTGACTTTGGTGTTTTAAAGGGTCAGTTTGGATCCAACATAATATTGTGTAACTCACATTAACACAAACACACTAAGTGATGGAGGCAGCAGCAGACCAGCAGCTCCTTTGTTCTGTGAGCTAAAATTACTGTTTTTTCAATGTAGTCTGGTGTGTGTGCAGAAAGCGATATAACGTCTGTTTGTGGTTAAATAAGATATGTAAGAACAGGGCCCAGGTTTAGACAACAGCAGAGATATTCTTGACTGTGTACCCGATCACTTCCTACCTCTCTGTGGACTCTGATGAACTCGCGGGGGTCGCCCTTGGCCCAAGGTGGCAGGATCACGTCTCCCAGCTTGGTGCCATTCTGCTTGGCACCTGGTACATCAAACAACAGACGGCGGACAGAACATTAATATTCATGAGCTCGGTTATCTCTGTCTGTCTGACTCCTGTCCCGTCTGTCCACGCTGCCCGATAGATACTGACCCAGGTCGAAGTTGTTGGAGTTCAGCAAAAACTCGGGCAGATAGAAGAACTCGGGGATGAGCTCTTTGACGTCGGCCATGTTGTGTTTGGAGGCAGAGAGCCAGGCTTCACGCACACTGTGGAACATCCTGTCAGCCAGGTCAAAATGACCTCCCTGGTGATCACACACACACACACACACGATGGTTTGACATTAGAGCGCCATCTTTTGTTGGTCCCTTTATCAGCAAATGGCAAAAAGAAACAAATCTTATAACAGAGGAGGCAAAGAAAAGACACTAAAAATGCTGTTAATGTTTGTTTTTTGTTCTAATTCAGACTGAAAACCCATCATGAGACCTAAAACTATTTTCTTTCTAAATAAACCATTTATTTCACCGTGCCTCTGAGACACACCCCTCTGGGTTGCAGGACATTTGATAAAAGCGCCGACCAGCGAGGGGAAGGCAGACGACAGACGCAAACGTTCAGGAAAAAGGAGGAAAGTTCGTATCAAACCTGAAGTCTGAGGAAAATCTGAGTGAAGGGCTCCATCCGGACCAGATAGGAGGCCACGATCATGGCTGAGGAGTAGTGGGTGCCGTAGTGGTACGCCGGGGTCTCACCTGGTGGGACAGAAAACAACTAGTTCACTCAGACCACTCAGAATAAAGACATGACTGGGACACGTGCACGCAGCTCTGAGCGAGTAGTGACAACAAGAAATCAGACAGAAAACTGAGCTGAACTTATAAAACACGATCTTTACTCGGTGTCTCTTTAAAGTGTAAATGTTGGTCACTCAGTGGAGTTCAGACCGTCGCCCTGCGGTTCTGTTTGCCACCGAGAAAAATTAAGGCTCGTTTTTACAGCAGAAAAGAAATGAGCAACCAAAACAGGAAGAGGATAGCCGCATTATTTCCCCCAGTATTGATCGTTAATATATACAAGAAAATATATCAAAAGTTATAGAACCTTTACAGGAGCAGCCCAAAAATACACAGTTTGAGACTTGGCCAAAGAAAACAGAACAGACTAATAGACGATCTCAGTGAAGCTCCAGAGTTTCCTCTGTAATGTTTTAAAGTGTCTCATTAGGAGCTGAGCAGTTTGCTGCCTGATTAACGGAGGGGAGGATGAAGCTGGAGGAGTAAAACTACTAACGACCGACTTTCTGCCTCGTTGCCAGGGGCTGGTGAGCTAAAGGCTGTCACTCTAAAGCTAACAGCTATCACTCTTAGATGGCAGCAGCAGAGCAGCAGCTCCTGTGTCCTGTTCTCTAAAATCCCTGTTTTAGTGAATGTAGTCTGGTGTGTGTGCTGTTTGTGGTTAAACCAAAAGGATCTTCCAGGTCTCTCTCTGTAGGGATCCTTTCCATGATGCTGTCACACACTTAGAATAACACTCTGAGCCTGAGGCAATCTACTTCTTGTTTGACCAGAAAAAGCCATTCATCACTCTCTTCAAAGCCACCAGACTTCATTGACAAAAACACAAATTTTACATGGCAGTGGCTGGTCTACCACTGCCTCGATTGCTTAGTTGGTTTGTGTTATTGTGTCAATTTGGTGTTTTTATGGGTTAGTTCGGATCCATCACAGTTCTTGTATGACACAAAATAGCACAAACAAACTAACGGATGAAAGCATGACTCCTGTGTCCTGTTCTCTAGAATCCCTGTTTTAGTGAATGTAGTCTGGTGTGTGTGCTGTTTGTGGTTAAACCAAAAGGATCTTCCAGGTCTCCTCTCTGTGCCTCTATTGCCTTCACTTTGCCTCTATCATAGCTCAAACTGGGAGTCGGACTCTGTTGTTTCTTGCTTTAAACAGCTAGCGGTTTGTACCAGCGCTTCGACAAACCAGGAGGTTGAGATGAAAAGTTCAAAAAGTTGTCTATTGTCACTTTAGTTTGAAATCATAAAAGTTCTAGATCTTACCGTTGGGGTCTTCCCAGTCCTTGTACCTCTTCTTATACTGCGTCAGTCTGTCGTCCGTTTGGGCGCCCATCGGCTTGGCGAGGTTGCGGAACGTCTTGGGGTTGTTGAGGTCAAGTTCCTGGTTAACGTCCCAAAACACAAACGACACCGCCGTCACCAAAACAGGATCAACGAGCCAACTGATGGCACTTTTTCCTCATTAACCACCACTGATGTTTGTCCCCAGAACCTGCACTCACCTCTGAGTCGAAGTCGGCCAGGATCCAGGGGAAGACGGGATACTGCATCAGGTCGTTGTAGGATCGTCCGGCCAACGTGTTCAGATGCATCAGGTACTGGAAATTACTGATCTCTCCTCGCTGGGAAATAGACGGTGAACACATCAGTGAGACTGACAGCAGCTTTAAGGACGATTATTCTTTATCTAGTTTAAGGATAACTTCAGTATTTCTAACCCTGAAGTCCTATCTGTTCATATCCTGGTGTCAAGTAGGTAGTAAAAGTGTTGGAACTGGTCCAGTAGATCACCTCAGCCAGCAGCCACCAAACGGGCTGCAATGGCTGCAATGTGATCCTTTGGGACAACTGGATCACAGTAGGTCCACTAAAAGAGCTTGTTTGATCCACTGACAGGCTCAGAGTGTTATTCTAAGTGTGTGACAGCATCATGGAAAGGATCCCTACAGAGAGAGACCTGGAAGATCCTTTTGGTTTAACCACAAACAGCACACACACCAGACTACATTCACTAAAACAGGGATTTTACTTTGCACAAAAAGGGAGTTGCCGATCTACTGCTGCCTGGATCCGTTAGTTTGTTTGTGTTTTTGTGAGTTACACAAATACTGTGTTGGATCTGA